>NC_139236.1:2368047-2968047 GCF_977018435.1 Lepisma saccharinum
CTGATTTAGGGGCAAAAGCCTTAATGAAAGTTCAATCGGGGAAAGAAAAACAATGGTGTATAGAGTGTGCCATTATCCACCTAAAATCTGATTAGTGTAATTCTAGGCGTGTGTGTGTGTGTGTTGCCTTGTAATCAAGGGGTCGCGGGTTCGATACCCGGTGGAGGCACACAGTGGATCGGATTCCACTTTAAACTGTAGATCCAGTCCCGATTAGTCTTAATGTGCATAAAGTGGACTTAAAACACCAAATCAATCAATGAATCAACACACACACACACACACACTTACACACACACACACACACACACACACACACACACACACACACACACCACACACACACACACCCGTACACATACACAGATATATATACACATCTTCAGCACTTTACAAAAATTGTATGTGTGTAGTTGAGGTATTAACAATCATTCAATCACCTAAGCCATTCCCCAGGAAGTCAATTTTCACTTGCAGAGTTGTTTAGTATAAATCGGACTGCCGCATGAAGTCTCACAAAACAGCTAGAAGACTTGGGCTTTGCAGATGACGTTTGTCTGCTATCTCACACATACAGTGGCGGCGATTGGGTTCCAAAACTAAGAGTGCAAGGTGACAAAACTAGGGTTGGAGGGGGCAAAGACAATTTACTTTCCCTTCGTAGATAAGGTTTAGTATAAAGCGGGGGCAAAAGTGACGAAATTTCGCGGGGAGGCAACTGCCCTAACCCAACGCCCTCCTATTATCAGCTACTGGTGTCAATTTATTTAAATCTATCTCCATGTTTTATTCTCTGTGGCCCTTTAAAGTGGTGCGGAATTAACATGATCGTTATGTATTCAAGACATTCCAGATTCGATTTCTACTTTCGATTAGGATAATTGTGCTAAACTTCGCCTTACTCTTTGACTGACTGGAAAACGTTCTATCATATTATTTTGCTCGAATAATTTTTGTTTCTTGGGATATAACTACGTCATTACTTACAGTTGCGTATTTAGTATCTCCTTTTAGGAGGGCACGTGCCTCCGGAGAAGATATACATTAATGAGTGGGGCTAAGAAGTTGATGAAAATCATCTTGTTTTCTGAGCCTTAAGTTAGAACCAGGAAACATCGTTTTCATTTTGCGCTACGACGCCAGGAGTCTCGGGTTCGAATCCTAGCCTGGGGATGGATATCTATGAGTGTCCATTCATCAATTTCATCATATCATCACTCATACCCATATTCACAAATTAGCCAAAAGTGGAACAAAACACGTAAAAAAAATAAAGCAAATCAATCAATCAAACAATCATTTTGCATATTTTTTTAAACTTTTCGGCCCTTATTTTGGCTTTCAGGTAATTTTTCAGTTTTCTGTCGTTTCTATTTCATTTTTCTTCATTTTTGAGGTTTATTTTTCTTCTCTGTTGTGTCGTGAATTTCAAATGCATTGGTTAGCGTAATTTATGTATTCCTGACAGGGTCCTTTTAGCATGCCCTTCTCTAATCGAAAATACGGTCAATGGAAATGCACAATATTATTTATAACTGAAATGTTTGGCAGGGGATGAAATTATCAAATGTGGTGCATTTATTTTTCCTCCAGCGCTTAAAATACTTTATGTGAAGCCTTCTTTGAGGTTCCCTTGTTGGCCACTAAATCGCTTTAATCTTTGGTATTAGTCACAATATTAAAACAATTGTAATCTGATGTACTTGAAACACAATTGTATTTTTAGATGCTGACCGACTACTGACTGTACCGTGGAAGGCCCACTCTGAAAGCGGGCGAATGACTTACACAGAAAAAACCTTGAAGTAAAAAGAAGAAAACTATATTAGCACTTAGCCAGTTTACCCTTTGCTTCAGTAGTTTAAAACACCAAACAACAGGTGTTGACTGATTCAACTACTCTGTTGAAATTTATGAAGGAAAGAAACAAGCTTTTATTCTAAAGGTGATTTTTATAAATTGAAGGCCATTCTCTAGGTCATTGTTTGAGATTAGTTAGGCATCAACATGCGAATCCTACTAATGAGTATTTATTTATTTATAAAACTTCACACTGCAGGCAAATACCCATTTATAGTGTTCTGCATATAATATGTATATGTATAATAATAATTGACACAAACAAATAAATTCGGCGTATCACCTCGACTACAGACGTGGCCCTTGGTCCCTAAATCTCCAACTGATGAGATTTTGTTTTTGTATTGGTACAGGTATATGCTAGTTCAAAGCCTCGCAACGAACGTCAACGTCTCTACCATCTGTGAGTTGGAAGAGGGACGCAAGCCTATTTGTACCTTACAGCCTTGCGCCGGAGAACCAACTGCCAGGAACGCCGCAATGGCTAATTGGCACCTTTGTACGTCAGACCTGGCAACTATGTAGATTGCACCCGTTAACAAAATGTAGAACGTAAAGGATCATGGATTTAGAACTTGCGATTACCAAAACTACAAATGCAAGCACCACATCATCCAACACAACCTAACAAATTACTTTGCAGGTTCAAAATGAAGAATCGTTCTGTTTAATAATATTGATAATAATATTGTATCAGTTTTTATGCAGAGTCACCGACATAAAAATGGAACACCTAAATCCTGGAATGCGTTATGTGTGTTGCCTATCTCTACGGCGATAAGTGGATGTTAGCAAATTTTCGACAATTTTACCACCGCCGTAGAGTTGGGTAACACACATAACACCTTACAGGGAACCGAGTATTTCAGAATCTAAATGTACTAATTTTATTTCCGGTAACTGCATTTCACACCGTTTATTAATAACTGCCACATCCGTGTATGCTTTTGCAAAAACTCATGTTTGGGTACTACTTTCATATAGGTGTGACACCTATAAGTCATTTATTTCGCACTTCTTTACATTGCTAACGTAACTTACTATTCTGCATTGCGGAACATTTCTTTAGGTGAAATAATGAATTTCTAACGAAAATAATGTATATTTCTTACATTTATGAGTACTTACTGTTATTCGTTATTTCGATTCTGTAACACACATTATGGCGATAGCGTACTGGTTCATCGCGCGTTGTGCGAGTGTTTTGTCGATTTATGCAGTGCTGCAACGTTGTTCACAGAAAAATACCTACTTTCGTGCCCGGATTTGAAATTATGCTAATACCTCGCAAACCAATGACGTTAGCCTCACAAACCATTGACGTTAGCCTCACAAACCAATGACGTTAGCCCCACAAACCATTTACGTTAGCCCCACAAATCATTCACGTTAGCCCCACAAACCATTCAAGTTAGCCCCACAAACCATTTCCCGTAAGGTTAGGTTAGGTTAGGCAAGCATAGTTTATTCTTTTTAAAAATAAAAATACTCGACACGTCATGTTATAGTGAAAACACGGCTAGGTTTGAAACACTGACTACGGGATTTACGTCATCTAACACACGGAACATTGTGCTCTCGTGCAGAAAGCAAATGGTGGTAGCAGCAACAGCGTGTCGGACAGAGATTTTCGCAGAAAACAACATGCATTCCCATTAAAATTGAACAAAACTATATTCACGAACTTCCACAACGCTACAGAAAATGATTTGCGTAAGTACTTTCTCCTGTAAAAAGTGAGAAATCCATCACACCTATATTTAAATGTTATCCATTTTTGTAATATGGAGAAATTTTCTTGTAAACAGAAACCACGCGGCCTTCAATCAATGGGTTTCTTGTTCGATCCCCCAGTAGGGAGCTCCCTTTAGCCTGTGGGTCCAGCACCAATTAGCCTAAGCGAGCATATGTGAACTTAGAACAAACTTTGCCTTAGAACCATAAGATCTGTAAGGTACATTTTGTGTTACGTTAGTTTTATATCTTTCAAGTGATTTATATATATCGTATATACGTTATTTTCTTCTGAAGTTAGAACTAAGTTTGTATCTCTATAAGAATATCGTGAGGTTATTCTACACAATTTCCGAAAGATTAACTGTGTGACTACGTGTGCCAAACTTCAGATAGCAACGTTTCTTATCAGCCAGTAAATATTTATATCCTTGATTGGTTCACCTTTATCTACCCATCTTGTTTTGATGCCATTTCTTTAAGCCTTACCTATAAATGAAAGAAGTAATAATTTATTTCTAAGATAGATGGGGGACCAGTTAGATTTTATAATTTGAAATCAATTAAATGTGCATATAAAAGGAAGGAAATATAAATTTCGAGAAAACAATTAGAAAGAGATACGTCAGATGAAACGAAATCCGAAATATTTCTCGTTATGTCAGTTAAATGAAAAATGTTAGTATAAACTCCCAGGATTCGGTAGTAGTTATTGTACTTTAGCATTTAAGGATGTGCCGTAATGTTTTAATAATACCTTCAGAGAATGAAATTCATGTATTTTTGTCGGGGTTTTGGGTTTTGTTTACGCCTCATGTTAAAAAAATATACCTATTTAACAAGTTGTCTTCCCCTTTCAATAATTGTTGAAATCTTCTGCTCCTAACTTGCAATGCAGTGAACCACCAACTAACAGTACACGTATTTGTTTCTTTGAGTGTGTTCTTAATTCTACATTAGGTACAGAAAGGCTAATCGGGACTGGACCTACAGTTTTTTTATTTGCTTTATTTTACTTCGCTCTTTGTGCCACTTTTGGCTAATTTGCGAAGATGGGAATAACGGATGATATGATGAAATTGATGAATGGACACTCACAAACATCAATGCCCTGGTCAGGATTCGAACCAGGGACGCCTAGCGTCGTAGCGCCGGACCTACAGTTGAAAGTAGGATCACCACTATGTGCCTCCATCTGTATCGAATCCGGACTCCTTGATTACAAGCCGACATTTACACTACTCTATCGGGGAGGCAAACGCGTACTGATATTTTTCAAATGTTTTCGGAATAAACAGAAACAAAAAAAAATGCAAAACGATAGGTACAAATGATAAAAGCCCAACAACATGAACACATGCAGGTCATGAAAGTGTACAATATTTGTAATATGCCCTAATGATAGCTTAACATGCATATTGCTTTACCAAGTAATCGTTATAGTATTACGGGACTATCATCAATACTTTAAGCCTAATACTTATCTTGCCATATCATGTACATCACATTAAAAAAATTATGATTGTTTTTGTAGTTGCACAGCTACAGCTGTAGTTTCTCAACAATGCCTAATTATTATTCCGTAGATAAATCTTTATAATTAATCCATTTTGTTGCAAAATTATTATGAGACTTTTTGTATTAAAATTATCCAATGACCAATAACAAGGCCGTGTTACTTATTTTTGAAGAATTTGTGGACGTTACCTCCTAGTTGGAATATGAAAGGGAAAGAATTGTTACCTAAATCCATGCCCTCTACGAAAATTTGATTGTCTACATTAAAAAAATGAATTAGTTTATGATTTATTTATTTATTAACGTCTTGTTTTAAATGGCGGAGTTAAGGCCGTACAAAGCCTCCACCCAACCATTATGCTTGTGACCAAGGAAGGGATTACTTAAACGGGTTTGAAAGGGTGAAGGAATCTTATATTTACTTTTTTCTTAGAGAACTAAGCTACAAATTTTTAGAACTAATGTGAAGTCAGTTCTTCTTTATGGATGTGAAACCTGGAAAGTAAAAAAGAAAATTACTAAAGACATACAGACGTTCATAAATTGATGCCTAAGGAAACTTCTAGGAATATATTGGCCAGGTATTATCTCAAATGAAGACCCATGGAAACGTACACAAGAGGAACCGGTGGCAATACAGATCAAAAGAAGAAAGTGGAAGTGGATTGGCCACACATTGGGGAAAGATCCATCGGCAACAGAGAGACAAGCATTGAGCTGGAACCCGCAAGGATAACGTAGAAGAGGAAGGCCAAGAATGAGTTGGAGAAGGACAATAGAGCAAGAAATATGGGAAGCAGGAATGACCTAGAACGAGATAAGCAAGATGGCTGGAAACAGAGTCCGTTGGCGATGCTTCGTTGAGGCCCTATGCTCCGTAGCGGAGTAAAAGGAAATGAGTCAAGTAAGTCATGAAGTTCAGTCTCGGACACACTGAAACGCAGAAATAAGCACGATATTGTCTTCACTCGGTTTCAATGTAAAAAGCCTGCCCACTGCGTTCACCAGATTTAGAGTTTCGTGACTGATAAGAACGTCGATGCCGCTGATGCTGCTAATAAGGGAATTACAGAAGCGGTGACGTGTTTGTAATTTCAATTCCTCCTCTTTTGATTTGAAATAGATTTCATCTTGCTACTTACCTTCAGTTGGCGAGACATTTTTCATTTGACTTTAATTCCCTTCTCTGTTGTTCAGAGACTAATTTGTACGTACACATATACACAGGAATTTATTCAGAATTTTTCACCTGAGGCGGGGGGAGTTGTACATAGGTGTAACTTGGCAGGGACATGGAGATGCACTTGCCCCCTTAACATTTTCAGGTTTGGTCAAGTTAAGGGCTTTTCAATTATTATTAAGATCGCCAATTAATAATGTCATTTATATCAACATCGTGATGCCGAAAAAAAATCCTGTCTACGCCTCTATTTTTGGAGGCTTTTGCTGTGTGCACCAGTGGACTTCCTTGAACTTGGGTCTGCTACATCTTCGTCTCCGCTGGCAATAACTCTCTCTCTGTCCCGCATCTGCGAAATTCCTCTCCTTCGTCGCAAGTGGCACAATTTGGCCATTTATCTTCATTGCGACTATCAGAGGGGGTGGGGGGCAACTTTTCTAGAGATGGTGAGCATTAAAGGACGGTCTTCCGAACCTAGCATGCTGAACTTCTGAATCAAACTTTGTATCCTGAAGTTACATCTCTCCAATATTCGACTGAGGCTGTTGTTTTAGTTTGAGTTTTTTTAAGCTCACTTTATGCACAGAATGGCTAATCGGGACTGGACCTACTGTTTAAAGTGGGATCCAACTGTCTTCTTCTTCTTTTTCTTTTTTTTGCTTGACTACGTGCAAAGGGTGAAAACATGTAATTGCATAAATATTCGGCCTCTAATAATGACACAATTTCAATTGACTTCTGTTAGACAGTAAAAATATGTGGGAAAGGGATTTTTTCAAGACTCACCTCTCTTTTCTGCATTTTGTATTGTGGTAAATTTATTTTTCCTCTAGCAAACTTAAAATTCTTTGTGTGAAGTCTATTTGACTTTAGTCTGCAGTTTTAAAGTAAATTTAGCCACAATATATAAAAAAATACCGGGTGTTTCATGAATAATTGAGGAGTTACAAAAATTTATTGCAAGTAAACTATTGAACTTACATTAATGAAACCAGTCGAGAACGATCGAGGAACGCAAACAGTTTGTTCGCGTGTTTTGTTAAGCTGAAAGTTCACATCCCTGCCGTTAGGCGACACTCAAATCACCCACATCACTCACAGTGTTTCGTGCAATGTTTTGGTCCCCAAGATCACCGAACCATACACCGCGTGACTTCTTTTTGTGGGGTTTCAAGAAAGACAGTGTATTCATCTCACCGACGGCGCGTGATATCGCAGCCCTGACGGAGCGTATCATCGCAGCGATAGAGAGGCCCATGTTGATGCGAGTGTGGCAAGAAGTAGACAAGAAGTGCACACATTGGACATTTGTAGGTGGAAAAAAAATGTTTGAGTTCCTCGTTCGTTCTGGACTGGTTTCATGAAACATGAAAACATGAAGTTCACATCTGGTCTCCGCATTTTACAATTTACGTTTCACCGCAGGCTTCCTTCGAATATACTGTTGCGGGAAGAAAAATTAATCAAAAGTTTGAGTTTCTCTCCTTTTTGCTATCAAATCTACAATTTACTGTTCCAACGGAAAGATGGGGGAGGGGAGGGGAGGTCGACTGATCGATTAGATCCCATCACTGCGTTGATACCCACGATGGAAATTAATAACCTCACAGTTTATTGATATTTTCAGATCAAAGAGTTAGGCAAATATGTGTTCCATAGCACAGTCATTATTACAAATTAATTTGTTTCCACTAGCCTTTGTCAGCTGTTATTTAATTACAGGTTGACAAGAAATAACCCGTACAAAGTTTGGCGTATCCTGCCAAGAATGTAGTGTACCGTAGCCAAATAATTGTTGTGTTATTGGATTCTCCATAGTCTTTTGTAACTGTACCTGTTGTTTCGGCTTCATAGCGATTACAGTCTTTGTGTTTCAGACTGTCAACCAAACGCTGTGCAATTTTTTAACTGTGGCGTCAAGGAAAGCGTCAATGTGAAATTGTTCGTTTGCTGGGTGTTCCAAAAATGACAGTCTCAGATGCAGTTCATCGATTCAAGGAGCTCGGCCATGAAGGCGACCATCCCGGAAGAGGAAGAAAGCCTACCGTCAACACGTCCCAGAACCGCAAGATCATCAAAAAGCGAGTTCAGCGAAATCCGAGGGTCTCCATGAGAAAAGTCGCCCGTGAGATCGGGATCAACCGCGAATCGGAGCGGCAAATGGCGAAAAAGAACCTCAACATCAAGGCGTACAAGCTCCAAAAAGTTCAACTTCTAACGGACGAAAACAAGCGCCTGCGACTCAAAAGATGCCACCCTCTGAAGCGCCGGGCCGCAGGTCAGCGATGGGAGCGCATTCTCTTCACAGACGAGAAGCTGTTCACCGTGGAGCAGGAGCACAACCACCAAAACAACAGGACCTGGTCTGCAGACTCCCGGTACCTCAGCCATCGTCGAACACCGCCAAAATCCGCAGTCGGTCATGGTGTGGGGCGGAATTTGCGCAAGGGGCAAGACACCGCTGGTTTTCGTGGATCAAGGGGTCAAAATCAACCAAGAAGTGTACCGCCGCGACATTATCGAGAATGTCATCCTTCCGTGGGCCCAGCAGCACTCGGCGATACGCAATAGACATTCCAGCAAGACTCCGCTCCGGCTCACAGGGCGAAAATGACGCAAGCGTGGTGCAGAACCCATTTTCCGGACTTCATCGCATAGACGGAATGGCTGCCCAACTCACCAGATCTCAACCCAATGGACTACAGTGTCTGGTCGATTTTGGAGGCCAGGGTATGTGACTAACGCCACCACAGTTTAGTAGTATGATTTGACCTATTACTGGGTCGATAAAGTATGAACCCCCCTCAGGCAGATTTGGCTACACTTAAAACAAGCTCAACATGCCCATATGAGCTTTTTGCTCAAGTGTGGAACCCTGTCTAATCCAAGATTTTTGTAAAAATGCCCTCGGGAATTTCCCGTGAAAGTATGACCCCCCTCAGATTGATTTGCCTACACTTATAAAAGGCACTTCTGTGAGATTGTTGTCCATAAATTTGTTAAAAATATGCCCCTCTTGATGTTTTTTTTGGATACACTTAAAACTAAGCCAAACGTATTAACACACACACACACACACACACACACACACACACACACACACACACACACACACATTTACTTCCGGTTTAAGTTCAATTGGGCACCAGGCTAAACTTGTATATCTAGTATTAAAATAATGTAATTCTTCTAGAATTGCTCTGTGACTCTCTCATTTCTTACATCATAAACATATGATTTTTCACCTATGAGAATAACACTACATATGGTGTCATCAGGGAGTGTATCGTGGAATTCACAGATAATTTTAATGTTTGTCCTGTCATTAACCACAACTTGTTTCCTTTTTGAAGTGTTGATGACAAACATGGGTCTCTGTGCTTTGAATTCATCTGGTGTGTAATACATGTCAGTATTGCCAGTAGTGACCTTTTTGTATGCTGTAAATGCTTCATATAATTTGAGGAAATCATCCTTGGACATGTCTAAATTATAATTTTCTCTAGGGAATACCTCATTTCTGCCATTTATAAGATATATGTTCTTGATGTTGCAGTTATCAAATCTACTTGAAATTTTTTCCTGATTATTGTGTCTTCCAGTCTGAAACAGTACCACCACAAAATCCGGCATGTCATATTGTATACTGGAGAATGAATTTGTAGCATCAAACTCATAATAAGTACCAGCGGCAGGCTTCTGTACACATTGATATGTATAAAATTGTAAAGGTACTTGTGGATTTTTTATTATATCTGCTTTGTATTTAAGAGCATAACTGGCTTCATATTCAAGAACTGGAATTCTTAGCTCAATAGTCTGAATAATGCATTTGCCTTCATCAGGTAGGGTATTGGGCAGAGCTTCCCCTGTAGAGTTTAATGTACATTACCTCATCAAAGCATTATTATCATTGGCAGCTCTTCTAAATGTGATTCTTAAACCACCCTTCCACATAATATCTTTGTAATCTGAATAGAATCCTGGCAACAGGCGCATAGGAAACAGCACTGTGTGGCTCTTGGATAATATTTTATCACCCGCCTCAAATCCACCTATTTTGTAGTAAGAAGCCTCGGTTTTGGATAATTTTAGTGTGGCCAAAGCTGTGGAGGTAATGCCGGGATAATCCACTCTGTTTATAACAACACCATGCTTTCTGATCTCAATTTCAGAGAACAGATGCGGCACAAAATTGTCTACCAATCTTATATTTGAATTTGCCGGATAATCTGTTCCATCGAGCTTTACAACATCAAATTTGATGTATAGATCTGCTCTGTGGGGGTGTATAAAGCCACCCCCTACATCAAGATCAACCTCAATCTCTGTGTTGGGTTGATTTAAATTTGCAAATGTCCTCCTGTTTGGGGGGAATGATTGTAGCTCATAACTCTCAATATTTTCCATTTTTTTTGTATTTTTATTTAAATATTAATCTCTATGATAGCAGTTGTTGTGGCTCCAGCAAAATCAACTAATTCTTCTTTTTCATTAGTGACCATCAACTCAATGTTATCTATTCTATTATGGCACACAGGAAAATATAATGTTGGGGATGGAGTGTAGATGATGGGCTCCATAAATTCAGAATTAGGTTTAAATGTTGCAATGATGCCAGTTTGTTTGTGAGTGTCTATGCCATTTGATTTGGTGATCATACCATCAGCCACATTACAGTGAATATTCAGAGTCTCTATGGCTAAGAATTTAGGTATATTAATAGCAGTGTGTTTGATGGCTGGTTCAAGTTTTGTGTTGTTCTCAAAGCCTAACAGCTCTCCTATAGTACCCAGATCCACTGTTTCTGTAGCAGATACAATCTCTACTCTGTGAGTGACAGAATTTTGAGTTAATATTATACCTCTGGGTAATTGAGCATTTAGAGTGGATAGATTATATTGCCCTGGAGTGATGACAATTTTTTGATCCCCTACTGCAATTTTGTTGTTGTGGTGTGTAATATTAGGGATCAAGTACATGCCATAAAATGCTCTGAGAGCTATTGTTTTGGGATACACTATATCATCATGTAATTTGAGTTTCAATATTGAATTTTGGCTGGTGAGATGGAATACCCCCATGATGTTTCAGATACCACAGGGCCTTTTGAAAATTTTCAATTGATGGTTTATTTATTTGAGACATATATCTAAGAACAGATAAACACAAATGTCCACAATTAACATCTTTGAAGTTTTGAACACGGGCATTATTGTAATAAAGATTAGCTGATTTTAGATATTTTACTAAATTTTCAGGTGGAACACCTCCAAATGAATCAAACACAAATGCCTCATCTTTTAAATATTTAAGATAACAAATCCAGTGAGTGCCCTGATTTTTGTACTTATCCAAATTAACAATGCCACACTCTTTGTTGAGTGGTTGCTCTGGCAAAGAATCAGACGTGTACACACCTCTAAAATTTTTGATGCCCAGTGGCTTGATTAAAGCTTCAATATCTTGGTTTGTAAGCGGCTCTTGTTTTTTTTAAACTTATTCATGGCTCTCTTAACACCTTTGCCTTGTTTCTCCATGGCCAGGTTATAGCGCTTCAATTCATCTAATTCTGCCTATTTTTCTTGGCATCTATTACTGTTTTTGCTATGGCAGCTGATCCCCAGCCAAGCTCCCAACAGCCCCAAGTGCTGCTAAGATGGCCGGGATAGTAAATATGAAACCCCCTGTATGCAATTTTTTTCTAGATTGTTGTAATTTTTTTAATTGGGGGGTACTAAGCAACAATTTCATACCATGGACCTTGGCAATACAAGAGCTTTTTTTCTTGCGCTGCTTTTTGGTTAAAAGACTATCAATAGTTTTAAGAGTTTTAAGACCTGCATAAGGTATTTGATACATAACACCCTTGGCCTTCATTGTAGGTTTATTATATACATATTCACAGCCCCCACTCCAGTTTTTGTTTGGTTTTCATAGCTATGGCGGTCCCCAATGCTGCTATTTTTTCACTTAAAGAAGCATCTTTGCTTACAAATCTACCAAATGCAGCCTCTTCTAATTTCTTGTCTGCAACATGTCTCTTGTCAAGATCAGAATGTGTGTTGTATGCTATGTCATGGTCTCTACAAGCAGCATCTAGGGGATTAACACCAGGATCACCTCTGTTTAATCTATGCTCCAATTTTGTACCGGGACCACAATACTGATAGCCTGGAATGTGTAGTTCAAATGGCAGCTTGTTTATAATGTCATTAACCAACCCCCGACCCTCAGAAATATTCCAAAATTTAGGTGGTAGGGTATTAATAATTTTTATAAGATATCCAATCCCCTTAGTGTCATTCACTATAAAATTAGACAATTTTGTGCTTATCATGTTCATAATTCCAACCTTTTCATTGTAAAAATTGTGGTTGCCAGCATTTTCCTCCCCAGCTATCACCAATAACCTATCTACAAGTTTCCTGACATCATCAACCCACACAAATTCTTTAGGCAGGGTGTTGTATTGTTTGATTCCACTGCCTGTCTTGATCTGTGACCATATGGGCTTGATTAAATTGTTGTATTTTGCTCCACTGCTAGACTTGACTCTTTTTTGTGTGGGATCATTGTTCTGGTATAGAGCATCTGATTTTATTAATATTTCTTTGTAGTGCTCATAGTCTTGATCTGTATAGCTGCCAGGTCTCTTCCTAGCCATCAGTTCCCGCCATCCAGGTGTGCCGGGATATTTAACAAAAGCACCTCTTTGTCCAAGATGAGATTCTGAATATACAATTATATCATCTCCCATAAATGTTACTCTGAAATTGCCAATTCTATGTATGATGTTACCATCACGCTCTGTGTCAGCATATAAGCCAAAGACCTCATCTTTGTTGTCTTTAGGTGTGCTTAAATATTTTTGAGCAAGAAGACCCAATTCAATAGGATCCTGAGTAGCTTAAATTCTTCGAGGAGCAACAGGACTAGGTGTATGAATACTAGAAAGTGGGGTGATTGGTTAATCTAATATGTTCCTTGCAGCTACAGGTACAAGCTCTGTGATCAAATTTTGATTTTGCTCTGTAACAGTTTTGATATTTTTACCTAATTCACTAATAGCATCAATAATAGGCTGTTCTGTTTGTTTGTGTTGTTCATAAATTCCTCGGTTCTCTGATTTCCATCCCTTAAATCTTTTTACAAGATAATCTCTTAATTTAAGATCATCAATGATTGGCCTTTTCATGGTTATTTATATATGTTTCAATGTCTAGAAAATTGTTGATTTTATTTCTGTATTTGCCACTATTGGGTTTTCTTGTCATATCAATTGTGACAAACCCATAACTGTCCTGGTTCCAGCACCTACTGCAAAACTTGGAAAAATCATTGTAGCTCAAGTCCCCACCTACATATTCATCATGTATGTGTTTGAGGTTGGTATGATATTGATGAAACACACATATAAAATTGCTGTTGTCTCGGATCAGCTGCTTCGGTATTTTAGAAAAAGTCTGTGCCAGGTAGAAGCAATCAATGTTTTTGTGTCGGCCCTGTGTAAAGACATTTCTAACCTTGTTTTGTATCCAGTATAATGTCATCAAACACAAGAACAGAATTATCGAGACATTCATGGAGTGGCTTAACATCTGATTCAAATGTGGCAATATCCAATCCATCATATAGCTTCATCATCTGCTGATATTTTAATTGTTCCAAGCTCTTACAGAAGACATACAAGTGCCTGTTTTTCCAATCTAACCAGTTGGGTGCCAATAAAAAATTATCAATCATTAGTGTAGTTTTACCACAAGCTGATGGCCCAACAATAAGACATCTAATATTATCAGGCAGCAACTTGCCATTTCTCTTAATCTGCTGTTCAGGTTCTGGCAGTCTTTTTATAACATCCCAGGTGCTCATATTATCACTTTGTCTGCATCGATCCAGCTGTGTTCTGGAAGTCCTAGCCATTTGACAAATAACTTGTTGCCTTTTCTGCGGATGATTTTTTCTATGAGATATGTGTCACGCTGCTTAGTTTTGCTGAGTTCTTCTTCATAGAATCTGCCTTTGAGAATTTTTCCTCGGTGATCTTTTATTATATATGTGTTAAGGGTCCCAGGTTTAACTTGAACCACTGTAAATAATTCAGTGCTCCAGTTTCTTGTAAAGCCTCTTTTGAATAAGTGCTTATATTTGCTGATTCTTACTTGATCACCCACCTTGTATTTGGCCTTTCTTGTTGTTGGCTGGTATCTAGGATAATAAACAGTCCTGATCAATTTTTGCTCATCAGATGAAGTTACTTCAGAGGGTTTCATGTTGATTGTGGAATGAACCGAGTTGTTATATTTATGTAGAAGTTCTGGAAGAATATTAAGCCATTTATAATTACCTTGAAGTGTAAATTGTTTATACATAATGTCACGTCCTAGGGTGAGACAGAGGCACACAGGGGCGTACCTGTGTGGTGGGGATCGTCGGCCGGTCACTCTACTCTACCTAGCTTATCCATATACGGAGTTCACGGGAAAAGTAGGAGACATACCTTCCACTGATATGCCTACGGACTAGCCTTTGCCGACTTTAGTGCATAAACTATAAAACCCAACATCTTGCTCTATCTGTTATCCCCCATGATTTCCAATTCACATGAGTCCACAGTGACTGCTGTTAGCCTAGAGGTTTACTTTAAGACGAAGACTTAAGAGAAGACCTGGAGCAGTCGTGCGTGTGAAGGCACTCCTGCCCCACAGTAGAAAGAGACGTCTAGGATTATACTATTCAATGTAAGTATTCCCCACACACATACACAGACACTCCCATCTCTTTTGGAATACCTCTCGCAATTACACTGTCTCCCCCCTCAGGAAGTCACTAGTTTTATACTTTATGCACTAAAGTCGGCAAAGGCTAGTCCGTAGGCATATCAGAGGAAGGTATGTCTCCTACTCTTCCCGTGAACTCCCGGGGCACCTCTTCAAACTGTTATTGAAACTATCCGGGGCACCTCTTCAAACTGTTATTGAAACTATCCGGGGCACCTCTTCAAACTGTTATTGAAACTATCCGGGGCACCTCTTCAAACTGTTATTGAAACTATCCGGGGCACCTCTTCAAACTGTTATTGAAACTATCCGGGGCAGCTCTTCAAACTGTTATTGAAACTATCCGGGGCACCTTTTCAAACTGCTATCGAAATTCACATCTGTGTTTAGAGATTAATATATATATATATATGTCGTCACCTGTTTCATAGGCCACACCCTATATAGGACAATACCCTACACACTGGTTTTGTTACTTTGTACCTTTACACCTATAAGTTCCACGTTACTAATTACATGATTTCTTTTTATTACTATGTATTTCTCTTAATAGCATAACCTGTAGTTGTGTATGCAATGCATGTTACTATGTGTGTTAGTAAATGGAAGATTTGCGTAGGAGTGAAAGATTAAGGTTACAAGCTAGACGGCAAGCGCGAATTCCCTGCCTTAGACCCGAATGTAGAGACCCCCTTGACGATCAATTTGGTGACCATTTACATTTAGAACCTATCAAGGAAGAAGATCCTACAGTTTTCTATAGTTCGGAAGAAGTTGCACGCCCAGAAACTAACATGCCTAATGATACAGAGGATTCGAACCCTTCCGCAGGGTGTAGGAACAGTAGAGTTCCCTCAGTACATCCAGATACCTTTTCTGGAGGACGAGGCGACAACATCAAACAATTCTTACAGACTTACGAACGCGTAGCGTCTATATTAGGTTGGTCAGAACAGGATAAGATTAAGTATCTCCCGGCCTATTTGAAGAACGCGGCGTCGGATTATTGGGAATTGCATTGCGAAAGGTTGGAAGCTTTTAATTCTTTTTCAGCTTTAAAGACAGAATTGGAGAAAGCCTTCTCCTCCATTTACCCTGAAGGTGACGCCCTGTTAGAATTAAACGCTAGAAAGAAAGATGACGTAGAGACAACAGAGCAATATTTCTATAGTGTTTTAAAGCTTTGTAATAGAGCTGACCCACACATGAATGATGAATCCAAGATGAACTATATTTATCGTGGGTTACGCGAAGAACAGGTGGAACGTTTAGTTCCCATGCAGCCTAAGGACCTTGACGAACTTTTAGCAAATATGAGAATAGTAGAGAGAGCCAAGAAGCAGGCTTCTCTTACAAATAGGGCGTTAGCCAAACAAAAACAAGAAACAAAGGTACAAGCACCTAAGTTCGATACCCCACCAACGCGAGCACCTCATAGTGCAGGTAATAGGTACTACGCTAATAGATCCACTCAAAATGCACAATATTATAGAGGGAATAGGTCCCGAGATTTTGGTGAACCCAGGAGGGACTCGAACCCAAGGTTCAGTGGGAACAGAACCAATGAGAGGGCACGTTCTTACGTGACTCAAGCACAGAATCAATTCCCTGGACAGTATAATCCAAATGATTCCCGACGAAATCTGCACTCTACGAGAGGGCAGTCCTCTCACTTTTCTTCCCGTAATTCTCAACATCGCAATCCTCCAAATATAGCCAATACTAACTGTTTTTCGTGTGGCAAATCTGGGCATTGGGCCCGAGAATGCCGACAAAGGCAGAGAAATCCAGGTATTTCTCGTGGCCGCCCTCCCTACCGAAATGAGGAGCAGCAAAGAAATCGCAGGGTTGCATTTGATAATACTGATAGAAATAACCAAACATATGGCAATAGACGTCAATCTCCTGCACGTCTTGATAGAAGTCCAGCTAGGGAATTTCCAGCTAGACGGCAAAGTATTGAACGTACTACCCCTTCTCCTAACCCAAACGCTTAAGGGCGAGGCGCAATACGCCTAGGGGTCGTCTCGCACCTAAAACAACGCATGTTAATCCCCTGCAACATTTTAGGTCAGATCCGCCACTGGGTCCCCATGTTGAAACGGACTATATACGTCCCCATCTTCCTGTCAATTTGTTTAGACGACAGTTACTTGGTCTCTTAGATACAGGATCTCAGGTAAGCATATTAGACGCTTGTTTATTACCCCCAGGTTATAATGTGAACCGCAATGCCATTGGATATGTTAGTATCAGTACCATACTGGGTTTAGAATCACAGAACTTGCCTGTATGCCGGTTATTTATTATAGTGAATAAGGTAAAATTATGGGTAAATTTTGTAATTATGCGCCGTAACCAGAGGAATCAGGATAAACTCCCCATGGTTTTGTTAGGAGCCAATTTTTGGACAAAGCATGTTAAATGGGTAAATCCCTTTGAACTTTGCCTCAAGGCACCTAATTCTTTTTTTAATTCTGAATGCATCGTGAAATTGACGTCACCAGCAGCTAGTGGTGACCCACGCGCAGTTATGCACGCCACTGTACATGGTGAATCGCTAGGATTCCCGTATCTAATTGACTCTTTCAAAAAGACTAAACGTAGTGATTTGAGAAATCAACCAGTGCCGAGTTCGACACCAGATCAGGGTGATAACACTTTTCTTTCATCCTATGGACCTTTAATCCAGCTTGAAGACCCATATCTTGGGTTAGGCGAATATATGTATGAGGTTTTATTACAGTCAGTGGGACGCGAGGGCTTGGAAAAGATTTGTAGAGAGAGTAGGAAGGCAAAATATGTAAAGTCAAAGGCCCAGCAAAATCGGAATGAAAGGGCGATTGATAGAACGCCGATCAGGAAGTCTGGCGACGAAGATTTGATAAGGCAGGATACTGGGAAACCGCAAGAGACAGAGCCTTCCCCTTCCTCCTTCTTGAATCGCCGGATATCCCCTCCCCCCACCACGCCGCAAACCGCAGCTGTTACTAATAACAACTTGCACTCAACCTCAAGGGCATCCACTTTGTGTCAACAAAGTCAGACGAAGACCATAACTTACGACTCAACAGGAACTTTAACGCCAGATGGAAAGTATGCTTCTTTTACAACGTTTTATAAACAGCCTGTTGCATCAACATTACCCGAGAATACAGACAGAGCTTCACTTGAGTTTATAAATTCAAGCCTTGAAAAGACTTTCCCTTCTACGTCTTGTTGCGTTTCAGAGTCTTCAGTAAAGAAGAAGAAAGAGTTAAAATTCTGTGCCATCGTAGCAACAGACACTCTTTTGCCCTCACGGCAACACACATTCATTGCTATTAGATATCAAAACCCTTCCACCGATATTGCCATGAACTCTGAAAATATTCTTGAAATTAATGATGGAGTTTACTCCAAATATAGGTGTTTAGTTCCTCGCCTACTAGTAATACCAAACCAAGTATACTCAGTTCCAATAGTTAATATGGGGTACAGTCAACTTACTATTCCAGCCGGAACAGTAATAGGGAAACTCGAACCAATTCTCACGGAATCAAGTAATACTACAGAGGTAATTAACATGGATAATGGGATGAATGATGATGATGCATTTGCACATATTGTTCCATGTAACGCCATTGATCTTGATAACCTTCGTAGTGGTACTACATTAGGTAAAGGGGAATATCACGACTTAAGTAAGGAATTGGATATTAATCCGGAACTAACTGAAGAGCAGCGACAAGCAGTTATTAATTTAATGACTGAATATGAGGATTGTCTTGCATGGACAGTAGATCAGCTACGTAAGACCAATGCATACGAATTTACCTTACCCCTGAAATCAGATGACCCCGTTAGCCATCCACCATACAGGGTGAGCCCAAAACAACGGGAAGTTATTAGGCAAGAAGTGCAAAACTTGCTGGACATCGATGTAATCGAGAAAAGCGAATCCGCGTATGCATCCCCTGTAGTGCTCGTACCAAAGAAAAATGGAGAACTCAGAGTAACTATTGATTTCAGAGCTATAAATAAGCTAAGTCACCAAGACGCTTATTCTTCGGCTTTACCGCGGATAGACGACATTATCCAATATCTGGGAGGTGCACAGTATATTACCTCCTTGGATGCTCGAAGCGGATATTGGTCCATTCCAATTGCAGAAAAAGACAAGCACAAAACAGCCTTTGTCACCAGCGAAGGTCTATACCAGTGGAAACGCATGCCAATGGGTTTAAGTAGAGCTCCAGCAGCCTACCAACGCTGCATGGATCAAATATTTGCTTCTATGAAATGGAATAGCTTAGCAGTATACCTTGACGATCTAATAATTTTCGCAAACACTTGGGATGACATGATGAGTAGATTAACAGAAGTAATGAAAAGACTTAGGAAGAACAATCTTTCTCTCTCCCCGACGAAATGTCATTTTGGGTACCACAAGGCTGAAGTCTTGGGATTTATCGTCGGAAGAGATGGTGTCAAAACAGACCCAAAGAAAGTAGAAGCCATAAAAGAAATTCCAGAACCACGGACCTTAAAAGAAGTACGAAGATTCTTGGGAATGTGCGGTTACTACCGCCGCTTTGTTAAAAATTTCAGCCACATAGCACGACCTCTTAGTAAATTAACAAGAAAGAATGTAGCTTTTCATTTTGGTCCAGAGCAGAGACAGGCCTTTGAGACACTGAAAGAGTGTTTAATGACAGCTCCAGTACTGAGGCACTTTGACCCCTCCTTGCCTACAGAACTCCACACTGATGCTTCTAATACGGGATTAGGAATCGTACTATGCCAAATTCGAAACGACCCCGATGACCCCTCCGAGAAAAAGAAATTAGTGAATCCTATAGGATACGCAAGTAGGACCCTAACAGGACCTGAGCAGAATTATTCAATTGCCGAAAAGGAAGCTCTTGCAGTAGTATTTGGTGTTACACATTTCCATTCCTATTTAGCGGATTTTCCTTTCACTGTAGTGACTGACTCGCATGCCCTTTGTTGGCTAAAGAAATGCAAGTCTCTCGTAGGGCGTTTGGCAAGATGGAGTCTGAGATTGCAAACCTATTTGTACACTGTAGTCCATAAGTCAGGAAAACTTCATTTCGCCCCAGACTGCCTTAGCCGGATACCCAGTAAGGCATTGTCTGAGAAAGAAAGAGAAGACATCGAAGAAGGAGCTATAGTTGCCTTTACCCAGGTAACTCCCTCTCCTTCCCCACCACCTACAGCTCCAAATGGCTATAACGTTCAAGAAAAGCAAGAAAAAGATCCACTTTTAAGAAGCATTATTGAATTAAAACTGAAAGATCCCGATGAATTAAGTGTTAGGCATTATGAGATAGAAAATGGCATTTTATACCGACGTTTCGGCAACAGAAGCATGTTAGTAATCCCAGAAGAGTTAAAGCTTACTGTACTTAAAGAAATGCATGATAATCCACTTTCAGGAGGACATCTTGGGATCACCAAGACTCATGGAAAAGTATGTGAAAGATTTTATTGGACTAACATGAAAAAGGAAATAGAGGCATATGTAAAGGGATGTCCACTTTGCCAAGAAAGAAATAGGAATACAGGTAAACCACAAGGATTTTTGAAGCCCATACCCGTAGGTGAGCCTTTTGCTAGAGTAGGGACAGATATAATGGGCCCTCTTCCGTTATCCAAAGGATATAGGTACATTATTACGGCCACATGTTATTTAACAAATTGGGTAGAAGCCAGATGTTTAAGGAACCCCACAGCTAAGACTGTAGCAAAGTTTTTGTTAGAAGAAGTTATTTGCAGACACGGATGTCCCCGTGAATTACTTTCGGATCGAGGATCAGTATACATGGCGACAATTACTAAGGAATTGCTTGAACTTATGAAAATAAGGCAGATAAATACTACTGCGTATCACCCTCAAACTAATGGAAAAACAGAACGATTTAACCAATCCCTTGCTACTCTGTTAAGTAAATATGTTGACAAACATCAGAAAGACTGGAGTGATTACGTGAAACTTGGAGTATGCGCATACAATTGTTCGAGGGTTGATCACATCGGCCATTCGCCATTTGAGTTAGTGTACGGCCGGCTACCAGTGTTCCCTCTTGAAACGTTAGGGATAGAACCCCTGCGCTCCAATACTCCAAATCCTCACACCATTCAATTCAAAGAACATTTAGAAGATATTAGGGATATTGCAAGAAAGCAACATAGTAAAAGACAAGCATATGACAAGAAACGATATGATGCAAAACGAACTGAGGTAAAGTTTAAAGAAAATGATTTAGTGATGTTATATCAACCTGCTCACAAATTAGGGTTAATTGAAAAACTGCGAAGAAAATGGAATGGTCCATGGAGAATTATAAAATATTTGGGAAACAACGTGTTTCAAATTAAGAAGGAAAAAGGTCAAAAAGAGCAAAGAGTAAACGTTAACCGTTTGAAACGCTATTACCCTCCTAACCAGTGGTAAAAGATAGGAGGTTACACAGTAAGAAAAAAAAACAGAAGAAAACAATCCACAAAAGGGAATATTTTGTTTTGGAGTACGGAAACATATCGATTACATTCGCTTTCCCGCCGAGAACGTAAAAGAACCAATCCTTATTTTGCTTTTAAAGGAACGGCAGTAGAATCTCTTTAAAGAGGTCTGCATCCCAACAATGATAGGAACAATACTAAGGTAAAATTGCATGAGTCATAAGGTCTCCTAAGTTCCTTTTGGTATTTTATATCTAGAGTTGAATAAAAGAAAGGACTTCCAGGTATTACCTGCTAAAGTTTCCTTGCCATTGAACTTAGATTAATGAACTCTAAGTAGTCTCAAGAAACCCGGCAACGAAGGTTTGAATCTTGTCAGGTTAAAGCTGCTACGTTTCCTTTTTTTTCTCTCTCCTCTCGACATATGACGTTATTATAACTCTCTTTTTCACCCCCCTCTTATTCCTTTTAAATAAAAGGAGAATACTCAGGAATCCTGTTTACGGGTATATAATTACAAACTACCTCATTTCCTCCCTATTTCATGAAATTTATTTCACGTTTGTGTGTGTGTGAGTAACGAGGACTGATCACCTCATTACTATTCATCCATCATTATCATATTTCTTTCTTTTAGACGTTTGACAACGATGACAATTACCCTTTAGTAGACCAGGAAACGGACGTTCCGCTATTAAGCAGAGACACCTTTTGACCCATATCGTGGTAAGTTGTTTTAAATAAACACAAACCCGAAGGCAAATATCTTGTTCCCCAAGTTAAGAGGATTTGAATTCTTTATCGTCAAGTGTGTCCTTCCCCAATTGCCCATGGCGGCCCGCGAGAACGCGCAAATACCTTTGACCCCTTTGCAGAGAATCAAAGTACCTCAAGTAGTAATCGAATGGATTTATTTACTAGTAAACGAAATTATGTCAGAAGCTTTTTCCGACCTAACCATACCACAGATAGCGGGAATATTAGGTGAAAAGTCAATTCCCTTTCTAATACAAGTTTTAGGAAATCATTACCTGGTTAGCACTCTTTTTCCGCCTAAAGTGACCCCCCAAAAATGGTTTGAATGGGTTCGTCAGGAAGTAAAGGGAAGATTTGTTCATCATTTAAAGATTTGGAGACAAGAATATAATTTTGATTGGAAGCTAAGAGTTATGGCAGACAGCGAGGGTTGCGTCCATATCGCACCAATAACCCCCCAATAAAGAAAAAAAAGGGGAAACCAACTAAAATGCATGGTTACATATAAGCTCACTAACTAACGCAGGACCCTAGTATAAGTGTCGTAGGTGCACTAGTTTTTGTTTTGTTTCTTTGCAGTATTAATATAGCCAGCCGGCCAATTCAACTTGTAGTTGCTTCTCTTTCTACCTGCCAATATGGAGTTGCGTCTCCAAGGACAGTACGAGTATGTACCTCTCCATGTGAGAAACGGAAGAGTAGATTTTAGAGCCTTCCTATACTGCTTTACACACCCACTCTACACCACGGTGGATATATTGATGAGGAACGTTGAAATACGTGCCTTGGAGCCGGAAATTAACAACGCCTTGGAAAATCTAAGTGTGAAAGATTTCCAAATTTATTTTAAGAATGTGATTCAGCAAATGTTTTATTTAATTTCCAATTATGGACCGCCACCTCTCATGCAGCTTGTGCAGGTAGGCTATGGAAAAGTAACCCCTTGGAGATAGTACTTAGAACTCTCGTGGAAAGACCAAAATAAACAAGGCCACATTTGCTATCCGCAACGCAAACCACACGGTTATATTGCATCAAACAAGAAAGGTGAGAAAAGCAAAACCTATGTTTTGAGGCGTGAAAAGAACTTGCTTTTCAGCCCTGCAAAGTTGCACATGCTACCTAGATAATATTGCTTAAATCATTATTTTCTTTTACTCTGCCAAAATTTTTATTGTTAAAAATCAACAAGCGATTACACCGTTTGCGCCAAAGTTGAAGATAATCAAAAATATTACTTTCAAAATTCAGATGTAACAATGCTCTATGGGTGGTTGGTTGAGGAGCCTTTTTAACAACACGGCTTATAGGGTGGCAACAATAATGATAGTACACATAGTTGTACTCTTCTTTTCTTTCATTCATTCTTCAAGACAGTTATTTTTCTTCTCTTTTATTTTCATTCGGTGTATTGCGAAATCTTGATTACTGCGAATACATATAAGTGCAATTAAATACCCGTTTTTTTGTTTTACTATTGAGTATAAATGGTCACAACCCCTGAGAGGTTTTACCTACTTACTCCTTTGTTACTTTCCCTTGGTAAGTATACCATCATAATTAATACCACAATAATGTTGCAGTCATGCATGTAATATGAGCGGGGACCAGTTTTAATCCCCACTCAGGGTAAATAAATATACTTCACATAGTAACCGTACAAAAAAAAATTATGAAACCCGAATGGGACATTATACCAAATTTTTATATTTTCCACCCTTTCGAGAATAATTGGCACCTTTGGGTAACTAGGATAATATTTTTTTTTGGTGAAGAAGATGCTAAGGTAGCCAGGAGTTACACGGAAGAATTGTGCATAGCGCACCTCTACTTCCATCGTCGAATACATATGTGGATATATATATATCTACATATTTCTATTATGATATTATGAATAATATGTTATATTTGGTTGGAAGGATCAGTTGCCTTTTTGCGTGAGAAACGCGTACCCAACATAGGTCTTACTTAGACTTTTTTTTCATGGGATAATTTTTTTTTAAACCTTTCTTGCGCAGATCCCCGGGGTTGGGCGTCATAAGTACAAAGAGGGATAGGGTTGGAGGTGTGAGATCCGTTACTCTTCATGCCCTTTCGAAGAATCACTGATCCCACACATCACTCCTCATAATGAAGGCGACTATGCCTTAACGTCATGTTCTTTTGTTTTAGGATTCCCCATATAATTCTTCGTACATCCTGAAGAAACAGGTAAGCATCCACGAATAAGTTTTTTTTAATTATCACTTGTGCTTCACAGACATTCCATTTTGGTATATATATATATATCCTTTTTCTTTTCTCTCGTCTCATTTTGTTTTATGTTAACTCTATGGACTTATGGACCCTAATTATAAACGAGGCCCCTAATAGAGATATAAACTCTTTTCATCTACACGGTTATTTACCTCCCCATTGCACAATCAATTTCTTTGACGAAGTATTTTTCTTCAATAGATTGATTTTATGTGAGAAGGCATATTTGTTAGGATTATGTGGCCATTCCAATGACCCCCAAATCCCTCAATGCGAGGTTAGACATTTGAAGGCTGGCCCACATACACTTCATATCTATATTCTAAGGGACATACATCTTAATCACCTCCATACCTTGTTTACTAAGTTAGTAATCTTTCAAAGCCGATGGCTCTGTGGAGCTCATTCTCGTTTAGCCTTTGGCAGAACTTTCGACGAACACATGAGAGTCACTGAATTTTATGAAATCTGTATACTCTACCAAACTCCCTGTCCTGTTCACTCCGGACATTAAGGTAATCCATAACAGTACCTGCCCAATTAAAATCCAGGTGAATCATTTTATACGTCAACCTCTGTATTTTGTCAGGACTTAGTCCCAGATTATCATACAGCACATTGTTATACAAATTGTGTCAGAAGTAATATTGCTTCTCCCTTAATTAAATTGTTACCACTACCTTCCTCGCACTTGGAAGCATCATGGCACGCATCGAATCCCACGACCATTGACTAGTGTTACCACATTGTTACCACTTTAGTGACCACCATTGAATGGTGTGTTATCCTCTATGGCATCTCTTTATTGTGAGACTAAGGCTACTGTGTTGACCAAATAAAATGTCCTCTTGTTACCACTTTAGTGACCAACATTAAATGGTGTGTTATCTTTTATGGCACCTCTTTGTTGTGAAACTAATGCTACAGTGTTCGCCAAGTAAAATGTTCTCTTCTTACCACTTTGACACCTTTTGTCCCTGATGCTTGGACATATATAAAACTCCCCCTTTTTATTGTTACCACAATATACTGTTATAACTTTACACGACCCTGAGATTAAATCAACTTTGACACGACTCCCTTCTAACTTTATTTCAATTATGATAATAATTAACGATTGGATCAAAACCCATTTTGATACTCTTTTTACCATACCCCCTCTTAATAAAAGTATACAAGAACAAATTGTCCAGGTGGACTCCCCTGCTAGATTACAACAGTTTTTGGAGGCTAATTTAGCCCAACCAGTACGGACTCCTGCTTGTAAGGAATTATTTCTTAAACGAGTGGCTACCACACTCCGACGTTTTATCTACACCTGCATGGCCAACTATGGCCTAGAGTGGACCTTTGAGTGTGTATATCACCCCTCTGACAACAGTCTAGGATTATTTGCATATTAGAAAAATGGAACCCTCTGAAGAAAGCAGTTTAACCCCTAATGAAATCGTTAAACAATTTGCTGCTGAACAACTAAATGAAGCTTCAACTGAAGGTGATCCTTCTTCCCCATCTTCAGAGACCTTACCTTTCTTGCCACAAACTACTTCTAGTCCACTTACGTCTGTTGAAGAAGACGTTGTTAATGAATTAGTCGCATTACATGATACCTTGCCTTCAGATAATGATCATCTAAGTTTAGAGGATCAGGCACAACCTTCCACATCCGTGCCTGGACCTAGCCAGTCTATAATATCGGAAATTATTTTTCTTCAACCACGTCCTGTAGAGAGTTTCTCGCTTTCATACTCTCCAACAAGCCGAGTAAGCTCAGAGGATGAGGCAGCATTCCTCTCAGTACCTCCTTCTAGTCCTGCCTCAAGGAGTGTAGGATCAGCATCGACCCTTATACGACCCTCTACAGTGGAGAGTGATACTTCCCAAAGTTTTAGAACAGGGTTTACTTCTCTATCTAACCGTACCAGAAGTACCGAAGGATTAGATTGTTCATCTGCGGATGAAGCGCCTGTGCATTATCGTGAGGATCCAATATGTGATCCAGCCATTAACGAACTAACTCTTCACTTCATGACACATGATTTTTTAGATGCTTTTATTACCCCAGAAAACCCTCATATACTCTCAGGAATAAATATTTTCGATAGAGTAGCCCCAGGTCATAGACATGACCCAAACTATGTGCTAACCACCGTCCCCTTTTATATACGAGAAGGATTAAGGCTAAGACCAAACCTTGAAGAACGGCATGCCTGGCTACATCAATGCGCCACGCAGCTACAAACATTTGTCCATGACAATGTTTTAAATTTCGGCGACCGTTGGACTTTCCACTGTCTTTGGAATAGCCAAGATGGTCAAATTTACTACTTCGGCAGACCCTCTAGGCAAATAACAGGAAAGAACGAGTTGTAATGTTTTCCTCGTTCCTGTCCTTAAACAACAACGTTTTTTTTAAACAAATTCTTTGGCATTTGCACTTGGCAAGGTAGAGTGATGATCGTCATTTCTCTAGGAGAAATGAGACCATCTCTACTGCCTTACATTTAAAGTCACGATAATTATGATTGTTATAATTCCCCTAACGCTTGTATTTTTATGGGTACATCCCTGTTTCATATTAATCGTCGATAGGTGATATTATCAGTAAATTGTTACACTGATATAACATTCAGAAGGCACAAGTAAATAATCTTCAAAATCGCATTTTGGTTTTTGTATAGCATATATAAGGAAGAACGATTCTAATATCTCTTTAAGTTACAGATTGAGCCTTAATGATGACTCCTTCCATGTTCTTGTTGCTGATTGTAACCATTGCAACCCAGGCAACGGCGTTGGAAGATCCAGAAAAACCTGCCATCAAGTTGATTAGTGGTGGATACTGGAAACCTTTAGGTAATGTAGTGGTATATGAGGCCTCCGTGCCATTGGTCTATGAGGAAATGTTAACCAAGCCACCCTTGGTGGACCCACTTCTGATGGATATGGTCACAGCCGAAAACAACAATATGTGTAAGGAGCACGATTCTCTTTTTTGTTATATTGATGAGCTAAATGATAAGATGCAAAATGTACTTTATCAACACGTCAATCAATCTCTCTGTGATTTTCCCACCAGTGAATATTTTTCTGATCAAGTGACACGTAATAAAAGAAGCCCCCTACCTTTTGTAGGAACTTTTTTTAAATGGTGTTGTGGAATAGCTGTCACTTCTGATCTTGACAATAGTGTTACAACAACGCGTAAATTAAAGGAAGCAGTTTTGCGGATAACTCAGTCACTAAAGCACCACAATGCTGACATCCACGTGTTACAGTCCAACATTGCCAGTATAGCGTCACAAGTTAATGAGTCGTTAGCTTATGTAGAAGACAAAATTGATAGACTAGCCTTATTTGAGAAACGCCAATTTGACTCCTTATTAAACAAATCAGAAATTTTGGAATATCAAATTCTTACAGAACAACTAAGATCTCTTATTCTCTACAAACTATTCTTGAATATAATGGTAGAACAAGAATATAGAGATTTACAAACTGCCTGTTTTCAAAATAAAATTCCTATGGTCTTAATCAAACCCACCATTTTGAGACAAGATTTATTAACCATTGCATCCAAAGTAGCAGGAGAAAATTTTAAGTTGGCCTTACCCATTAATCAATTAACCAAATATTACTCTCTTCCCATTTCCCACTGCATGTTTTCTGATACCCAAGTAGCCATCCATATCAAGGTTCCCATCGTTAAACGAGGAGACCCTATTATCCTAGAAGAATTTCAGACGGTCCCCTTTCGATGGAATGACTCCACATGTACTTTGGTTCACTCCACCAGTTATGCAGCCATAACTCAAACTTCAGTTAGAATATTATCAGGAAGTTTCTTATCCACTTGTGACCCCCATATTGACAAGCTGTGTTATCTTCCCCGCTACGGACATGATGCTGTATTAGGCACAGGATGTCCACTTAAAATAAGACAAGGAGCAACGATTGAAGAATTAGCTAAATTTTGTACTTTCTCATGCATCTCAGGTAATCCAATAATCATTACCGAAATAAATCCAGATAGGTATGTTATTACAAACCCTCCGGATTCAATAAATGTTACTTGTAACGGACAAATGCGACGTATGCAAACTCATGGTAAACAGCCAGGAGCTGCAGAAATTGACCTCCCCTGTCAATGCTCTGTAGAAGTGAACAATGAAATTTCAATTCCAACCACTTTTCCTTGTTCAGCTAATGCTAAAGATAACTTCCAAATTGCTACCATATTACCTGCAAGTTGGTCTCACATCCCTACCTTAAAAATTACAGATATGCAGAGAAAACAAGAGAGATTAGTTTTTAAATCATACGATGATTGCTTAGATAAAAATTGGACTAGGAAAATACCATATATAAAAATATCTCCAGTAAAAGAGACTAAAATGGAAGAAGAACGAGTCATGCGAATGGAAGAGATAAATGAAGTCCTATCAGATGTAGGTGATTCGTTAGTACCCTCTGCTTCTACCCCCACCACATTGTATGTTTGGAATATCGCTTTAACCATAACCACCTTATGGTTACTCTACAAAATGCAACACACCTCACGCACTATCCAAAACATTGGAATCCCTTTTGGCACAATGGCTGTAGGCAAAGTAGACGCACATGCGTGCGAACCAACCTTAATTGAAACGGTAGCCGTTTACTCTGGAGCTATCGTCATTATAGTCGTAGCCATTTTCGCTCTTTATTTAAGTTGGATAGTATTCATCAGGAAATTATGCTGGAAATGTAGACAGTCAACCGAAACTCAGTCACCACCTGCGATTCCATCAGCCCCAAGTCTAAGACTTATTAACCTAGCAGAAGCCGAATCATTTACCACCAACTCCACCCGACCATCTCCCAGCATGAGACATATGAAAAAGAGTAACGGTGAAACCGTCATCTCACCAAGAGCCCAGGATACTTTACTGGCATGACTAGTATATGTTGTGTTTCTTCTCCTCAGTACCAATGCAAATTCTTTGGACATACCCTCATATGTTATATCAGGCTTACACACAGAACAAACAGATTTGCCAATCTACTATGAGACTTCTTTACCTTTATTATATGAGTTCACTTACGAGGTATTTAAATTAGAAGACACTTATCAGTGGCAATCCCTAACCTCTCTTATACACAATGATACATTCTCAACAGATTCTATATTGTTGGGATGGCAATATTTCAGAGCAGAAAAAGTACACGTTAAAACTTTGTTTGTAGAGAAACATAGTTATGACAATATCAAAGAACGTATTTATGAATCCCCTGCTAAGGATTGGATTTCTTTAACTAGCTCCAATCTCAATGATATGCATTCCTTCAACTTGCTACTACATTCCTGTCAGACAAAACTTGCACACCCATCTGTAATACACTTCAGCCAAATGCGGAATGACTTAACTATTCTTCAACATAGGATAAGTAATTTCAGTTATTCTCTTGTGGTTAAACTAGAAAATTTGAGTCAATATTATAATTTACCTATTTTGGAATGTGTGATTTCCAAAGAGAAGGCATTAATCGCACTTAAAGTACCTTTAATGAGACACAATGTTCAATTGAAGAGTTGGAACATCTCTCCTGTTTATTTTCGTAGGAAAAATCAAATCTGTAATGTAAAGTCTATCCAAGAACCCCTGTACCAGGTTACCCTGGACATATCCTTGAAAATATTGTATGACCCACATTGTGACTTGAGTAAAGATAATCTATGCTTTGTAACACCAAGAAAGGTCAGTCTCTCCGACATTGATCGATGTTTCTTAGCACATATAACAAATCATGTTATGGAAATTCGCCAACATTGTTTAATAGAATGCTCTTTACATACTCCTACAACACCCATATACGCTTATAATGTTTCGACCTATGCCTTTATCGGATTGGACTCCGAATATGAAGCCATTTCAATAAAATGTAAAGATATTGTTGTGAGATTTCACCCATCTTATAATGATGGAGTTTTGCTTATTAATGTGGGATGTCAATGTGAATTGCAATTGAATGATAGTCATCGTCTGCAACCCACGTTTCCTTGTATATTGCCACATGTTGAAAAAGCGACGCTGTCTCGTCTAATATCAATACAATGGATAAACAATAATGCTTTACTCAGGAACAGCATAAGGAAACTCCCTTACCCATGTAAGAATGATTGCACAATGGATGAACCCCTAAGCGACAGCAAGTCGCCTGTGAATAACCAGATAATTTGGTTAATCTGCCTAACTATGGCCATCAGTGCCATCCTCTTCTGGTTAATATGCAAAAAGTGGCTAATTTCACCTTTTTTGCTTTATGATGACGTAATGCCCACAGGGTCACAAACGTTCATTAAACAAAGGTCTACTAGAACCTTGGATGAACCGTCACCTTCCAGACCCTTACCACGCATTCCGCCTAATGTAGCCACAGCTGATCGTTCAAGTATAGCGACAGCTGAAGTATATGAAGTTCCCAGACAGGTGGAACTAAACTACATAACAATTGTCTAACTATTTCACATTGTCTGCCTATCGATCACACGATACTTGTAGTTTTCTTTTTATATATTTTAGAAACTCCCACACGCCGGACTGCGTGGCTTGAGAATTGAGAGCTGAGAGTTACTAGGAGAGTCATCAGCAAATGTAGAAATCAACGAATGGGAAAAGTCATCAGCCAATGAAGACATCGACGAGTGAAAAAGAAGACACTGTCCCAAGGAAACAAAAAAAGGACCCCAGGAACTCTAAAGAAAACTCTCAAACAGGAACTTTCAGTGTGACTAAAAACATTTGCATTTTTTTTTATTTTTTGTTTTTCATCACAGTTGTTTGTGCAAATCCTATACTTGTTTTGTGTAACTTAAGGTAAACGATGAAATAATGCTAAGGACACATGTATTTAAACGTGTCACACTAGTTTGTAAGTACTAGTTTGTAAGTTAGCTAGGGAACATTACGCTTTTTTTATATTACACATATTACATACTACACTTAAACTATATCAACTAACATAAAATTGGAGTAGGAATACTTAGTACTCCATGGTAAATACGTACAAGAACTATATATCTATATCGACAGGTTATAAATACGCACTTAATTTACCTGCAGTAACTTACCTCGTCAAAGTTATAAATTCCTAGGATCACGTCTCAATTAAGTTTAAGTTTATTCATTTTTATTATTCCATTTTTGGTTTATTTTTAGCTTTTACTTTTTGTTCATTCTTGCTTGATTTCTTACATTTATTTACAAGAGACATAACCCTAGAAATTTCTGACATGGACGACTGTATAAATCGTATGCCGGAATGTTTTAAACCCCTATATAGAAAGATGAGAACAGAACATAACCTGTATACCTTGGAGAAAAACATAAATCAACGCAGAAGCGTGGACATAGTTAACCAACACAAATTCTATGAAATTACTCATGATACTCAGCTTTTTCTAACAGACCGGTACCAAGCATTCAATAATACGTTTCAATTACCACCGGAACATACGATCCCATATTCCCTTCGTTACCATCTCACGTTCTATGTTCTTGAGATAGCACGTTCTTTGGGTATGGAATCCTTTCGTACCAAACACTGTCCTCTTATGGACCATATTGCTAGAATTTTATTTAAAGCTTTTGACATTGGCTATTATGTCTATGAAAGAGACTTTACAGTGTTATGTCTTCTGATCTTTCCATATCCATACTTACATGTTAAGTTTCAGTGTTACCAGTGCAAAAGCTCCTCATGTAAACGAAATGAGTTTCCAGATGATAAAGGAAAAATTGTACTCTCTCTTGATCCCAAGTGTCTTAAGGCATACACAGAGGAGGATCTTAAGAAATTGTCATTTTTAGATGATTTTCAGAGTAGATATGTTAAACAATTATTCGATAGACATTCCTTACCCCGGAACATATCCTGTGAAAATTTAATATCACCATGGTAAAAGTATTGAGTTAACAGGTAAATTACTAATGGTACTTAACCCAAACCAAAAAGGGTCAACAAGGCAGACCCTTGACACTTCTTACCCTCTAGGGCTGTTACCCCGACAGCATACACTTATTTGGGAAAATAAGTAAATTTTAAGGAGGAGGAGATTGTCACCTCCGGAAATTTGGACAATTCTTTTTTATTATTATTATTCTAAATTGCAAACGGAGTCCTCTCTGGCAGTGATCACCCTATACTCTCCCTAGGTAGATTTTGTTTCAGGGCCTACAACTTATATCAGAGCATGCCATATGTAATTCCTAAGAACTTTGCAAATGAATAGTGATCATAATGGGACCCCTGTTGGATCCCTGCCTGTGCACATGTGGTACCAAGAACTTTGAATAAGGGCATTCTTTGCCAACACCATACTGGGAAAGTTGAAGGTTAGTTGATGTCTAACCGTCCCAGACATATACAAATACCCATCCGTCTCCGCTAAAGTGATAAATCCCAGGCGTAAGCCCATGGGATACAACATGACCCTTGTTCCCAAGCATAGGATATGGCGTCATCAGCACACATATGGCTTAACTTCCTTTTATTTCCTTTTTGTGGTTTTGCCCTCCATTCCGCCACTATCCCCCCTCCTTTTTGAGACCCGTGGGCGAGCACTGCACAGAGCAAGGAACCTCCCACTTGCTGATAATCTGACTTTAAAACGTCATGCTCGAAGCTTTTGACTTCAGTCTGTTACCCTCATCGACACCCTCACCAGAGAGACGATCGCTGAGATTTTTCGGTGGTAACAGACCCTTCTTACGAAGGTAAGAATAATCTTCTGTAACTCTCTAATCTTTAGTATGGTAACTAACTAACTTCTATATTTCAAGTATGGCACACTTTCTGCTCATACACTACCACCCATACAAACACCAACAATTACACTAACACACACACCCAGAATTAGCTAGGATGATAATAAGTAAATTCATTGGTATGGTGACACACCTTCATTGGTAGGAGAGCTAAGTTGGTATTAAACGAACTAATGTCAGAAGGGCCATATTTGTACGCCTGCCCTTATATAATTGTTTACACTGTACAAAGTGAAGGATTCATATCCGTTAGCATAGCATCTTAAAATGTAATGAACTCGAAACCCCCCAGGGGTCAATGTAATCATATTGTAAGCATTATTAAGCCTTAAAAGCTTGTAGATCATGATTCTTGTATCACATCTTATCTTTTTTTTGTCTTTAATTGTTTTGTTGCTTATTAAACTATAAAATCCAACATCTTGCTCTATCTGTTATCCCCCATGATTTCCAATTCACATGAGTCCACAGTGACTGCTGTTAGCCTAGAGGTTTACTTTAAGACGAAGACTTAAAAGAAGACCTGGAGCAGTCGTGCGTATGAAGGCACTCCTGCCCCACAGTAGATAGAGACGTCTAGGATTATACTAATTCAATGTAAGTATTCCCCACACACATACACAAACACTCCCATCTCTATTGGAATACCTCTCGCAATTACACTTTCTCCCCCCCCTCAGGAAGTCACTAGTTTTATACTTTATGCACTAAGGTAGGCAAGGCTAGTCCGTAGGCATATCAGAGGAAGGTATGTCTCCTACTCTTCCCGTGAACTCCGTATATGGATAAGCTAGGTAGAGTAGAGTGACCGGTCGACGATCCCCACCACACAGGTACGCCCCTGTGTGCCTCTGTCTCACCCTAGGACGTGACAATAAGATTTTTTTAGAGTTTTGTTGAATCTCTCTACAATTGAGGCTTTGAGATCACTGTAACTCGAATAATGTTGTATTGACTGGATTTTAATAAATTGTTGGAACACAGAATTATAAAATTCTTTGCCATTATCTGTTTGCAAATAGCGCGGTGATCTTACACTCTGATTGATGATTGTCCTGATGGCTTCTGTAACACATTTTCCAGTATTGGATTTGAGTGGCACAGCCCAGGCAAATTTTGAAAATGTGTCTATTACAGTAAGTAGATACTTGTAGCCCTTGTTGATTTTGTCTAAGTTTTTCAGCTGTCCACTTGCCATCTCAATCAAGTCCCCTTGCCATAAATCATCTATGCCTTTTGTGACTACTGGCAGTCTCTTAAAATTATGTCTGGCTTGTCTGTGTAATTCATCAACAATAATTTGTCTAGACATAATATGAAAACAAGAATATTGCAACTATGGGGTGTTCAGCAGCTGATACTACAGGATTTTCTAAATACAGTTTGTCTCCTATTTGTATATTAAATTCCAGAGAGCCATCATCTTCAGCATATGATGTTTCTAATGTATTGGGATCTGTAAAATCCTCTAACTCTACACTGGTGATTTTTGGTTTGTTGTCAGCATTTGTTATTGATAAGGTGGGGTAGTGGTGTGCCTGTGGTTGAAGCCAATATTTGATCTTGATTGGTCTCAGTGTGCCCCCAACAAAAAACTGGTAATAAAATTGTGCAGGGGACAACATATATATTTTGCCACCTGGTGCAAATGGTGTATCATATTCTTTGTTGGGGATGCTGTACAATTCAAGAATTACTGTATGTTTAGGATTCTCGATTATGCCTGTTATTTCTTTTTCTGCTGTAAGCAATCTGCTTGTTACAAATTCAAGGTGCTCATTGATGGTCCTAACAACATCATCATGGCCTGGCTTGATCTTTATGTCCACAACAAGTTTCTTGTATTGTTGCACAATTTTTTGTAGCTGGGTGGCAAAAACAGACAGAGCATTTGCTTGATTGGATTCCATGGTCCCTAGCTGTTGCTTGATATTAGCTACAATTTGTTGCAAATTTTCAATAACTGCCAATTTTGAATTTTGAGCAGTAAGATCATGGACCTGTCTTCTGATATCCTCAAACAGGGCATGCAGTTCATTAATATGTTGATTAGTTGGTAGAGTGGCCACTGTCTGAGTAAGTTGTTTGATCTCTGTCTGGATATTCTTGATATCTTCTGATTTCAATATGCGATTCACTGCTCTCTTAATATTTTTAAGTTCCTGTGATGTAGGCAGATTTGTTACAGTATTTTGAAAAGATTCAAGTGCCAATTTCACATTATTTAATTCAGAAGCATCAACCACATTTTGCATAGCATTTTGGAGCAGGGCTATATCTGCCTGAGTGGGTGTTGATTGTTGTAAAATTTCAAGTTTTGTTTGGATATCATCGATCAAGTGATGAAAATGAGATAGCTCAGATTCAGTGTTGAGGTTTTCAAGCTTTGTGATCTGTTGCTGGACACTGACAAGTGTGTCTACAATACCAGGCAGGCGGGATTCTAGAGATTCTTGTACATTTGTCAAATCACTTTGCACTGCTGCTATTGTACCCTCAAGATGGGTTATCGTACTTTGAATTTTTCCAAAATCTTCATATGTTTCAAGTTGCAGCTTAATGTTGGCAACACTCCGAGTTATTGCACTCAAAGCATCAGAAGATGGTAAATTGTTCATAAAATTTTCAGGTGTCTCAATTTTTTTTTAACCTCGGCTATGGCATTGTTCAGAGGGTCCAGATTAGGTATCTCCAGTGATTGAATCTGTTTCTTTAGAATGGAAATCACTAGATCAAAATCTTCTTGTGATTTTATGCTTTTGACAATTGTTTGGAGCTGTGTCTGGACATTATTTATCTGCTCTTCCAATTGTTGTTTCAATTGCTCAGAGTTGGTGGCCTGGGTCTTAAATTTGGCTTGAAGAGCTGCTACAGCTTCTTCTAAACTTTGAAAATTATCCAATGTGGCCAAGTCAGTATATTTCTGAAGCAGCAATTTGAGTTCAGAATCAATTTTAAGAAGAGGGTCCATGCATTGTGATTGCAAGTTTGTAATTTCTAGTTGAAGACTGGCATTCAGTGTGGTTTGTAAAGCTTGTAAATCACTTCTTAATTTCTTGACTCTGACATCAAGCATCAGAATCTCATCACTGTGATCTTCATGCCTTGTATGGCCAAATATATCATTAGGCATTTTTGTTTTAGTGGTTATTTATTATTGAATATCTGATTCTTAATTCTATAAAAAAAGGTATAAGCTTGTCATAGGATCCAGGACCTCAATATATAAGCAGTCACCAGCAGAAACAGTATAAACAGTGCCAGAAATCATGTTTGAGTGCTTAATTCTATAAATATTTCTCCCTACTGAAATCTTGACATTACCCTCAGGGGTTGTAATAAATTGCAATTGACCACCTACAGGTAATTGGTAATGATTTAAATTATTGTTAAATATGTACAATGTTTTACCTGTTTCATCATCAACATCTGTAAGTATGCTATTCAGATGAATAATTAACAAAGCACTTAGTTTAGATATTATATCAGAAGAGGGTTGTGGTGTTGGCAGGTCCATAATAGCCTGTTTTTTGAACCCAAATAACTTCATAGGCATGTTTATTTATTTCAAATCATGCTCTGTAATTGGGCATTGATTACCACTTTTCAAATCACAATGACCCCATGGTAAAGTATGTATGCCACATGACAAAATGCATCTCTTATCATCATGTGGGTCCAGAGCCACTTTTCTTACAATATTGCTAGTCAACAAGTGATCCACACTCTGAATTCTGGATTCTGATGTTCTGATTGTGCTACATGATTTGAGGCAATTTTTGTAATCTTCAAATTCAAGCTCTTTGTCTACAGTCACTTTGCCAATGCCCTTGGCCTTTTTGGCAACAGCGCCACTACATGTTTCAAAACTGTACATCTTGGCTCTTAACCCAGCAAATGCCACAATAACATCACCAAGTGTCTCACCTTTTAACTTGCCAGGCACTTTTTTGTTGTGGGGTTTAATTTTTGAATGTTCAGTGGTATCAAAATATTTAAACAATTCAGGCTGTGTTATATCTTGATAAACATCTTCTGTTTGAATATCAAAAACAAAACTATCTGTGTCCATGTACATCAGTTTTACACGATCCTTATAAAAAGGCTTCAACACATTATAAAACAATTTTAACATGTGTAATTTGGCCAATTCCAATATCACAGCCCCTACATAAATAGGCTTATCAAACTTAATCTTTGTTTTTTCATGTTGAAAAGTGCCATATTCTCATCATAAATTCTTCTGTAATTGAAACTAGGCTTTGCAATCAATTTTTTGCTCCGGCTGGGGTCAGTAATTATTTTAACATCAATATGTTTTCTGACATTTTCAATTGTTTTGCCATACACTGAATTGACCATCAATTTAAACAAGGTCTTATCAAATTGGCTCATTGCAGATGTTCGAAGCTCTGTGTTTGTATCAATATATGGCTTCAACCATCTTGAGTGCCTGAACCTCAAAAATTTTCCAATTTTGGTCACTTGAACACCATGTTTCATCAGGAACTGGAGGTTTTTGTAATATATGACATAATCCTGTTTCGGCTCTAGAGTCATCATCAATTTCTTCTGTTTGGAGCCAGGTGAACACTTAACCTCAGGAATTGGGGGCAGATCAGAAAATGTGTTGTGTAAATCATCAGGAATTGTCAGATCAACCTCTAAGAACAGGCCATAGTTACTGTCATCAAAATCCTTAAGATCTTCAATATTGAAATCTTCGAACCACTCAAGCCCTGCATATGGCAGTTTTTTCATCATGGCATAACCATAGAGGCTGTTGGCATCTACATACAGTATATAATTTGATGGCAGTGCTGGATCATCATCAGGAATATATTTGTTATTTGCTCTGGCATATCTCTGAGAACATTGCACCATGCCTCCTCTTATACATTGTTCCATAAACAGATACATATCTTGATCCTGGATCAGATCCAATTGTATTTTAGTGTTTAAAAACATTGCAGACCATGCTAGGCCCGGAGCACTGTAAAAATACATTGGATCCAGCTTATAATTTTGCATGGAAGATTTTCTAAATGCCTGAAGTATATCAGCTAAGAGAGTGACATCAAGTTTTAAATAAGCCTTGTGATAATCACCAAATGTCTGGCATTTTAAATTGTTCCACATCAACTGGGCATGGTGATAATCTTCATCAGTGATTCCAGATCCTCTGATTTTGCTGTAAAACTCTTGTTGTGGTGGCAGAGAACACTCATCAAATTTAGAAAAATCTGTAACATAATCATATGGATATACACCCTTCCGCCTAATTAATTTCAGGTCCTGATTTGGAAACGAAGCACATGTGATTTTGAATTGATCATCAGATAATTGAGTGGCCAGTGTAGCCAGGCTAGCAGACAGAATTCTGTATGAATCAAGAAATCTTAAGTGAATAGGAACACCATTAACTTTAATTATTTTGCTAATGGCAATATATTTCTCATTATTTTCAGCTAAAATATTTAAATTCTGCTTGTCAAACCCCTCGTACCTGATCAAATGATGAAAATCATATTGGATGCACCATGGCAAAATATAGGGACAAATTTTGGTATCTGGATCTTAATATTACAGCTATTACACAGGGCCATTAAGAATTTACCATCTGTATGAGAATGGTGATGAACCTTGATATTTGTATCTGAAAATTCAGAATCACATACCGGGCATTTTTCTGCATTGTTGAAATCTTCAATCTGTTTCTCTGTTAAAGGCAACATAGGTTTTGATTTTAATAAGACATTAGATGCTATGTTATGGCACTCATTTTCTATTCTATGTGCAAATTTTTTGATGGCATCTGCTCCCATGTATAAATCTTCTTTACTAACAACCCCATCCTGTACAACCACATAATAAAAACTAGAAGGTTCATGTAGCTGGTATGATGTAATTGAAGATTCATCAGGATCTGGGCTACAGAATGCAAGGGGTTTGAGATTTGATTCAAAATCACAGACTATATATGCTGGGTGTTCCAAAAGGCTTCAAATTTTTTGAATTTGGCATTTTCACTTGGATTAGGCATCACCATATGAACAGGTTTATGGTTGCCACAGTATTCCAGATGCTCAATTAATTTGTTTTTAGCAATTTCTGCATTCTTTTCACAAACACCATTCACCATTTTTCTACCATCAAACACAATTAAACATCTTCTGCACAACTTGAATATTGTATTGGATTTGTCTAGTTGTGTTCTCACTAAAGCTTCAAGATTATGTATCAGAGTATAATGGTGTGTATCATCCCCTTTAATTAAGAGCAGATCAATCGGAACAGCAGAATCATCATCAAATGTACTGATTCTGAGAGGTGCTATCAAGCAATTGCCACGGCCAGTAGAACAAATAAATACATTAATAGATAATTGTTTACCATTAATATCCCTGGCCTTTTTCTCAAATTTATCAATATTCTGAACAGACATTGGATATTCTAAACCCTCCATTGTTTCATCAAAATCATTTTCATGTTGTTTATAATAACTTATTCTCTTTGGATTATCTGAAACTGGATACAAAGCAGCTAAAATACACCACAGAAAGCATTTCTGATCATTATTTTCGATGTTAAGCACAGCTTTTTTGTTTTTTATATTAGCAGGTAAAGGCACATATGTGGAACCTTGTAATGGGCTGAATTCAGAAATATTAACATAGAGCTTGTGTGGAGATCCGCATAGGCTCCATCCAGACTCTTTTGCCGCAAATTCAGAGTGTTTAATATTCAATTGATCTATCAAACTGCTTATTATTTTGTCTGAATTTGCATTTGAATATATAGGTACAGTTTCTGTTATGTGGGGCTGTGTAAATTTTGTGCCATTTGGCTTCTTATATTGTGTACACAATTTGAGGGACAGCTTATAAGAGCCATTTTGTGCATTTAGAATTGCCTGCACATCAGAATTTATACTGTTCAAAAAATTCTTAATATCACATTTTGGCTCTGATACAAACCGGTAATCCCTTAATTGGCCATTAAAACTGCTATGGATAGGTGGTGCATAGCGTGGCTGCTTTGCTGCTCTAGCATTAACAGGTGCTTCATCCTTCCTTTTCAGACCAGATGTAGATGGTTGTGGGGGCAATGTTGATGACTGTGCAGAGCAAGTACCTTTATGTTTATAAGTGAAGTATTCCATGCTATATTTTCTATGGCATTTAGGGCATATTTTTGTGGGAGTTCTGCATTTGTCTGGATTACAATTCCTTTGATGCTTAGCCCAATTGGGGCTAGATATATTCTTTTTGCATTGATTACAATATTTTTGATTTGGCATTTTTGTTGTTGTTTATTATATAAGATTTCCTGGGGTCCAAATCAAAACTTTATACTTAATAAAAAATATCAGTTGGGTTCAGTAGTGTGATTTGTGTGTGTGTGTGTGTGTGTGTGTGTGTGTGTGTGTGTGTGTGTATGTGTGTTAATATTTTTGGCTTTGCTATTTATATAAAATTTCTTGGGATCCAAATCAAAACTTTATACTTAATAAACCTATGACAGGTTGTTAAAAATTCTGTATATTAAATCAAATAGATTTGTAATTCAATTTATACAAATCTGCAATATTTTTGTGTTTAAAAAATATGAGCAGCACTGCAACAACACACCCTTACTCTTCAACAACTCTCACAATACTGGCTGATATGCAATGCAAAATCTCTTTATATACCCTAAGCACAGACCGCATTGAAAGCATCTGAAACAATAAGCCAATCAGAATATAACACATCATCACATTATGTCATAACCAACCAATCAGAAAACAACACATGTCTAATAATTTTTTGCATAATATTAGGTAATAATTTGTTGCAAAACATGATGCAATATAAATAAACCAGAAATAGGCCACAAGTGGACCGGAAGTAAATATGTGTGGGTGGGTGTGGGTGTGTGTGGGTGTGTATGTGGGTGGGTGTGGGTGGGTGTGGGTGTGTATGTGGGTGTAGGTGTGGTCAAGGTCAAGGTCAAGGTCATCTCAAGGTCAAGGTCAAGGTCAAGGTCAAGGTCATCTCAAGGTCAAGGTCAATATGTGTGTGTGTGTGTGTGTGTGTGTGTGTGTGTGTGTGTGTGTGTGTTAATACGTTTGGCTTAGTTTTAAGTGTATCCAAAAAAAATATCAAGAGGGGCATATTTTTAACAAGTTTATGGACAACAATCTCACAGAAGTGCCTTTTATAAGTGTAGGCAAATCAATCTGAGGGGGGTCATACTTTCACGGGAAATTCCCGAGGGCATTTTTACAAAAATCTTGGATTAGACAGGGTTCCACACTTGAGCAAAAAACTCATATGTACATGTTGAGCTAGTTTTAAGTGTAGTCAAATCTGCCTGAGGGGGGTTCATACTTTATCGACCCAGTAATAGGTCAAATCATACTACTCAGTTTGGAGTCGCTGAAGCAATCGCTGCATCATGAGTGGAACCGATTGTTGCCCGAGGACCTGCGGCCCATCGTGCAAAATTTCAAAGCCCGTTTGGACCTCTGTATCGCCGCCCAGGGAGGCCACTTCGAAACCGGCTGAACATCTTGTTCCTAAGGTCCCATGTCATTGTTCTTCAGTGTTGTTATGTTCAATTGTTTCGGTTTAATAAATTTATGATCACAAACATTAGTACGGGTTATTTCTTGTCACCCTGTAGATATTGATAAGTAGAAATATTTACAGTCATATTTCGCAACATGTTTTCGCTCTTTCGAAACATTGGGAGGTTATATTCTATTATATGTTGGTTATCGTACATGGTTTTTCTACCTCTTAGGTTAATCGCAACAAAGATTAATGAATTGATGAAATTGATGCTGGAACAAGCACAATGATACATTTATGACTAACCAGGATTCGAACCTGGGACCAGTAGCTTCATTGCGGTAACCATTCCACTACGGTGACCAGCACATTGAGAAGTATCCCTTGACAAGAGAGAGAGAGAGAGAGAGAGAGAGAGTGAGTGAGGGGGAAGAGATTAGAGCCAACATAAGTTTTTTTAATCTGTCTTAACCATCATGAATTATTAATTTGTCTGACATATTAATATTCACACGAAATTTACTTTCTGTTTCATTATTACATACTTTTATCATATTACAAGCTTCTTAGGTATTCCAAACTCGGATAATATATAATTTATCTCTTTCAACAGAATCATATGGCCCCGTGGCGGAGTGGTTAGCACAGCGCGCTACGACTCCATGCGTTCCTGGACATGAATGTTTTCGAGTGCCCATTCATCAATTTCATCACATCATCACTCATCCCCATCTTCGCAATTTAGCCAAAAGTGACACAAAAACTAAATAAAGCAAATCAATCAATCAGAATCATATGCTTTTTAGAAATCAATGAATACCTGATTGACATTTTGATTATATTCCCAATTTTTCTCAAGTATCTGCGTAATGTTAAAACTTTGACATGTAGTTGATCTGTTAAGCTTAAATCCACATTGATAAACACCTACAATTTCATTAGCATACTCTATGTGATCAAAAGTATCCGGACACACCGCGAAACGTGTGTTTATCATAGAGGGCGACACAGTACTGCCATCTACCGCGTAGAACACATAGTCAGCGAACTCAGTAGTCTGCAGACAGTGTGATACAGCATTATGGGATGGTCTGAGAAACTCACAGATTTTCAACGTTGTCAGTTGGTTGGGTGCTACTTGTGTAGGAAGTCTGTGTGTGAGATTTCCACCCTCCTAAACATCCCTCTGCCCATTGTTTCCGATGTTATAGTGAAGGGATGTGTACAACCCAAAAGCATGCAGGCCAACCTCCCAGGTTGACCTTCAGAAACCATCGAGTGTTGAAGATGGTCGTACAGCATTATCATCAATCATCCATCGCCACCATCACACAGGAATTCTTAACTGCATCAGGATCTACTCCAAGCACCATTACTGTTTGGTGCAAGGTGCGGCAACTTGGTTTCCATGGCCGAGCAGCTGCCCATAAGTCAAACTGCCCACAGACAAATGCCAAACGCCGCCTCGTGTGGTGCAAGGAGCGTCGAAACTGGACCATGGAACAGTGTAAAACCGTTGTGTGGAGCGATGAATCACAGTACACAATGTGGCGATCCGATGGTAGGGTGTGGATGTGGCGAATGCCTGGTGAACGACATCTACCAGCCTTTATAATGCCGACAGTGAAATTCGGAGGTGGCGGGGTTACAGTGTGGTCATGTTTCTCCTGGAGGGGGCTTGGCCCCCTTGTGCTTTACATGGCAATGTCACGGCACAAGCTTACGTTGACATTTTAACAGCTTTCATAATGCCTACCGTCGAAGACCAGTTCGGGGATGACCATTGTGTCTTTCAACACGACCGAGCACCCGTCCATACTGCAGGGCTTGTGGGGGAGTGGTTTGACGACAACAACGTCCCACTAATGGACTGGCCTGCGCAGAGTCCTGATTTGTATCCCATAGAACATCTCTGGGATGTTTTGGAATGCCGACTTCGTGCTAGACCACACCGATCCACATCAATGCCTCTTCTCATTTTGGCGCTCTGCGATGAATGGGCTGCCATTCCTCAGGAAACCTTCCGGCACCTGATTGAAAGTATGCCTGTGAGAGTGAACGCTGTCATCAAGGCTAAGGGTGGACCAACACTGTATTGACTGCCAGTGTTCCCGATGGAGAGTTGCCCAAACTTGTACTTTATTTTCAGGTGGGTGTCCGGATACTTCTGATCACATACAGTATGTGGTTAATCTTGTTAAAATAATGTTGGTAGGAGACAAATTCTAAATTATTTCACTTCGTTTCATCACCTTTTTTTGGAGGGGTTATGGAAGTTCATGTAGGCGTGAACATTGGTTCTTGCCTAGGTCATTAAATCTATGATGATAATAATTACAGTATTTATAAACACTTTCTATATTTACATCCTAAGAAAACCTCTCATGCACAAAAAAAGAACCGTCGAACTAATAACACGGAAAACTTAACCAAATGTTTATTGCCAAGCTCAAACGTAACGTCCATCTAACACACCTACAAAACACATGTTAGATATCAGCACGATGCCATGGAAACTTCTGAAAGCAGCTTGCGTTGTCTCGACTATGTGAGGTTGATCAGTTGCAGAATGGTATCTGTCTTTAATCCACAAGGATGCAGCTTTTCGACAGGGAAATCTTTGACGACTGGATCATTAATGAACAAGAATAACTTTTCAATTGTGTTCGTTACATAGTTAAGAAATGATGTACGATATGCTTTCAATTCCTTTATCTTTTAGGGAAGGGGTGGGTTGGGGGTGATAAAAACATCCCTGGCAGGGATGGAAATAATTTTCATTTGCCGGGGATACTTTTTTTGTGGGGGAATCCCCGCCATCCCCCCGTTAATTCGCACACTGTTAAATAGCTGTATGTCTAACATTCCATGATCGTTAATTTATGGACACGTGTGCACATTGACAAAAGAGTAAAATAATAAAATTATTACATGCATAACACAGGCTAATTTGAAGGTCAGTCTATGATACGGTGTGCAAGATCTCAATGCTATTTCAGGTCTGGAATCTCCGGACTTCGCTTACTGTTCTGCAAATGAACCAGTTTTTTCTCGGTTTGAACATCTTATCAAGAAGTTTACTTGCGAAAGCACTCTTGTAAATTATGGGCAGACTCTTTCCTAAATAACCCAAAGAAGAATTGTTGAGAATGTATTTCGGCAGTTGTTGCTTGCAGTGTTTACGTAGGAAGGCTCACCGTAGGAGCAACACCTGTGGGTTTTCTCAGGGCATCGAGCAACAAGCAGGGCCGTCGTTATGAGCAGTCGTGGGGGCGGAAGCAGTCATAAAGGCAGGCGCTAGTGCACTTCTGGGAGTTGGAAGTTCCAGAACATTCGGAAGAAGGAAACGCCTGCGGTCGGTGTTTCTGTTTTGAAACTAAATTTCCATGCCATTACAAGTTTTTTCAAGTGTGTAGAGAAAATGGGATCCTGCAATCAGGAATTCATCTGTTCTACTCACAGAGACCTCTTCTCAGCCTGATACAACGGTCAGAGGCAATTCGCGATTAGAATTATCACCTGTGCCATAGTGTCGCTTCCGATGTGGCCGCTGTATGTAGGATAGTCCCCTTGTTTACATATTCAGTTAGTAGTAGGTATCGTATGGGTCATGGACCCACCAAAACTATCGCTGAAAACGCGTCCTCGTCCGTAGCCGAGCGGGTTAAGGCGTTCACTCGTCTTGAGTCGTTTGCTGCGGGACGGCGTAGGTTCGAATCAGGCTTTCGTCGGAATTTATTCGGCCTACGTGTAGGGCCGGTGGCAACCCACCATCGTGAAGAAATTGGGGAGCTCCGAGTGAGAAGACCTACTGTAACGGCTGGGGATACGTCGGGCTGACCCCTCGAATATTCCAATACTGGTTGAAGATCTCCACGCTTAGAGGTGACGAAGGAAAGCGCGGGAGGGAGACCGGCAGTCGGTAGGTAAGCCTAGGATCTTCATGGGCTGTTGCGCAACGGATTATTATTATATTATCACTGAAAACGCAGACGAAACAAATGTATAGGCACTGGTCAAAGCAGTGCTGTTGTAACTGGGCTTCTCGGAAATTATTTGAAAATAAAGCAATTGGAATTGGCATTTACTTGAAAAGCTGGGGTAGGAGAAAATTGCTAAAATATCGTGGCAGTTTTTCCTCCATAAAGACAGGCTAGTTTAATAATAATAGAATTCACAGTCTATCTTCACTGGAAAAAGGACATCGTACTGAATGAAGCAGCAACTTGTATGTCCATTTTATTTCTCTGATTATATTTAAGACATTAATTCATTCTCACACTTAATCAATTTGCACCACGTTCCAAATTTCATACATACATAATACATGATTTGATTTTTCGATTTATTTTACTTTGCTTGTTGTGCCACTTTTGGCTAATTTGTGAAGGGGGAGGAGTGATGTGATGATATGAAATTGATGAATAGACATCATAAACGTTCATGACCAAGACAGGATTCGAACCCGGGACCCCTGGCGTCGCAGCGCGATGTACTAACCACTCCGCCACGGGGGCCAGCTACACATAATACAGCATTGCGTAAGACGCTTCATGACTTTTCGAAAATAAAACTTAACAAGTTTTATTTATAAAGTACAATTTTAAAATTTTCTTTCATGTAATATATAGCCCTCCCGAAAAAAAAAAGTTAGCATACTCGTGCATTCTTCGTAATTTCCTCCCCGAATTTCCTCCCCCATGCCAGTCTTCTGTCAATCAATTACGTTTTCCCTGATTTATTTACAAATTTCATTTTGTTGATTCCACGGTGTGGAAACACATGAAAACTTCTCATTTGTTCTGACCCATAAAAAGATTTAGAGCAAAAAACAACAAAAAAAACAACAGTATGTTACGATTGAGAAATTTGGTAAATTTTCGTGATTTTTTATTTAGTTTTAGACAGCCCTCGTATAAGTATTTGAGGAGTTCTAATTTTTTTTGAATGTATATTTTATTCTTAGTTAAAATTGTAAGGCAGTTTCTGCCAAGCGAAAAAGAAATCAAAGCAAGTTCAAGCTTGCATTCTTTTCTTTCTTATCAACAATGTGTTATTTTTCGGTCGGCGCTGTGCGTTTTTGTCAGTAAATGTTGCTGCATTGTGTTTCTTGCTATGCTCTTTTGGATGGGGTAATTGTTAAGGCTAAAATAACTTTTCATATGTCCAAATCTTTTGTTCAGGAAAAAGAATTGCGTAATCCCGCGACTATAAATACCAGCCGTTTCGCTGGCAGTTAGACAGTATATTCAGGAATCTTTAGGTGATTAAATCGCTTGTCGAGGTCCAGGGCTGGGAGAATACGGGCTTTGTGTGGGGAGTGGCTGGTCAGCTCTCCCTTCCACAATGTCCGAGGATTTCCGTAAGCCACCTTTCGGGATTTGTGCTGGTCAGCATGTTCCTTAAAGGGGATTTTGGCAGGCTTATAAATAATTAATTCATATATAAATATTTAACCTTAATAATTTAAAAATTGATATTATTCATAAATTTTAAATTCTGTCGGAGTTGTCACTGGTCAGTGTGACTCCGATGTAAATTTAAGATAAATAATTTAGACTCATCAAAGATATACAACCTTCTCGTCGAGTTAATTTTTATTCTAAATCATTCGGAATTCTCCTGGTCAGGAGGTTCAATTAATTAAAAGTTTATTTCTTTATTTACTTTAATCCGAGAGCATACCTCTGGTCAGAGGGTGCCTTTTCAATCTGATAGCTTATATAGTTTGCATGTCCGTTTAAAGTCTGAGTATCCGGAAAGTTGAGGAAAGTTTATGGTTTCTCTTATTTAGGTTTATATTAGATGTAATTTTGAAACAGCTATAATAGGTGACCGGTCGAATATAAGTTTTTCTAGAAATCATTTATATAAAAGTCTATTTTGCTTTTGTAATGTGAGTAGCCAACGGCGTTTAAAAGGGTAGACATAGATTCCCCTATTGTGTTAAGGAATTCCACGTGGACATTTCTAATTTGTGGCCGAGATATGGCATTGATAAAGGGTAGAGAAAGGCTCCCCATATATTTTAATTATGAATGTTTTTCGAGTTTGACCCTGAAGATGGTGGTACACCTCATGAGTTCTATACAACATAATGTAGATGTGAAAAGATGACAAAAGCATGAATAGGAATTTACGAATAGATGTTATGTAAATATTTCTTTGGTTTTGGTTACAAGTAATTTTGTCGACCATTAAAAAGTGAATAGTCACCCGTTTATTGAAACCAAGTTACGCTGTGTTAGATCTTTGATGGGATTTGGACATGTAATTGAAATGAGTGCTCTTGGTTTTATGTTTGTTCTATAGCAAGTTCCAGTCTATATTACGGAAGTCGATAGGATATAAATTTATTTTTGGCATTGTCGTAGTTTTTCTTTTGATCAGAAGTTTGTATATTTTTCTTTTAATTCTAACGATATTGGGAACTGTGAAAACTTTGATTAAAGTTTATGCCGAGAACTTACTCTCATGTCAATTTTTGGAATGTTTATTGGAAATTTGACATGTAAATAAATTCTGTAATCGTTAATGGGTAAATTTGGTTTATAAGTATAAATTAACTGGCCTCCTTTTTGTTTGATGAGGTTTCTCGCCGTCACTGGTCATGGGGGCGGAGGCTTTGTTGATCCACAAGATGTCAGTTTTGATTATGCTGATTTCGCATGCGTATCCTCACTGGTCAGTGGGATGCGGGTGCTGTCACGATGGGAATTTAAGCATGAGATTGGTTACCTTACTTGAAAGTTCTTAGATAAGTAAGTAAAAATGTATTTTTAATTTTATTATTCAAAGGCAAACCCTTACCCAAACTCTGAGATGCGGACTCTCATAACCCGCAGGTATTGAGCGTAGTCGAGGCTTATAACAGAAAGAGAAATGGTAGGCAGCGACGCCCGGTCTTGGTCTTTCGAGAGGACCGAGCTGGCGTGTCGTGTGGCTTGGCGACGGGCTGACTGCCTTAATTGTTGCAAGTAGACCTTACTCTTTCGCACATTCCCCATGGTTTAAACGACTTCAACACAACGTTTCCTAGAACCTCCCCGATGGCGCAGTGGTAGCGTCGTTGCTTTGTAATCAAGGGGTCCCGGGTTCGATACCCGGTGGAAGCATAAGTGGTTCGGATCCCACTATATACTGTAGGTCCAGTACCTATTAGCCTTACTGTGCATAAAGTGGACTTAAAACACCAAATCAATCAATTAATCAATCACAACGTTTCCTACATAGAGTAGTTCCTGATAATCCTACCTACCTGATAATCCTACCTTCTAACTTCATTATGTATATAACTTGAATCTTTATGCAAATGACAATTTTTGATTTTTCACTCACAAGATAGGATAAGTTAAAGCATTGCATTTAATTATAAAAAAATAAGGGGCACTTCCACTTGGAAAGCCCCACATCCTGCAAATTTGTCATCGATGTTGAGATTGGACTTCACTTGTTTTGGTAGCACTGGAAAAATGAAAGGATGCATCGGAGCCCAGTGTCTCCAATCGCAGTCCTTTCTTTCAGTGTCGTTCCAGTCGCCTGCCCTTTGAGGAGTCGAAGCACGTCCAGCAGCAGGAGCCTGGTTTCTGCAAGAGCCTCAGCAGTTGGCAACTGCCTCCGGTGAACGTTGCGAATAACAAATACATCGAGGAAAGAGGCCGGAAAGTTTAATAGAATTAGTCGTGCATTGCAGAGGAAACTACGCAAGAATTCCAACAACTTTCGCCGTCCTTTTTCTCCAGTTGGTCCTCGCCTAAATGACGGTAATCACTGATCACCGTTCCGCAGAAACGAAGCTTCTCCCGTTGTTTTACAAAACAGCCGTAAACGTTTGGTGAATTACAACAGATCACTGGGCCACCGCTCCATTGCGACTCATTCTTCATAATTCTGTAACGCCCTCGCATATTTGAGCGTTTCGAAGTATGCTAAGGCCAACGTTAAAGTAGAATACTGTTTTATGTGTATGACGTCAATTATAACTGGTGACTTAATTATGTAATATTTTTTAAATTGTTATTGACTAACCCGTGACTCTTACTAGGAATATTGTTTTCCATTTATATGCATGCGGGTGTCAGGCACGTATCTGGAAATATATTTCGGAGGGGGTCTGAACCAAGTGTCTCAAAATAATAATAATAATGTTGAAATTAAAATATTTATAATTGTATTAAATTAATAAATATTATATTATGTGTATTACGTGCATAGGTAAAAATACGATATCACAGCTTGTATTCATTATCTACCTTACGTGCAGTTAAGGTCGGCAAAATATGTAAAAAGAAAAAGCCCTGCCCTGGCATGGAAATTAATGTCAAATAGATAAAGAATTGAATATTTATTGAATATCAAGAAAGGATGTTAGATCCAGCAGACAAAAAGTAAAGCTCCTGATAATATTTTATGCATATTATTATAAGTAGTAATACACCTTGCATAAATAATCCTTGCCTTCCAATAACTTCGGCGGAAATAAATACCCCTCGATTAAGGAACAAGTATATTTCCATTATTTAATTTTAGTTATTTCATTATTTATTTTTTAGTACTAAGTAAGTCTTTCGGGGGGAGGAGTTCGGACACCCTTAACCACCGCCCTAAATATGTCCTTGGCGGGTGCTTGTGGTCCTGCATGGGACCACTTTCTCTCGTTCGTACTCGTTCCAGTCTCCCAAAAAGGATTATCTATACACAATCCTTGCTCCCACCCTCCATCGTATACATTCGAATATCATGACAATGTAAAGTATCCGTTCTGATAATTTCAGCCCACAACCATCTATTTCATTTTCTTATATCACTGTGGTCCACCTACGTCACAAACTGTTACATTGTGGTTTCGAGGGGCCATGATTGAGGCCAGTTCTTCTAAGCATAAAGAATTGAAGCGAGCGGACGGGAGATACTACACAGACGTTCGTCATTTTAAACAAACATTATACCTCCAACTTATCATCATTTGACCGCCGTACTGAAAACAAATGAACGAACACTCGTCAATATCAGTTGCACAGTAAATACTTTGTTTACGTATAATGATTAGAAGAAACTAATGTGTATAACATTACATAGCATACTAAAATGGTGTGATATATTTTGAAGTTTATGCTATGTAACAGCCGCCTCATCTTCCTGTTAGTACCCGAACGCGTTGATTCGTCGGTTCACGACCTCACCGCTAGTGAGGCATGGCAGTCTCGATGTTGTTTTGACAGTCGTAAGTGCCTGTCTCGTGTCCATTTGTAAATGACGGTCTCGTCTTAAGTCTCGAAATTTATAGAATAAACAAAATATGCAACGGGTCACCGTACAAACTTACACAGTGTACAGAGGTTACTAGACAAAGAAATGTTCTTAATGACGCTACTTTTGTTTGACGCCTCATTTCGAAGCTACGAGTCCTCTAAAACTGGTGTAAACTAAATCACAGATTAATTACCACCAATGAATTGATGACTTACCTGATGAAGTTGTATAGTTAGACAAATTAGGTTTACATGATTTTTCAATACCGTACCAAAGTCTCGAACGAGATCGAGAGTCTCGGGCACTATACCCTGTCCCGGGAATCTCTGAAGCGAGCGAACGAAAGCAAGTCTCTGCGCAAGTAGGGACTCGATCAATGAACACGTGCGAAGGAAAACAGGATTGCGTGGAGGGGTAAAGCGACTTCAGCTCCCAGCTGTTTGTATCGTCGTGTACTGCTTCGCTCCGTCCACTTCCTTCCTATCCTTCTCCAGAGATTCTCGGGATAGAGGATAAGTCCCAGTCTCCCCTCGATTTTCCACAGGTCTGTCTACTGGCCTGTTCTCGTTCTCCTCAATTATTACAAGTCCATATCGGTCTAGTGTCGAGTTTACAAGCCCGTCTCGGGTTCTTCTCGGGACAGTGGGATGCACAAGTATTGCACGGAGTAGTATTGACCCTCCTTGGAGTCGATAATTCAATTGATTGGAAAAGATCGATCAAAGATCAAATGATGATGTAAATGTGGGGGTGGGGGCATTGTTTTTGTTTTATTTTGTGACGTCATAAAATGGGTGAGGCTTATTTTGTAAGGAGGATTTTGATTGGTTGGAGGAGGAGAAGTGGGTGAATGCTGTGACAGTTGGGTTTCTCGGGATTGTGGAGCCGTTTTAAAAGCTTGTAACGGTGATGGATGTCTGTTGGTTTCGGGTTTTTGTCGGTAGGTTTGTGTGAGTGTGTCTGTTGTCTGTGAATGGTTGCGTTGTATGCGTAGACGATGTTGAGGTCCGTGATATGTTGGAGTGTAAAAGGAGAAGCAGATGTGCGGTAGAATTCCTGGAACGGTTGCTTGAGATGTTGAAGTGATTCGTGGGAATTAAATATGATGGAGTTGGATGAATGTAAGGTTTGTGTGAGTGTGTCTGTTGTCTGTGAATGGGTGCATTGTTTTTTATGAAATTCTTGGAAGTTTGTCTGTCATGGAATTCTTGGAAGGGGTGATTGACATGTGTGGCGTGTTTGTTGGGATGGAGAAAAGGTTTCCGGCCTGTTAATGGATTTCTTGGAATTGTGATATGTGTTTGCTGAAATTCTCGGAATCGGTGATGCGGTAGTTAGTACGTGTTGATGGAGAAACACAAAGATAAAAAGATGTGGAGAGGAGTTCTGTTGAAAAAGGAGAACAAAGAACACGTTTCTCGGAAAAGGTGGAAGTGTACAGTGTCCCAGGACAGGAAGAAGATAGGAGAGGCACGTGTGCGTTGGGTGCTCTGCGCGAAACAATGCGTGCTGAATATATTTTTAAAATACGTCACAGTGATAGTATATAAAGTCCTCCTCCGTAGCCGAGCGGGTTAAGGCGTCCACTCGTCTTGAGATCGTTCGCTGCGGGACGGCGTAGGTTCGAATCCGGCTCTGGTCGGAATTTATTCAGCCTACGTATAGGGCCAATGGCAACCAACCATCGTGAGGAAATTGGGGAGCTCCGAGTGAGTGAGGGTAATCCGGTCGCGAAGTCCTACAACGGCTGGGGGTCGGTCGGGCTGACCACCCGTCCCCCTAGTCTGGCTGCAGATCTCCACGCCCTCTTGGTGACTCGCGTGGGAGGGAGGCCTTGGCCCGATATTGGGCTGTTGCGCTATTGGATTTGGATAGTATATAAAGGAGAAAAATTGCGTACGTACCACAGAACTGTTATTCAGAGTCCACCCATACAGCACACCACGTTTCAGACATATTTCAGAAATATTACAATCTTTCATATACGTTTCTAACATTCTGGTTTCCCGTTGACGTTAGAGAAAGCATCACATGAAGTCCCAGTTTTGTTTCTGAAACATTGCAATGTTATCGTTTCATTGTCTAGTTTCTGCAACGTATCGTCTTTCTTACGTCTCGGAGGAATGTTTCAGAAAGATTTCGAAACGTTGCATTCAGTCATCATGCATGCGTGGCGGCCATAAGGGACATTTTGTGTGGCGGCCATGTTGGGTTTTTCTTCGACGCTGACCTGGAGTCGTGCAAATCTTATGAAGAATAATGTTGTTTATTGAGAGATAAGTTGATTATCAGTGTGTTCAATTGAGTTATACTTATGCACTCTATATATGTGTATTTAATCTGTGTTGTGTAACGTGTGTGAAAGAGTGGAAGTGGAACAAGGCAGGTTCAAGCCAGTGTTTAAAAAATTATTTCGTTTTGTTTGTTTAATTAAAATACATGGACGTAAAGAAGCACTGAACTTCTCACACCTCATGAAACTATAATCGCGAGAAATAAGTTGCCTGCGTTGTGTGTAGTGAAAAAGTGAATTGTCGAGACGCAAAGCACTTCCCTGCATGTTTTTACTGTTAAAAATAGCTATATAGTTTTTGTTTACGGGATATGACTCCCCCTTAATTTTGCACAATATTTGTCCTCTTCTTTTTTAAAAATGTTGTTTCTCACTTCCCTGTGCGTAGTGAAGAGGCGTAGAATACCATGTAAGTTGTTATGTTCAGAGCCTCTATCTAATACAATTTACGAATCAACTAATTTCTCCTGTGACATCGTTATGAAATGTAAGTCTAGGACAGCACCACAGCCACGGTCATGCAAATTTTTTGAGTCTTACACATTGTGGCTAGTGCGTAGCAACAGCTAAATTAAGCAGCTTGGATATATATGCTAACAACATCAAATATGGGCTGCCTAACCTACTCACGTGTGCATACAATGACAGAAATAAACATGTGAATAAATTAGGCTTGTTAAGTTTCGTTTATTTCTGCTATTAGATGAATAGGTCACTAGGTTAGGTAGGTAAGGTTTACTCTTAGCATGTACCTCCATGTTACTAAGCTGTAGCCAGCCTGTTATGTGGCTAGATTCACAACGCCTGCCCAATACTGGGGATCACAGCATAATATTGTATGGTGTATTTATAATTCAAATTCTAATTATTACGATTATTTTGTTTATGTCAGTTTGCAAACTTAATTTTGTTGTTTATAATTGTCAGAATTTGGTTTAAACATGGAATCTACAACATTCACCAAACTCAATACTTGTTAAATGAGCTCTCATTTGGTTGCACAAGCTATCAAGAATAAAATTAGCCTATGAAAAAACCTTTAATAATATATAAAATGAACATAGCAGTCATAATCAAAATTCTGTTTACATTGAAGTGCAATTATAAACAAAACAGACATCGTATTGACTTAAAAAAAACAGTCCTCTGAAAGTGACAGTATGCCATGACTACTAGTAGTTTCACAGTGCCCAGGCTATCAAGCTTGTATTTATATTAGTATTTTGACCTATTTCATTATCCACTATAATGTGAGATTTTTTTGTTATGAAATACATGCAAATCAGAAGAGATCAGAAGAGATTTTGTTGTATACTTTCATTTTTTCATGCTGCTTATCAGGTTAGGTAGAGAATATGCAAAGCTAGCTTTTCCAATATTTCCAGCCATCAATCACCACATGGGTACTGTTTTCTGTGAAAAATTTAATTCCAAATTATATTCCTCTCTAAATCACTTGTTAGATTACTCACTTACCTTAATCATCTCTCTCTCTCTCTCTCTCTCTCTCTCTGTCATGTAGTCTTGTATAGTTATATTTCTCATAAGGCTTGCCATGCCCTCCATATACTTTATTCATCATTTCTTAGTAATTACTTTGATAGAATTATAGATTATTGACAAAAATAAAATAAAAGGTTAAAATGTAATTATGATGCTGCACGATTGCACAAGTTGCAGATGTTGTATTTAACTTGACATGTAAAAAGAAAGATGAAACATGAAATTTTCTTCTGCGGAATGCCGAGGAATTTTCTAAAATAGTAGATGGCAACACTGATTTTCACTAATATTAACGATTTGGATGTTACATAACATATTGAGCATTCACTAAAAATCTTTTTGCTAGTTCTGAGCAAATATTATGAAGTAATAGCAATTTGTTTTGACAAAATTCAATCGGTTTTACGGCATTCTCCGAGGTTAGTTCTATAAAAAAACTGTATGGTGCTGACTTGAAGAATGTAAATTCTTGTTGCTTTGCAATTTTCTTCAAGGCTAAAATGTTTATTTTACTTGTGCAAAATATTGTTTTTTGAAATGAAAATTCTGACCAGAATTGATATTATATGACAATATTTCCTTTCAGGAAAAATTGAATGTTACTGCACTCCAACATGAGGTTATAGCGGAGAACCTGCAATGAAATACTTCTTACAGAAGGAATTGTATTTTGACAAATTTAGACAAATAAAGAATATATTTTATGAAAAAATATTATTTTTATAATAATTTTTCTTTGAAGTGATGCATGTCCAATTTTTAGAGTTCAATGGTGACCTGAATAGTGTCTGATCACTCGCTGGTGTATAAAAATGTATCAAAGTATGCTTATTTATATTTATTTGGTTCTTTGAATTGATGTTTCAAGTCCACTTTATGCACAAATAGGCTAATCGGGACTGGACCTACAATTCAAAATGGGATCCGTATCACTGCAAGGTGCCTCTACCAGAGTTTCGAACCAGAAATACCTTGATTACAAGGAGCTCAATTCAATTTCTTAGTGTATTCTGATACTGACTAACCCATTCTAACCACCACAACATCGTTTGAAAGTCAAAGATATGTGAAATATAAATGATAAAAAAATAATAGAAATGAGAACATATAATTATATCTTTGAAGTAAAAATAAAATGGAAACTGCTCACAAGTAACGTTAAGAGAATTAATTTTTCTAACTAGTAACCACAACCTCTGATACACACTGCACATTTAATATTATAGAGAATGTCAAAACTTTTCATTGATTTTGAATTTTTATTTGAGATAAGATGAGAATGTGACATAGTAAATTTTAGTATCCGAAAGTTATATTTGAAGACATGTGCTCAATTTGTGATGTTTGAAATTAATTTGGAATATTGCTGTGTAATTCTGAAAGTTCGGACACCATATAGGTTGAAAACCATACATGTGGAACATGTATTCTGTCCAGGAAAAATGCTTTCATTCATACAGATATGACATTAGAGTAGTATTTTCAGATGACCGTGACTCATAGAATCATGAATGAACTTCATACACTAAAATGCTCTATATCCTTCCAGCCTCTCATCTATTGCTAAAGGGGACGGGAGCATTATGCTGATCACATCACTCAAATCCCACCTTCTTTGTGACAGGGTGCAACAAACCACGGAGAGCTTTATAATTGCATGTAAAACTTTATACAAATTTTAAGGTAGTTTAGGATTTGGTTGCTAGTACGAGTATTTTTCAATTTTTTTTAGTTGTAACTGTTGTCTGGTGTGAATGAATGGGTATTTCGTACTTTTATGCACTTTTTCTCCCCTCGAGAATAATTGTAGCAATTGAGATACGTGGTCATTAGGGTGGAGTGAAAATTTTTTCTTGAATTTCGAAATGCCTGTAGTCAGAAAAGTTGCATTTTGGTATCAGATAGTCAAATAAAAAAAATCAGCTCTCTAGGTCAATTTCTTCTGGTGCCCCAAGGCCTCCGAAGTTTTCATATTTCCACTTATTTTAGCGTATTGAAAGTTACATGGAGAATTCTGGATGTGATGAAATTATATCTTCATATCCGCCTTTAAAAGCAAAATGAGAAAAACTCAGGAACCTCATGTTTCAGAAATTAGTGAAAGTGTTTCTCACCAAGTGGTAGGAATTTTGATGAAAGCTTCATTGCCATCAGTGTCATATCAGCAAGTCGTTGCAAAAGTGAAAAAACTTCACGAACACTATCAAAATCTCTTAAAGCCCTTTAAGCGTAGACAAAATAAAGAAAACTAGAAGAAAAAATTGCATTGTATTGCTCACATGCTAACTCTACATTATTTGATATCGTGTTGCAAGTGTAAAGACTTTTCAACCTGTGTTTGTTCTAGAGAGAAGAAAAGTACATATTCAAGAAAGGGAATTTCTTTTCGATCAAAGAACAACGAGAAAAATGTTCATTGGAAAAACTGATTTAAAAAAATCCAAAGAATTTCAGAAGAAGCAAGCAAGAAAAGCTATGGAAGAAGCAAGACTTCAGAAACATTTGTCAAGCTGTAGTGTCAATGCTGCTACTAGTAGTCCTCAATCAAGTCCATCAAGTGACCTGGAGGAAGAAGGTTCATATAGTGACAGCGACACGAGTAAAGTACTTAAAAACCAAATCGGAAATGCCCTCCACTTCAGCGAATTCCTCATTAACCTCAAACGAAACTAAAATGCGGTTGCCTCTTAAGAATTTTGCTAGAGAGTGTGACAGACATCGCATATCTGACAGAAGTGCAGCTAAAATTGCTAGTGCAGTTCTTCAAGATGTAGGTGTTATTAGTGATGCAGATGTTTCTAAAGTGATAGATGGGAGCAAGGTTAGAAGGGAAAGATGTAAAGTCAGGAAAACAGCTGCTGATAGTTTGGATACTCTGACTGGATTGTATTTTGATGGCAGGAAGGACCAGAGAAGAATTAATGAGAAGAGAGGAGTGAAGAATTATGGTCGCGTCGTAACAGAAGAGCATGTGACTTTAGTCCAGGAGTCAAATTCCAAGTATATAGGACACGTCACTGTATCACTATAAAAAATGAGATCTTGAGCTTCTGTGCTAGGAAGGAAATAAGTATGGACGATCTTTTAGCATTTGTATGCGATGGTACAAATGTGAATACAGGAAACAAAGGAGGAGTTATTGTTTTACTCAAAAAAGAACTTGGTAGACCCCTCCAGTGGCTTATTTGTTTGCTGCATATAAATGAACTCACACTGCGCCATCTCTTTCAGAAAATTGATGGATTCACAACTGGTCCAAAATATTTTTCTGGGGAAATAGGAAAAGCTCTACAAACTTGCAAAAAACAACCTCTTGTGCAATTCGATCCAATAAATGTTCCTTCTTCTTGTCAGCTTGTTGGGAATGTTGACTTTCAAGACTTAAGTACTGATCAGAGGTATCTCTATAATTGGTGTATTAGTGTAACAAATGGACACTGCAGTGATGAATTAGCGAATCGCAAACCAGGCCCATTAAACTATTCTAGGTGGCTAACAACAGCTGCAAGACTGCTAAGGTTGTATGTATCGACTGATAAACCCTCAAACAATTTGACAACTCTTGTGACCTTTGTGGTGATGGTATATACTCCAGTGCAAAGAGATGGATTTATCTTTTCAACTATCAAGTCAAGAGCATTGATGAAAACATTTCACACTAAGAAAGAATATAAGTTGTAAAAATAATTAGTATTACGATATTGGGCTATATGTAAATGTAAAAGTTTAACATTGTTACATATTTTGGGTACTAATGGGTAGTTGGGTAGTTTATTTTATGTATTTCGGTAGCACAACTTTATGGTTGTATTCAAATATCTATTTTTTGCACTTGTTTACTTAGGAAACAGGGTATTCTGTGTTTCAGTTCAGGAAAATAAATAAAAAGTTATAATTTTTGGTGAGTAAATGCTGATTTTTAATATGAAATCTTCAGTGACCCCGGGACACCACTAAAAATCAATTCTCTTTTCTGAAATAATTAGGGTTAATTAACTGTATAATAACACAGCTTTTCCCGCTACAGGCATCTTCATTTTTTTAAAAAAAAAATTTGCCCTATATTTTCACTCCACCTTAGTGGTCATTTGAGGAGAGGTAAAATAAATATAATTAAATATCATTCCAAATTAGGTTTCAAACGTAGTGAATTTTATTTTCAGGAAATGATTTACAAATTAATATTGAAATAAAGGGGCTTAACTCCAAAAAGCCCCCTTAAATATGCCACTCATTAATACAGTACTGATTCCATGCAATATAACCGTAATGTAAAATAATACCACTGTAATATCGCTGAAATATCACAAAACCTTACGGAAATGTATCTGTAATGTTCTCCTGACATGTTTCTGCAATGTTACATTGACACGTTTCTGTAATGTTGCACTGACATGTTTCTGTAACATTACGAATGTTATGTTAGATTCGCGGACATTTTTACATTGCTGAAACATACCTGAAACATCACAGTAATGTTTCGCAATGTTGCTGCAATGTTACAATGTTTCACGAGTTACGTATCCATAACACATCTGAAACCATGTTGTGCTGTATGGGCACCGACCGGAGATCATAACCGAGACTGGCACATCTGAAGCAAAACGTGAAGAAAATTGAAAAGGTAAGAGACAAATAATTATTTTGAATGTTCTAACTATAACATGCAAATCACTGGTCAAAGACCATCATCACCTTCACACCGTGGGAATCTTAAACATAAATACATCTTTCTTTCCAGCATCGGTAAAATCAAAGAGCAGTTTCACTCACCTTGCGCCATCATCCGTTCCTGAAAATATATGTGTATTAATATATGATTGTAATTATAGTATGTATAAAATATATAAATAACATATTTTTAATCTATTTTCCAGATGACGACACTTCCCCTAAAATTCAGTTTCTTACGTGGTGACGTGAAAGAAGAGACGGGTTCGGAAGAACTAAGATGTCTTTGGAACAAAGTGCATGGACGACATGTGGAGAGAATGGTTTAGCCGGAGATCTATTGGGAAAACTTGAAGAAACTTGCAGGGACATGGAGATACGAATATATACACTTGTAAAACTATTTACATATATAACCTAAAAAGAGAAATACGCCTGTGTTTACTGATTTTATAGAAAATGTACAACGGGCACAATATTTACCTTCACATCTGTCGCTCAGAGTCTGCCTTGAATTGATGGAGGTATTTAAGAGAGTGAGAAATGAAAAAAACAGAAAATAAAAAAGCGGGGGGAGAAAAAATGGAGGAACGAATGTTAGAGCTTTTGAAGAAAAGGAAAATGAACGAATAAACAAGAGTAACATAACTAACATAGTAACATGTATTTGTTCATCTTTCTTTGTGGTACATATTGTGTCAAGTGTTGTTCACACATACATATATACATGACTAGATGTTTTCAAAACATGAAAATGAAAATGAATATTGGATGTTGTATAGATTTTAAGTAAAGTAAAATATTAGTATTTTTACAAAATAAGTAAAAGAAATATATATATATATATATATATACGAGAACATGTACAAAAATATTTAGTTTAAAGTAAAATAGCAATGTATATGTCAAACAACCTGTACTAAAATATCAGTATTTTCAGAAAGTGTGTAAAGAAATATCCAAAAACTTGTATTATGAGTTGAAGTAATAAAGCAGTTTGTACATACAAGTAAATGGTATTATTGTATCGAAATAAATAGATGTAATATACTTACATAATTCTGTTCTTCCGTCACTACAACACTGTACCAGTAAAGACGTTACGGAAGAATGAAAACTCTGCAGCGATAATACAGCCTCCTAAATGATTATAACGCTAGATCGAATTATGTTATTGTATAACATAAGGAAACAGAAATTGTTTATAATCATCAAGTCAGTCGATTGATCGAGTGACGAATTGAACTGATGTTTCAAGCCCGCTGTATGCACTGTGAGGCTAATTGGGAGTAGGATCTAAAACCACCATACGCTTCCACAGGGTATCGAACCCGGGACCCGTGGGACAGAACCTACAGTGTTCAATTAGGTCAGGCAGGTCACGACAATTAATTGTCATCTGAGGTCGTCATGTTAGTGTGACGATGGGGCCACCATGTTGGTACGACCAAGGTATAGTTGGTTTTTCCTCTTTTCAAATTTACCTGCAATAGCTAGCTGACAATACACATCACCAACGATTACGACGTAATATTATACAATTAATTGTCATCTCAGGTTGTCATGTTGGTGTGACGATGGAGGCCGCCACGTTGTTTTTTTTTTCTTATTTTTGACCGTAGACCCCTTTCATATATTCTATCGATAGGCCTGGACGTGCAGATTCCAAATCTACAATTACTTTTACAAACGATGGAGGCGCCATGTTGATTTTCTTTAATTTTGACTGTAGATCCCCTTCCATATACTCTATGAAAAGGTCTTGATGTGTAGATTCCTAATCTGCAATCGCTTTCACTCTAGCTCAATTAGGGAAGGAGACGTGACCCTTGTAAAAACCTGTGGGTTTTGTGAGATTTTCACATTCTTTTTTTTTTTTTCGGAAATATAAAATCTCCGTCCCAAATTGAGATAGGAGGATGATTGATAGCTCGTTGAACTCGGAATGAAGTCCTCTTTCCATTGAAAGTAGTTTCATCGTTCTAGGACCAGCGGTTACCGAGTCTCCTTATTTCTGACCCTAGAGCGGTGGCTTGTTGGAAAGCCCTTGACGCACAGATTCCAAATATGTAATTAGATTCGCTCTACATTGACTTGGGGCGGAGACATAGCGATTTTTTTTTTAAAAAATCGCTATATCTCCGTTCCTAATTGAGCTAGAAGGATGGTTCGAACGTCATCCGACTCAGAATAAAGCCTTCTTTCCATTCAAAGTGTTCTCATTGTTCTAGGTCCAACGGTTTCCTACTTCCTTTATTTTTTGATCGTAGAGCCCCCTTTCGACCACTCTACTGAAAGGTCTCGACGTGCAGATTCCGAATTTGTAACCATTTTTACTGTAGGACGATTAAGGTCTGATCGGAGACCCTTTGAATAACAGAATGCTTCACACATAAAAAACATCTGTTAAATTTGTCAACCAGTTCCGAGCATTTTACAAGATTTCTTATCAGTTAGGAGAACATCTGGTGATGACGGTTAACTATTACCGAGAATTTTACATGAGCTTTCATATCAGTCAGGAAAACATCTGGTGATGACGGTTAGCAGAAGACCGTTAAAGATTTCCGGAAAGTTTGCAGATCAGACAGAAGAACCGTTAGGAACAGAAATAGCTGCTTAATCATGCTTGCGTATATAAAGAACGGTGTTCTCTCCACAAGACAGTCTTCGTGAAATAGTCATCGCACGATCATCGATGTACAGTTATCCACTGACGATCTGTTAGTACTATATCGTGATGGATATTACACAACACCTACACAGTTGCGGGAAGTGTTGGTGAACATTGCGCAGAAAATAATCGCTGGAGAATGCCTCCTTAGTCGAGGGAAATGACCGATTACTACGTGCCGTGACAACATCCGTACCCGATCTTTCCGGAGAAGAATGGCGAGATATTTCCGAAGAGTCCCAAGGCCAGTCATCGACACCCGATCTTGTATCCAGAGTTACCAAGGAGAAGCAGATAGCCATCGAATCTAACTTCTAGGAGCACCGCATCCGAATCAGACCCGGAACCTTTGCCAGGACCGTCATGGAGACCGGATCCGTTACCAGCAGCAGAACAGTCACCCCAGAATGCTTCTGTATCAGATGGGAAAGGTAAGAAAAGAAAACGTGTTACAGTGTCTCGTGAACAGATAGGAAATATAATATTACACAACATTCAAGAACGTGAATATCCAAAATTCCGTTCCAAAAGACGACGCATGAAATTCAGTTTCTCCCACCCTCCAGAAAATGTCAATTCTCACATGTGAATCCGTGAAGGTGTTGAAAATCTTCTCACCTATGTTAAGAAAGACACCAAAGATAAGACAAAATAGGTTTAACTCTGTCTAACATATCTGACTCAACTGTGAAAGATATTTACATCGGGTGGCATAGATGTGATCAGTTGCACAGTGATATGGTGTGGAATATTATGTATCAAATATTGCTGAGTGCGAAAAAATTCACAGCTATAGATCATTTAATTTTGCGAGCAGACCATGTCAACATCCCTCTCGGAGGTGGGGGTAAGCGAACATATTGTTTACCTAATTACACGTTAAGCACCCAGAAAAGAAGTATCGTATCGTGTGCCAAATAGAAAGAAACCACTCTGTTTAGCCGAAGCTTTGGTCATAGGGAAAGCCCATACTGATAACGATCCGTCCTATCCTCAATATAGAAGAAATAGAAATCTTCTTAGACCTGTTTTCGAACTTATGCGGAAAGCAGATGTAGATCTGACAGACAATACGTGTGCCGAATTCCAGAACTGAGAAAATTTCAGCACGTTCTCACAGAATATAAAATTATTGTATACAACAATCTTCGTGATGTTTCAGAATTATTCTCACAAACAATAGATATGAGAAAGTACATAAATGCAACATGAAATATTGTACTGTATGTAATTGTGTGAAACCAGTAAATCATTTCTGTTACATGTGTATACCGAAACTCAAACAGATTTCAAAATTTCTATTTGTGTTTTACGATTTTGAATCCTACACTGATATTCCTTATCTTGAGAAAGAAGAAACTTTTCCATGTTCCGAATCTTATTGTGGTGCAGACAGCCTGTCACGTATGTTATGAAAGAGAGGATTTAACAGTTTCATATTCTGTTTGTGGGACAAGACAGTTTATATTCTGGGATGACCCTGTAGACACATTTCTGTCCTATCTCGAATTGCAACATAAGTTTACGAATATAACCATCTGTGTACACAATGCACGAGGTTACGATTGCACATTTCTATTACGAAGATTGCTGGAAAGAAAAATGAAACCTCATGTCATCTTAGACGGAACCAAAATTGTCAGTATGACATACCAAAATCTTCATTTTGTGGACAGTCTCAACCATGTTCAGTCAAATCTTGCAGCATTTTCAAAACTGTTTTGTTTACCTGTGCAGAAAGGATATTATCCGCATTTGTGGAACACTTACAAGAATAGAAATTACATAGGAGCGACACCTCCTCCTTCTACATACAGATATGACTATATGAAAACGGTTGAATATCAAAACCGTTTCATGTCTTGGTACAACATTGAATGTGAAAAGAATATACCTTTTAACAACAGAAACGAACTTCTCCAATATTGCATCAAGGTTGTTACCCTGTCGAGACAGAATTTACTAGAATGTGCAAAATATATATTTTCAGGAATTGTATCACAATAGCATCTGCCTGTCCACTAATTTACAGACAGAAATTTATGCCACCTAACAGTATAGGGATAATTCCTAAAGGAGGTTACTATCATGCAGATCAGATTTCGAAGTTTGCATTGCAATGGTTAACCTATGTTGAAGAACAGAATCATGTAATAGTTCTTCATGGTGGACGTACTCGTAAAAAATATTTCATAGGAGGACGTTACAAAGTGAACGGTTATCACGAGGAGACGCAGACAGTGTATGAGGCGCTTGGATGCTACTGGCACGCTTGTCAACGCTGCATATCAATTAACAGGGATTCGTATCCGAAAGATGACGAAGAAGATGAAACCGATCAGGAGAGTAAGAACCAGAGACATAGTGACATGTTGAACACTGCTGCCTTCAGATACGAGACAACATGTCATAAACTTGCAGCTTTACGTTTTGAAGGATACCATGTCTTTCAATGTGTGAATGCGATTTCTACAAAATATTGAAAGCAGATCCTGAAACTGAAACTGTCAGAACTTATTACAAGATCAAGGAAAATGAGAAATTACAGTACAACGATTTTACAAGTCTGTACCCTTATGTGAACAAATACTGTGCCTATCCTGTCGGACATCCATAAGTTTTTGCACAGACAAGATAGTGTTTGGTAATCTTAATCTTGCAAACACATATTTTCTGAACAAGGAGAAAAACCAGTACGTAGCAATAGGATTCGAAAAGCTATCCTCTTTCAATTTGGTATGGAAGTTTTCGCAACAGGGGCGATCAGCCGTACGCATCTATTCTAAACAAATTAGAGAACAATGCGCTTTGAAATCTGACTTACTAAAGTACATCAAAACCGGTGGACGATTCTCTTATAAGGTTACAGGAAATATCACCATTAGTGGTGTAAATTTTTTCGGGAAACGTTGTATCTCGATGTATCAACATTTTTCACCAGATGCTTTTATTTTTACAGCCTCTGAACTACACCTCTTTTGTGTAAACTTTTTAGGGCTTTGCAAAAATTAATGAACGAACGTTATCATAAATTGCAAACCCATATGGAGGCTTTTGTACATTGTATCAAAAATAATATGGTTTCAGAAAGAAAAGAAGTACCCGATGTAATGAACTATTTTTACGTTTTCTGGTACAAGGAATTGTTGATTGAAATATATCTTCAGAACAATCTTGGATTTACATTGACATTGTAAATAAGTTCTGTTACTTTCATGTATTTGACGTTGTAAATTTATTTCATATTGTAAATCTATATAACCCTTCAGGCATTGTAAACCTTCCATATTATCAATTGTAAATAAAACTTGTGTTATTTTTATGTATTGTAAAATAACTATTCAGTTGTTGTAAACATATATCCATATTATCGATTGTAAATAACACATTTGTACATTTTTAAAATCTTTTATTTCTTATTACAATAGAAACTGTACATCTTCCAGACATTTTCAACTGCACAGGTTCTTTTTACATTTTCACATTTGATATGTTCTTTGCATTTTCCTGAAGTCTTTTTCACACTATCTAATTTTGGACATTCAAGTTCTTCGATGTTACGTACGGATATTTAACCATACGTTTTTCTCCAAGTAATTTTTCCAACCATTTTACTTTCTCCGTACCTTTGACGTACACTTCCTCATTCACAAGCACAAAATATACTTAATTTCTCATACGTTAGCCACCCATCTCCCCAGTTGAGACCGTGTTTGTTAGAACGGAGCCAGTAATTCACTCGGTGATACTTTTCACTCAAAAAGTTTAAATCATATGGAGATTTCACTAACAAGTCAAATGCACTGTCGAAAGGAAATTTTAGAATTCCGACTTTTTTCCACACAAATTCTCCTTCTGCTCCTCGAAGACCTTGAAGGTCCAAAAAACAAACATCCATTTTGTTCAACAGGTGAAAACCGTTAATGTATCCTCAATGCTGACCCGGCATACGGCACACTTATCCAATTGAGAAGCACAGAATCCGCAGGAAAACAAATGCCTACACGGAAGAATTACAACACTGCAGGGATTCTCAAAACAAATTTTGCATACGGTTACAGAATCCACACTAGGTTTATCGGAGGTTTTCTCAGTTGTTTCTACACTGTCGCAATACTTGCAACTCTTGGAGTTACGATGTAACACCGCAACACTCTGTATAAAAGGATAATGGGGTATCAACAGGTAATGTCCTACAATCGGACAATCTTAGGATGTTCAATCGCAAAGTCCATACGAACAATGAAAACACAATACTTTGTCGCTAAAACCTTAATAGTAAAATCCTGCAGTGACTAATTCTTCTGGAGTCAGTCGTAATCCTATAGGCCACTTTGAAGCAAGCCTTTTACTTGAACTTCAACGAAGGATCATAGTATTCACTTTACGAAAATAGCAATTAGGATTTTGATAAATTCAATGAAACTCGGACGTCACTATTTTTAAAATGTCCATATATTTTATCACTTATTGATCTACTGTGTTTTGTATATTTTTCGTTGCTATGGTCAAAAATAATATAGAACTATATACATCGTAATTTTACGTAATTTTATGAAGAATGTGATTATAATTAATTATACATCATATTAATGCAACAACGTTTTCCAAAATATATCAAAACAGAAATTGATAACATAGATATATCATCGTGCGTATTAAGCACAAAATTAAACAAAACATAATAAATGAAATAAATGAACATCTTTGGGTCAGTCATAATACGCACCCCTTCCGGGTGAAAATTTTCGATTTATTTAAGTTCTGTAAATATCGAAAATTTTACATTTAGTTACAAACTTGTGAACATTGCATTTTTAAATTACAACATATTTTTTTTCAAACAATATTAATTCAGTTCACTATGAACTCCATGAATCAAACTTGACTGACATATTCATTTTGTTTTAGTTGCATGCATTCAGTACATTAAACTAAAGACAATATTCTTGAATGGAAACAATCATGAACATAAATTATTACATCTGAAATTGTATTTAGAGCTTCTCATTGTCCGATGTAACTCTCAAAATCTTCAAACCTTCTTACTTCACTTCTTCACTAAATCTTGGATAATTTCTTCAGCAATAGTAATTTATAGATGTAGATAATACAGGACAGTCAAGAAATACTACATATGCACTTAAATCTTCTGTTCTTCAAATCTTCCAATTCACTATCTCAGTTGGAAACTCCGTAATTATTCATATATAGCTACATGATTACTTATTTCGTTGAACAAATATATCAAGTTGTCAATTGAGTAGCAACTAATAACATAATGCTGCGACTGTTTCTTCAAATATCATACTTATTTGCGCACACATAAACTTGGTAGACGCAGATAATCATCACATCGTCAGGGCATCCATGGCCTTTCATAAAAGTATTGTCTACATTTATTCATGTACTTTGTAGACACATCAATTCTCATATAAAATAATAATCATACGTAATCTAGTGGATAATTACATCTCTCATTCCTACTAGATACAACACATTGGCATAAATCAATTATTTATATGCAGAGTATATTATTCTCTGAACAGATTCTTAAACAATATCGCGCAGAAACAAAATGTACATTCACATTCTTACTTGCATGCAGCAACAATTCTCGTACCAATAGAAAGAAGTTCCAACATCATCAGTTACATTGAATATGCATAGATTAAAATATTCCACCTTTCTTTGAATTAAAGTGAAAATAATTAATAAATACATTTCTTGATGTCGTTTTAAGCAAAACTTTGCCCTTGTACAAAAAAAACCTTGCTTGAAGTAAATCATCCCAACCTTTTAATTTAACATTTCACGGGAACTTGCGTTTATTTGCGAGGTATTTTGTTCACAATTTGCCATTCTTGTAGAATCAGAATTAGTTTGTGATACTAAACCTACTGCTTCAGGTTGATAATTTATTGAATTAGAATTTGCAGGAAAACGCTGATATGGTATTGTATTATTATTAGCACTGCGATTTTCATTCATGTAATAGAATCGCGATTGATTGAGCAAATTTTCATCATTAAATTGTTCTGTAGGTGTACGAGAATTATTTTGCCTGTAATTATTTCGGAATTGTCCTCCGTTTCTAGATCTGAAGCTATTATAATTGTTTCGTGCAGTAAAATTTCCATGATGTCCATAATTATTAGAGGTTCGCCTAAAATTGTTGAAATATCTACCTCGAAAATTGTTTTCCTGCCGATTTTCGTAACCTTGATTGATAACAGCATTGGCATCTACCTCACTACTAGTTGGAGTCTGAATACAAACACTAGTGGTCTTCGTGGAACATTAACTTGCCGCACATTTAACTTGCCTCTATTTTGTTCAGAGTTCTTAAAAACCTTTGGAATATTTTCACGTTCGTTGTCTTCATTAGGAACAACAACAAGCCCCTTTCTACTAAATTTTATTACATCTAATCTTCTTAACATGCTAGTTAGTTGATCTACTGAACGAATTTCGTGACAAGTAATGTGATTGGCAATATTATCAGGTAATTGGCTAAGTATTAACTGCACAACATCTATATCTTGAGGATTTTCAACCAAATTGCAATAACTAGAGTGAGTTTTTATAGCAAAAGCCTCTAAACTGCCATGTACACTGGGATTGTATTTGCGATTCCTCAATACGGAGAGTTGTGATCGGATAACTTCCGAAGAAGCAAACTGATTAATGAATTCTTGTACAAACTGATCATAAGAATTAAAATAATATTTATGAGTCCGAAACCAATAACCAGTTCTCCCAATGAAGCATTGTTGAATACTTTGCAGTTTCATATCTGTTGGCACTCCTACAACATTTAATATGTTATCCAGCTGTTCAATATATTCTCTCGCTGATTGTTGCTCTATCTTTCCAGAGAACTTAGGCAATTGAGAAAATTCACTTAATTTTAAATGTCCACTTCTTGCATTTCCTTCTCCATTGCATGTATTTCTAGTTATAGGATGATCACTTCTTCCTCTCAAACTATACTGTCGATTATAGCAAATATGATTTGCTCCGTTTAACCCTGTGTTACTAGAGTTATGCAATCTCGAACCATTTACAGAAGAATGAGGATCATCGTGATTTTTCGAAACTGAACATGGTACACTTGCATCATGATAGATATTACTAACACAATCATTTTGTGGGTTAGGTTCTGATATTTGTGGGTTAAAATCAGACCACATACAAGAAGAATTAACGCTTTGATCCAGATGACAATGTGGATTATTATGTACATTACTAACATTGTCATTATTCTTAGTAAACACAGACCTAGAAGTTGATAGCAAGCATCAGTGTAGTTACATTTCTTAGCACCTAACTCTCGTTTTGGGAATGGACCTTCTGCGTCGTCACTTCGGAATTTCTTTACGGAAGTTTCGTCAGAACTAGATCTTACAGATTTATTATATTTGTGCTTCCTACTGATATGTTTACGAGCAAGAATGTTAGTAACATTCTTGTTACCGGAAACTTTCTTAGAAGAATCATCTCATACATCACTAGACGAAGTACTTAGTCCAATATCACACTGGGTTCTTCCATTCCGACATGTATTAGATTCTGTATTATCCACAACAATTGATTTTGTTCTACTATTACTATTTGTAACAACAGAATTACGAGCAGAGGAATTATGTGCAAGGGCTACGCTACCTTAATCATTATCGTTATAATTAACTTTGACTGTTAAATCCTTGCCATCAGTTTGAAGATTTTTGATGTTTTGTTCTATACCTTCAATATGGGAAATAAACTATTGGAACCTTTCTGTACAATCAGAAATATGCTTATGTACATCATCATTAACATTGCTTTTACTTTCTAAAATAGTGACTCAAGACATAAGATCAACAATGTTAGAATTATAATTTGATTTGATATTATCTAAACTTTGATCATAATCATTAAACTTGTTATTAACATCCTTTAGACGTTCGTCACAATCAACAATCAACAACGTGTTCTTTCAATAATCCTGGTATATTTTCAAATTCAGATAATTTGTCATCAACATTACTACATTTATTATCTAATACAGATTCAAGACGTGTAGTTGATTGTAAACACGCCGTACTTACCGGATCTATTTTGTCCTTAAATTTATTTATTTATTTATTAACCAATCGCCTATAACAGAGCGAATGCTCCAATTACAATAGGCATTACAATTTGCTATATACAATATAATTTACATAAATATATAATACATGATACAAACACATAGTAATTATTACACAAAACATTAGATAAATATGAATACAAAAAGTTATACAAATACAAAAGTTACACAAATACAAAAAATTACATACATATACATATTACAAATTTTGAACAGAGGAGAAAACTAAAGGACAGAAGAAACAAAACATAAACAAGTAACAAACTATAAAAGCTTGAGAAGAATAAAGAAATTATACGAATACCACTATTTAAATAGGAAACAGGAATAATCAATACAAAGCAAAAGTTCAAATTTGAATTCGTTTATATGTATACAAAATTTAGAAAGCTATAAATTGTATTTGAGACTATAAATAAATCACTCTAGAATTAGATCTATTTTATTGTATATTATATCTAATATGTTGTTTAAACTATATAGATAGTTTTTAATAAAAAAAAGGTAAAGTGCTCCCCTGTGCATAGCACCACGCCATGAAGGCGTATAGGGGGTGTGGGGGTAACGCCCCACACTTTCTTGATCCGGTCGTGAGTGGGGGTGATGTGATCAGCATCACGCCCCTGACCGCCTTTACCCCCCAGGGTTTCCCCCAGGTACCCATGTTATTCGACCGACCGGGGATCGAACCCGGGACCTTTAGCATGGTAGTCAGACGCGTTACCGACTGAGCCACCGCGGCCAGCAAGGCAAAATCCAAATCAATTCCATTCGGGACAATATTATTATGTTTACTTAATAATCTAATGATTGGAGAATTTTGATGGAATTTTGTGTTTGATTTATTGCAGTAAAATGGTTGTCTTACTCTTAATACCTTATAATTGACGTTAAAGTTTATCAACTGTATAAGATTTTCACACTCAAGTATACCATTGACAAGTTTGTATAGGAATATATGGTCAGCCGTTTCGCGTCTTCGTTGAAGTGTATCACATGAGAATTCATTTAGTAATTTAACATAGGAGATGCGATCTGCATATGAAGATCTCTTGTATTTTTTGTAGTAAATATGTCGTAAAAATTTATTCTGAATTTTTTCAATTTTATTGATATGGCATGAGATATATGGGTTCCATACCGTACTCCCGTATTCTAATTTTGTTCGTACAAGATTATTAAATAAATATACTAAAGAGTTGATATTAAATAAATCTTTGGAGTTTCTTAAAACAAAGCCAAGCATTTTATAAGAGTCGTTAACTACTTTTTCAATATGAGTATCAAAGGTGAGTTTGTTGTTTAACCATATTCCTAAATCCTTGGTAATGCTTTTTCTACTTAAATAATTACTGTTAATTATATATTTGTGAGTGTATCTCATATGTCGTCGAGCAAAAGAAAGTACAAAGCATTTATTGACATTAAAAGAAAGCTTATTTGTTTGTGACCAAACGCAACATTTATTTAAATCGGATTGGAGAGCTAGACAGTCAGTCTCATGATTTACTCTCTTGTATATTTTTACATCATCGGCAAACAATAAGCACTTGGAGTATTTAATTGTTCGTGGTAAGTCATTAATATATAATAGAAAAAATAAAGGGCCCAAATTTGAACCCTGTGGTACGCCAGAGTGCACAATAAACGGAAAAGAGGTTACCTGATTATATGTTACAAATTGGGTTCGATTACTTAAATAGGAAGCTACTAGTTTTAATAAACTTATGGAAAAGCCAAAGTTTGATAATTTCTGAAGCAAAATTGAGTGGTCTACTTTGTCAAAAGCTTCGGCAAAATCAATATATATTACATATACTGGGGATCCCTCATTAAATGAGTCAGAAACAAATTGGGTTAATGTGATCAAGTTAGTTGTAGTACTTCTGTTCGGGTAAAACCCATGTTGCTCTGTAGTTATAAATGGTTTGACATGGTTAAATATTTTTTTATAAATAATTTGATCAAATATCTTAGACGGAGCGGATATAAGAGATATAGGTCGATAGTTTTTTACCTCACAAGCATTACCAGATTTTAAAATGGGGACTACTTTACTAATTTTCCAAATATCGGGAAATATTTGGGTTTTTAATATCTGATTAAATATATGACAAAGTGGTATGTGTAATACGTCAGCGCAAGCTTTAAATATATAAGTAGGAATTTGATCCGCACCACTAGATTTACTCGATTTTAATTTTTTTACAGATTCGTTATAATCATCATTAGTTACTGAGTGAATGTTAAGACAATGAGTTACTTCAGTATAGGAAGGTTCAGGAATTGAATATGATAAGGGAGAAGAGGAATACACACTGTTAAAATACTTAGCATAGGAATCGGCAATTTCCTTGCTGGACTCAAGATTTTGGGCTTCATAAGTCATTTGTTTCTGTTTACTTAAATTTCTCTTTTTGTTTTTAATGAAATTCCAAAACATATTTGAGTTATCAGTGATATTTTCTTCAACATTTCTCAAATAAGACTTGTATGCTTTACTTATCATACTCTTTAAATTCCTACGTGTCTCTATAAACATAATGTTGTTATAATAGGATAAGTTCTTCCTTTTCCTATAATATTCCTTGTTCTTTAAAGTTCTTATTATTTCAGATATGAACCAGCTTGGATATGATCTTTTATATCTTTTCCTTTTAGGGACATACCTACTTATAACTGCGTCTAGTAATGAGTAGAATTGTGATAATGCAATATTTGTATTATGATGTTTAATTATTTGATCCCAATTTACTTTCTCCAGGTCCTTATATAGGCCAAGAAAATTCGCTTTTGAATAATTATAAGTGGGTACGCCACTTATCTTTTCTCTGAATTTTATAAAAGTATTTTCAATTTCGACAATCAATGCAGGGTGATGGTAATCTTCAGGTACAATCGTATCAGTAGATCTAATGACATTAATATTAGTTAAATTAGTTAATACTAAATCTAAGGTTCTTCCATTACCATTCCTAATACTATTCAAAGAACGGAGATTAAACATAGAAAGAAAATTTGCTAATGCTAAACAAATACGATCACCTTCCAATAGATCATAATCTGGACCAGTTACAAGAGGTAGATTAAAATCACCAATAAGTATAATATTATAAGGGTTGAAATTAATGACATCTTCAAATTTTACAAAAAAATCATGATATGTTTCAATTTTTGAATTTGGTGGAAAATATACTGAGACAATAATGTGAACATTTCCGTCTATTACAACCTTAATACAAACCACTTGTACGTTGTCAATGTTAAATTCAATTTGTTGAGCACGGAAGCAATTTAAGATAGCTATTAATGAACCACCCCCATTTCTATAATTTCTGTCTTGACGAAAGACAAGGTATCTATCATCTATAAATTCACTGTCAAAAATACTATTATTTAACCAAGTTCCAGTTAACAATATAAAGTCATAATTGGCGGTTAATATACTCCTGTATACTTGATCTAATTTAGTTCTAATTCCTCTTACATTTTGATAATATATTGAAAAATAGTTATCGGTTTCGGTCATACCTTTACTTCAAGTTGAGGACATCATTTATTGAGTTTAGTATATGAACCACCGAATCATTTGTTTTCTTTCTTAACTTAACATTACCAGATATTGTTATGAATACGCCTCCTCCTCTCTTATTTTCTAACCTGTCATGTCGAAACACATTATAGTTATCATCAAACAATTCATTACTGTATACACCACTATTTAACCAAGTTTCAGTAATAACAATTATATCGTAGCTATTCACAATGTAACGTGTAGCAGTGTTCACGTTACAAGGATGTATATAAACTTAATATTTTCCTTTGTTTGGTATTTATAATTTTTGGGTGTTAATGGTTAATTACCAAGAAAAGTGGAACCCACCTCGTATATAGAGTATACATCCATGATGTTAAATATAAGTTCAAAGAGTTTGTTTCTTTCTGCCAGCAAGCTGAGCTAGAATTTCATTATCGGTGACAACAATGCGAGAAAGCAATCGCTATTGTGTAGAAGCCAGGCAGACTCAACTTTATGTAAACGTTGAAACCGGGGAAAAGACGAAAGATTAGGCTGTCTTCCCCACGCTATATCTGTCGTGTCCCTTGGCGGACAATAATTTAATTAATATCATATTAATCCCTGATTCTTTTACTGCAAGACGGTGTAATCAGAATTTAGATACGTTAAGGTAAACGAAAGTTATGCCCACGGAAGACAAAACCTGTATTTAAAAAAAATTTGCTTAACATTTTAACGTTGTAAACTTTCTTTCTTTTCTTTGTTGTCTTTTCGCGTGGCCCTTGCAGGGAGAGAGGGGAGTTGGAAGAAGCCATACTCCCTAGTCAAATTAAATGCTGAGTGTAACAATTAAAATTATATTGCATATTTAATATTCACAAAAGGTTAAAAATAATAATTCCTGTATGTAGCTAATTATGTTCCTCTTTGATATTTTATTAATATGTATTTTATTGTAACGTAAAATTGAGGTAAAGATAAAAGTTGGTAAATCCTTCACGGCACCGAGAAATCCTATATAAGCAGCGAAGCTCGGTGGCCCGTGGCCTTTTGTATTCGAACTCCAGATAAATACGGAACTCGTATTACCGTCTTTTCTTTTCGCACCCGTATTTCTGCGCTTACTTCCACGTCGCTACTAGGAATTAGTTTATTCTGGATTATCGTTAGGACAATTACTTAGCTCTTCTGGTCAGAAGGCTTATGTTCTCTCGGTTCTATGCTCCTGGTCAGGAGATATAATTGAGAGGATTGTGATTGTCGTAGGATATACCAGAATTCGGGATCGGTCGATAGACTGTTAGTAGTCAACGTTTGTGTTCCTGGTCAGGGAACACCTTTTCTTATTCTGTGGTCACGGATTAATTTTCAGCTCTCTGGTCAGAGGCTGAAAAGAGAAAAGGAAGTTGGATACTTAACTGAATATCGACAGAACCTAGTGGGGAAAAAGGATTGTTGATTGCTTATAGAATCTTGGTCAAGATCTGTAAGTACATTGAGAACCTTTGACCTAGAATTACGAGGGACCTTACATCGAGGATTGAAGAAGCCGGAATAACCCGAACCTTGAGCCGAGGAGACTCAAGCCCCGAAGCGATACTGAGTGTGAAGCCGAGGCTCAATAGACCCATCGAACCAAGTACGATCCAGGGCGGATCATAACAACAATATTATTTACATAAAACTCTTGTGTTTTTGTATTTAGACCTCTAACATTTTGATAGTAAATGGAAATATCATTTGGGGAAGCCATTTAAAGTCATGCCAATTTAGTAATATCTTCAATTGTCTTTAAAACAAAAACATTTCTGTCGCCTTCTCTTTTTCTTAGTTTAATCGTACCTGAACTGTCAACCCACAAGAATGCATAATTTTTCTCTCGTTTTATTTTTCTTGCTTGACCATATATAGTCTTACGAAGTGGTGTTAAGCTTTCGTTAATATATACACTGTCATTACCAGAAAATCTTACATGGGTACAACTAAGATTCCTTTTAACCTTTCGTTTTTGTACAATTTTCTCTTTGTCTGCCCGCCTTACAATCTTGACAATAATACCTGCTGATTTTTGATAGGGAAGTTTCCTTAACCTATGGCAAGTGTCTATCATTTCATTTTCTACTTGCATATCTAGAGCCCGTCCTACATTTTTCACAATTTCATAAGGATCTTCATTTGGGTTTTCGGGAATGCCGAAAATTTCCACTGTATTTCTTCTCCCGTATTGTTCAAGTTCATCAAGCTGCAACTGCGTCTCCTGAAGTTGTTTTTTGAGTTGAGTGTTCTCCTCTTGCAGCCGTTCCACCTGTCCAAGACATGTGGCGATGGTCTCGGATTGCTTTTTTATTAAATCAACATTTTCATCCAGTTTTTGATGAGCATAATCCAATGATTTGCTCAATTCCCGCTCTGTCTCTTTATTTTGCTTCCTCAGTTCCTCCACTTCCTTTGATAGCGTTTGCAATAGTTTGTATACATCCATCATAGACGGCTGACTCATTTCACTTGGTTCCGAAACACTTTCAAGAGATATACTACTGCGTCTATCCTTTACACAATTTTTACAGCGCCATACTTGTTTCGTATAAATTGTATAAATTCTACATCTGCGTCTTTCAGCTGAACACATTTCGTGTGAAACCAATTAACACAGTTGCTACACTGTATTTTTGATAAAAGTTCTTGCCTCGAAACAGGTTTCGAACACACTGCACACGCATTCATGCCGAACGATTGTGCTCCAATCGTGCTGTATAAACGATGTGACTACACTTGTCGTTGAAACTGCTGTTCTTTGTTTACATTGTATTGAGCGACGAGAAATGATTAAATATATCACTTTACATTACTAGTTTCGATTGATTTATGTATGTATATAATCTACAGTACTTACTGCATTTGTTTTATAACAGGAATATCCAGTATAGACACAAAAACTGAGTAAATTAAACAAATTTGCGGAGCACAAACAAACGTTCGTTAATGCATCTTCTTCTTCTTCTTCTTCTTCTTCAGACATTAAAATATTGAGCCGATTGTTAACATGACTAATATCATATTTAACAGCTTCAAATTTAACATGAAGCTGTGAAGATAACTGTGTATGTGCACTAGATAATTCAGCTTGGTTTAAAGATATAACGTCGAGTTTAACCTGAATATTTTCATTAGACAGATTTAATTCTGATCTAAGTTCTTGGTTAGACTGTTCAAACTGAGTCCTAAGTTCATGATTAGACTGCTTTCCAAATAATCCGGCAATTGATAACGATCGTAACTGGGATCACGTATCTTTCCTTCGTTGTAGAATAAATTGTCCAATGTGTAACGGAAAGCTTGAAACATGATACATGATACCACGAATGACAATCAAAACATTGAACATGCCTCAGGTCATTATCGATTTTATCACAACAAGCCACTCCTTCAATCTTACCTGACTGTACATCACAAATGTCACCATCGTGAGAATTACTACTATTTAAGTAGGTTCCTTCATATGCAACATTAGACTTTAGCCTAAGTGAATGTCTAGACTTCGTTTCTTTAGTTTTATCTGCCATGACTGTACAGAATAATAATAAACATAACTAAATTTTTAGGGTCGCCAATTTTGCCTTTGCAACATGTTAAACAAATTGCAACTCGAAGACAAAATAAAATTTTAAAAGTCTATAACTACCATTGAGCAAACTTCTCACCACGCATCAGAAGATTGTCCTTTTTTCTTTCAATCCTGGCTGTAGGCACCAAATTATTGAAGCAAGCCTTTTACTTGAACTTCAACGAAGGATCATAGTATTCACTTTACGAAAATAGCAATTAGGATTTTGATAAATTCAATGAAACTCGGACGTCACTATTTTTAAAATGTCCATATATTTTATCACTTATTGATCTACTGTGTTTTCTTTATTTTTCGTTGGTATGGTCAAAAATAATATAGAAATATATACATCGTAATTTTACATTATGAAGAATGTGATTATAATTAATTATACATCATATTAATGCAACAACGTTTTCCAAAATATATCAAAACAGAAATTGATAACATAGATGTATCATCGTGCGTATTAAGCACAAAATTAAACAAAACATAATAAATGAAATAAATGAACATCTTTGGGTCAGTCACAACTTTCTGCACGTTCTGTATCTCGAATTCACTGATACGTAATTGATACCACATGGCTCGGTTCGAGTCCAGCACTTGTGGTAAGTAAGATGTCATAAAAGGTACAGCCAGAATATCCTCAGGATCGTTGCGAACACTAAACCTTCTGGTGGAACCACAGGAAAACAGGGATGTCCTTCTAATTTACGTAACAAAGGACGATTACAGCCAGAACACCACAAGGAATTTCTGTCTGCCGCCAAAGAAAGCCAATCTTTCAATCTCTCCTTCAGAGCTACGCCGATCTTGTCCTCTTCCTTCCTGCGACGTAGTTCGCACATACACCCCTGACTTGGAAATCCTGTTCTCTCGTCCTATCTTCTTTTCCTCGCTTCTATTTCCTTCAACGTCTTGCAGTAATGATGAACACCTTTTCCTAATTCGTTGAACAGGTAACATCCATACCAGGGAGACTCAGGTATCGCTACTTACATAAAAGGGAAATAACTCAGCACCCGATGCAGGGTCGTTCGATCGTTGTTCGGGTCGCCGCAAGACCGAACAAGATCCCAGAACTCCTCGTAGCTGGTCTCGTAGAAATTCAGACATTATCAGACAGTCTTGTACCGCACACATCCATCCTCAAACATGATCCTCTTATCTTGTGTCCCTTCTATTTATATCTTTTTGGCTTCTACGTCACGATTTCCGTTAAACATACTGCAAACAGTCACCTACAAGGCTACGCCCAACACAGGTTCAGACATGTTCTGATATGTTCAAACATGTTCTGACATGTGCAGACATGTTCCCTTTCAAACAATTTAACCTCTACCCATTTCAAACATACAGCTCACTGATTTCAAGAATTCTACAACATTTCTTGACGTTCTTTTAAATTAACGACCGACAAAACTCTTCTCTCAAGGTTTTTGGGAACTGCTATTCTTATTAAAATCAAAAGAAAGAAGAACAACGTTTTCGCAGCACAGAAACAGCATTTCCTGTATTTATTTTTAACCTAATTATCATGAAGACACCAAATTCCTTAACTACAAAAAACGAACAATAACCGTTACCAGATCCTATCATCTTTTATCCATTCTATTTATACCATTTTTTTTTTCATACATCACGTTATCCCTTAAACATATTTCAAACAGGCAGAATTCCTAGAAGACTACGCCCAAAATATCGATAGACATGTTTCAATTCAGTCAAATCCAATTCACTCAAATATCACTCATCACTTCCTAATATTTCTTATCAAAAGGAAAAACAGGAACCATCACAGAATTAGCATTTCCTGTATTTCTATTTCTAGCCTGCTTATTTTCAATAGACACGGCATTTCAAAAAAACAAACAAAACCTTTACCAGATCCTATCATCTTTTATCCTTCTATTTATACATGTTTTCCATTAAACATATTTCAATTGACGACCGACCTCTTATGATTTCCAGGAACCATTATCCTTATCATAAAAAGAAAAAAACAACGTTTTCAGCATTCACCATTCCCAGAATTTCAAACTCATCAATGTCTTCAAACCGGAAACGCATATCACAATTCCAAGAAAACCAACCGTTACAGAGAAACACCGACATTTCCTCCTTTCCAGAATTTCAGACTCATCAATGCCATCTCTCCTCAAACACCGGAAACACGTATCAGAATTCCTAGAAAAACAACATCAACGCCATCTCTTCCCAAAAACCGGAAACACCTATCACAATTCCGAGAAAAGCAACCGTCGCCGAAAACCGCCACATTTCCTCCTCCCCAACAACCAATCAAAATCCTCCTCACAAAATAAACCACACCCATTTTATGACGTCACCCAATCAAATCCTCCTCACAAAATACCGCCACATTTACCCTTTACCAACAACCAATCAAAATTCTCCTTACAAAATATACCACGCCCATTTTATGACGTCACACCTATCAAAACAACAAATCAAAATCATCCTTACCAAACAAACCAAGCAAATTTTATGACGTCACACAAATAAAAACACTCAAAACAATACCGCCACCTCCCCATGCCAATTATTAAATAATTAATTAATATAATTAATTTATTTATTTATATATATTTATATTTATAAATATATATAAATCAAAATTCTCCTTACAAAATAAGCCACGCTGACTTATGACGTTACACCAATTAAACACTCAAAACAATATCCCCACACTCTAAATTACTTTCAATGGAAAGAGGACTTCATTCCGAGTTCAGCGATCAATCAATCATCCCCCTATCTCAATTAGGGACGGAGATATGGCGATTTTAAATTTTTACCAAAAAAAGGATGAAAAAATACCCCACCCCCACACCTACATCATAAATTGATCTTTGATAGATCTTTTCCAATCAATTGATTTATCGACTCCAAGGAGGGTGCAATACTACTCACGACAAATTGTCCATGGCCATCTTCATTCAATTTTCTCTTGCATCCTACATGTTTTTAAGAACTGGATTTTACGGATGTTGACGCAGAGGTTGTCAACATCTTGTTTAGCGTTTTGTTTGAAATCTTGAAGCTCTGAGCATAAACATGGAGATGGACGGTTTGCTTAGTAATTCTTATGCATCCCACTGTACCAACCCTACTCATAACCAAGTGTTTCAGATTTGACTCTCAACCAGAGTATGGGTGTTTCTTTCTTTTGGAATGTTCTTTAGTTAAAGTGGATATTGTTAGTTAGGGGGATGTTTGCTAGAGCCTTTGGAGACAGCTGGGGTAATGCTTCTATGGCTAACACGGTGGAAATAATACGTTATACTTGTGGTGCTGGTAGTAGTGGTGGGAGAGGGTAGTATCCTTCTGCACCCCGAATAAAAACACTGCTAATCATCATTCAGCTTCATTGTCGCGATTACCCAAAAGTAGCAAGGTAAGTGACTCAGGAGAAGATAAGTAATTAAGCATTAAATTTCATCAACTTTGGCCTGCCCCCGTGGCTGACTGGTTAGCACGTCGCACTACGACGCCAGTGGTCCCGGGATGGATGTTTGTGAGTGTCTCTTCATCAATTTAATCACATCATCAATCATCCCCATCTTCGTAAATTAGTCAAAAGTGGCACAAAAAGCGAAGTAAAATAAAGTAAATCAATCAACCTTCATCAATTTTGTCATATCATCGCTCATCCTTGCTACAACCTCGTAGTGTTGCGCTTCACTGGTACAACTTACCTCACTAACTTAGCAGAGCATGGCCTCCCGATGGCGCAGTGGTAGTGTCGTCGCATTGTAATGAAGGGGCCCCGGGTTCGATACCCGCATAGTGGTTCGGATCCCACTTTAAACTGTAGGTCCAGTCCCGATTAGCCTTACTGTGCATAAAGTGGACTTAAAACATCAAATCAATCAATCAATCAGCAGAGCATGCTGGTAACATCTCAGGGTTCGGCCTGAAATACTGCGTTCGCTTCCCTTTTATCCATTTGTGAAGTCCATTGAGGTCCACGTGGTTGTTCTCTTGATTCTGGTATTCCATAAGTATTAAAACTTTTAAAAAGAAAAACAGCAATATGTTCTAATTGTAATTTATTATAATCACTCACGCACGTATGTCACGTAATCCAAAACAAAAAAAAAACAGTTTCGACTTGTATAGTATCTCACAAAAGTTTTAGGACAACGACATTTTATTCTAGGCAACCCAATTTACGAAAGGCGTTGGTGGGTTGCGTGTAGAGTTTGGCTCAATTTCAGGGTTGCCACATGCACAATAAATATTTATGAAATTCGCGAAAGAAATTAAAAAGTATTATTGAATAAACATATAAAAATATCACTATTATATCGCAAATGACAAAATTCTTCCTGAAAGAAACAAAACAGGTTTTCTAGCATTTCATCGCTGATGAGTCTACAAAAAGGAAAAGAGGTGAGAGGAAACGAAAGGTGACAAAGGAGAGGAGAAAGAGAAAGCGAAAGGAGAAGAGGTAAAGTAGAGGTGAGAAGAAAGAGAAGATAGACGAAGACAGTAGTGAGAAGAAAGGAAAAATCGAGGAGAGATGAGGAAAATGGAGCACAGAAGAGAAGAGAGGAGGAAAACGAGAGGAGAGGAGGGGACGAGACGAGAAGAGGGGAGTGGAGAGTAGAGTAAAAGAAAGAAAAAGAGAAGAACGAAAAGAGTAGGAGATGAGTGCAATGGAGTCGGAAATCGAAGGGAGGAGAGGAGATAAGAGGAGTGGAGAAGAGTGGGATGGAGACAAGATGCAAAAAAAGTAGGGAAGGCGATATGAGATAAAAGCAGAGGAGAAAAATGTGAAAGAAGAAGGAGAAGGAGAAGATAAGAAAAGAAAGGACTGGAGACTAGAGGAGAGAAGAGGTAGTTCCAGAAAATATCGTCTTGGCGTTAAGAATAGATGCATTGATCAAATTATCGACAAAAAAAATCTTCCATGTAAGATCTCTGATTTTACCTGCGATTATATCACTAAAAATATGAGTGTAATTTTAATATTCATTTAATTTTTCTCCACTTCTTCTTTCGTTGAAATGGAGATTTTGTAATTTAATATTTCCACTCCCATCATCGTTAATTCCGAACTGAATCATTCCGTTTCACACGGCATGGACAATGAACACAATGGGATATGCCTAAAACTTACGAAAATTTTCTGCTACTGGCGGGATATGAACCTACGACCATCAGGTTGACAATCCTTAACGTTAACCACTGTCCTAAAAGGAGCTGCCCAATGTAAAATCTGAATGCAACTCTCCTCCTACATGTAATGTTTAAAGAATACTTGTTTGTAACGAAGCAAACGAAAGCAGGTGTAGTACGAATCGGCGAAAACATTAATGGAGAATTTGGTTTGGTGTGCAGATTGTATCGCCATCCCTTTATTCAAAGTAAATATCGCAGGTGTTGAACGGAGTGGATTTGGGAATACTTATATTATTTTTTAATAGTTTTAATGACAAGAAATTAATTTTAAGGCACAATTTCCTGGCTCCTGACCGTGATAGTTCTTTATCGATGTGTATTCAACTGTTTACGTTCGTAGACCAAGTCAATAAACTTTTCAACACCAAAACAACGCAAGAAACCGAATGTAAAGAGCATACGGCACCACGCTTTCGGCGAATTCGACGGAAATAAACAAAATGATGTCGGTGAAATACGATCATGATCGGCGCCAGCAGTGGGGGGAGGGGGGGGGGCAATAGCTTGTTTACCTCGTCATGACGAGACGACGGTAAGAGGCGAATTGTAACTCTATGCGCAGGAAAACATACCAGAAACTGAACATGCTTGGATCGTTGATTTGATGTTTTAAGTCCACTTTGTGCACAGTAAGGCTAATCGGGACTGGACATACAGTTTAAAGTGGAATCCGAACCACTATGTGCCTCCACCGGGAATAGAACCCGGGACGCCTTGACTACAAGGCGACGACGCTACCACTGCATCATTGGGGAGGCCAGACTGCAGCTTGAGATAGAATAAATATACTGACTCATTATACATAACGTGGAATAAGAGCTATCCGTCGATGTTTAAAACGAGCAATAATATTTTTTTCTGTTTCAATATGTTACAATGTGAACACAAAATGCAATACAAATATTACACCCTGCAATGTGATTTGATGAAGTTTAGTAAATCACTCTGTGAGTTTCTTGAGGCACGGGCTATGGCTTTGTAACTTAAAGTTTCCGCCCAACGGTTTGACGGTTACTGTTACGGCGGGCGCTCCACATGCTGGCAAGGGAAGTGGGGAGCGACCAACCAGACAAAAGCTGTGCCGAGAGCTACGACGTCGAGGGGAAGAACTACTACGTACACCTCGTTCTTCAGGCTGCTGCGTTTCTTATCGCGCTGGATTGGTCGCTTCTCCGCTCCCCACTTCCCTAGCCAGCATACAGAGCGCCCACCGTAAGACTGGAAAAGAGCTTTAGGGTCCGCATCTCCTTTGCCACAAGCTATGGTACTTGTTCCGGTGTTTTGTATCTGCATATTGCAACACTGTCGTTCCTTCCTTAACGTGGCTTCACATTCAGGTGATACATTCACTTTACCGCTAACACGCCATTGCACACTAAAACATGAAGCGTAACCTTGGTTATAGGCCGGGGCTGGGCACCAATGCGAGTCCACACTTACTTAAGTGGTGTTGTTTGTTCTCCCGTTTTCTGTGGTGTACGTCAGAGTAAATGTCCGACGAACCACATATTCTTTGTGACCACATCCTAGTCTGCAAAAGCACAGACCAGGGAGTACTACACTCTATGTCGGGAATGTGTGGCGAAAGACCACGGGTAACTGTAGACAAAGATAGAAAGATAGTGCGATGAGCAAGCAGCGCGCGCTGCTGCAAACGGCTGGAAGTTGGAGCCGCGTATTCCACTCCATTCACTCATTTCCTCTCTCACGCGTTCATTGGTCGAGCCCTCCCGAGTTCCTACTTGCGCAGATAACTTGGTATGGTTCGCTTGCTTCAGTTCGTGGAAGAGAGTTTTCTCATAAGGAAATTCTTCAAGTCCCGTAACCATAACTTCGTTATTGCTTGCGGCAATAAGAACGAATATTTCACAGTTACTCATATTCTTAAGTTTCTTCGTTATCACTTACACACAAGGTGGATGGATTTAAATCAAAAATTAAATCAGGCGATTTTCTTTAAAAATCACTGATTTAATTCACTTGAAAGATATAATTTATAGAATAACGTACAACAGGATTTTGTAGACATGAGAATCACTTTTGGTGAAAGTACATTAATCTTGCAATCATTGAATGGTGTTTATTAGGCTCTAAGAGAGGAAAAGAAATGATACAAAAGATATGAACTGATGGTGTGAAGCTCATATGAAAGGAAATGTAATATGTAAACTGTAAACACACTTATATTTCTCTTGGTTTAAAATTCAATAATTTTTATAGGCAAAAATAGCAGACATTTTGTGTAGAAAAATATACAATATACTAATCATGTTAAACCGTAAATAGTGTCATTATCATGAAACTGTAAATAAACATGGCAGCTGAAATTTTTCAAACTATCATATAAAAAAAATCTAAAATTGAGTTACAAGGAACTATAAAGAAATTTTCAGTTACAATTGTGAAGTACATCCAGGTTGTTTTATGTTCACTGGAATAAGATTATTCGACTATAGTTTCATTAACACACTCAACAAACATTTCCATAGTAGGTTCATATATACAGTATCAGAAAAAGAAAAATGCATATTTACATTTTTTTTTATTATTTGCTTTAATCAAACTGTTCAAATATGTTACAGGGGCGTTGGCTAGAAAACCCCTTTCTATCAAAAAAAAGTAAAAGGTAAAGTGTTCCCCTGTGCTTAGCACCACGCCATGAAGGCGTATAGGGGGTGTGGGGGAAACTGGTGCCAAAAACCATGCAAGCTTAAAGCGCGTTTTTTAAAAAAATGATAAAAATCGATTTAAATAAAAAAATATCCGATTTAAATTTAAAAAATCAGAATTATATCAAATAAATCATCAGAAATTATTTTTTAAAATAAGAATTATGATCATTATCCACCCTGCTTACATGTAACTTAACAATTATTATATTACTCCCACACCGTTATATGCATTGGCAATTTTTCCATTGTTTCTGTGTGTCGTTGCCATGGAACCGAAATTATTCAGAAACAACATACGTATATAGCTACCATGATAAATACATTTATATTTTGACAACTCAACCTTTTTTGCCATAAATGTGATGCATGTGCTGCTGAGAATATCCACGCTAATTGTGAAATATCATTCAACTAGAGTGAGTGTGTTTGCTTACATGTAATGCTCGAAATGAAGGGGGGGGGGGGTGCGGTGTATGGTATCTCCCAACCAGCTTCACAGGCTCACACTTTTTTCATCACTAAAATTCATGAAACCATTTGGTTATGGAATCATTGCTTTCTTTGTTGATTATAAATGTACTGTTACGTATTAATTATAATAAAAAATTAAATAAAAAATCCGATTTGAATTAAATAAATCATCAAAAATATTTTTTGTAATAAAAATCATGATTATTATCCACCCTGCTTACATGTAACTTAACAATTGTTATATTACTCCCCCATTACCATCATTAATAAGAAATAATAATCAATTATTGCATGAGTGTCTGACACATATTTTACCATTCACTAAAATTCATGAAAATCATAATAATTTCTCATTAATGCTTTTTCGTTTATCAATTATAGTAATTTAAAATATCAGCATCATTACCGACAGATTGTACACTCTCACTGGCATGAGTGTCTGGAATGACAAGCATTCAACGATGGCGCCTCATAGGCCCTCCTATTGCATTTTGTCTCCTATTTACGTTAGATGTATGTTTTTATGAAAAAAGTAATACAGAAATATCGGAATACCATTAGAGAACAATGTAATTTATATTGTTTTCTTATAAAAATTTTCACAGTTCAAATATCTAAAAAAAAGAAAAAAAGAAAAGTGGTGGGCCTGACAGCCCCCTTCGGGTAAGCTAGGATCAAACCATAGGAACATCCAACCAGCTAACCCCAAGGCTTGTCCAAACATCCCCTCAGATACCATTTCCCACTTCAAGTACTACTTACATGAGGGCTAATTAAAGTTAAGCAGTGTTTTTCCGTTTTTATTCATTGTATCCTCTTGTCTAATATCAAGGAATCTGAAGTCTGAAAGTTTAGGAAATAGTAATTGTCTCTTAGAATAAAATAGGATATTAAATTAAGAGTTTCTGTAAATCAAATATTTAGAAAACATTTAGAACTGAAGAATTCGTCTCATACCCTTAGGTATGGGGGGGATCTTTTGGGAATGTAGCTCACTAATCACCATTCATCCTTGATGATAAAGCACTCTCTGCTCGTGGTGAGCTTGGTGGTAAGGCGCTAGAGGTACTAAATTTACACACTTGAATGGCAACACATGACACTTGAGTTTCACACCCCTAAAGACTGGATCAGCATGGGTAATGTAAGGATATATCTGTCTCTGTACTCCAACTGAAGATCTGCTGGGAGAGGATATGCTTGTAACTGTACGTAGAGTCTGACTTGCGACTAGCGTTAACACACTTTCCTTAGAACCTCCTCCTCTCTCTCTATTCAATCGTAACTTGCTCCTCAATAACTCAATTAGAACTAACCCCGAACTCTCTGCCTCCCAGACATTTATTGCAATTCAATTTACTAAACAAATGCACAGTCATGACTGTAGCCTCTTCCTGGATTTCGTCTGTTTACATGTTTATATCGCTGATGACCAGGAAGAGCTTCAGTGCTGTCTGACACTGCATTCCTGTGATGTTTCTGAATATTTCCTGATTGGAAAACGATGCTTGAATGACTGGAAGTTGGAGTTCATTGTCCATAATAATTAAAAGATACTACGGATCGTTACGAGTAGTGGTATTTGTGGTATTACTGGTGCACAAAATCATACAAATGAAGAGCTCATATGATTAAACAGACCGATTTGGCTATACTTAAAACTATGTCAAGATGCACATATGGGTCAATTGCCCCAAGTGTGCTATGCTGTCAAGTCCCAAGAATCCTGAATTCTAGTGTACAAATGAAGAAGCCTCAACAGACCGATTTGGCAATACTTAAAACTATGTCAAGATGCCCATATGGGTCAATTGCCCCAAGTGTGCTATGCTGTCAAGTCCCAAGAATCCTGAATTCTAGTGTACAAATGAAGAATTAAAGTGTACAAATGAAGAAGCCTCAACAGATTGATTTGGCCATGTGTACAAAAGCTACATCTGTGAGATTGTTGTCCATAAGCTTGTCAAAAATATGCCCCTCTTGATAATGTTATGGCTACACTTAAAACTAAGCCAAAGAGCTACCCATATACATCCACACCCACCCACACCCACACATATTTACTTCCGGTCCACTTCCGGTCCACTTCCAGTTCACTTCCGGTTCACTTCCGGCCCACTTCCGGTCCACTTCCGGTCCACTTCCGGTTAAGTTCAGAGAATTTATATGTTACCTGGAATATGCTCAATATTTTAATTGGGCGCCAGGCTCAACTTGTATATCTAGTACTAAGACAATGCATTTTGCAGAGGCCTTCTAGAATTGCTCTGTGACTCTCTCATTTCTTACATCATAAACATATGATTTTTCACCTATAAGAATAACACTACATATGGTGTCATCAGGGAGTGTATCGTGGAATTCACAGATAATTTTAATGTTTGTCCTGTCATTAACCACAACCTGTTTTCTTTTTGAGGTGTTGATGACAAACATGGGTCTCTGTGTTTTGAATTCATCTGGTGAGTAATACATGTCAGTATTCCCGGTTGTAACCCTTTTGTATGCTGTAAATGCCTCATATAATTTAAGAAAATCATCCTTGGACATGTTAAAATTATAATTTTCTCTAGGGAACACCTCATTTCTGCCATTTTTAAGATATATGTTTTTGATGTTGCAGTTTTTTTTCCTGATTATTGTGTCTTCCAGTTTGAAACAGTACTACCACAAAATCTGGCATGTCATATTGTATACTGGAGAATGAGTTTGTAGCATCAAATTCATAATAGCTACCAGTGGCAGGCTTCTGCACACATTGATATGTATAAAATTGTAAAGGCACCTGTGGATTTTTTAGTATATCTGCTTTGTATTTAAGAGCATAGCTGGCCTCATATTCAACAACTGGAATTCTTAGCTCCATAGTCTGAATAATGCATTTGCCTTCATCAGGTAGGGTATTAGGCAGAGCTGCCCCAGTAGAATTTAATGTACTGTACCTCATCAAAGCATTATTATCATTGGCAGCTCTTCTAAATGTAATTCTTAAACCACCCTTCCACATAATTTCTTTGTAATCTGAGAAGAATCCTGGCAACAGGCGAATAGGAAACAGCACTGTGTGACTCTTAGATATTATTTTATCACCAGCCTCAAATCCACCTATTTTGTAGTATGAGGCCTCTGTTTTGGCAAAAAACTAAAGCAAAGAGCAAAGTAGCTCATAAGAAGCAACCAAATAAACATCTACAATATTGATAGCAACAAATTTATATTTTTTCCCCTATTGTGTGGAAACAATGGCATAGATGTGCCACCCAGTAATTATGTTTGGGGTTGCCTTACAAAATCCATCTGGATCATATTTAATTCATCCCCCAACATATTCCTAAACTATTACACATCACCAGGTATAAAATTTAAAATATGCAATGACACATACAGAACAACACAAGATAGCTCCATCAGAAATATCTCTGAAAAGCAAAATCTTGAAAATATTAGATAGAAGAGCTATGATTCCAGAGATAATATTGAAACCCTAGTTGTTGTTGATTGCAATTGAAAATACAATCTTGTAGATTATTTTACAATTGCAATAGGTACATCTTGTAACACCAACTGTTACATGATTCATAAAGCAGTACCTGCAGAATAGATGGGAGCAATTGTAGGCAACATCAATATGGAACACACCACAATTGCATGCCACATCTTCAATTTCTTTAGGTATAGATATGATATTCTCATTTATAAAATTTCACAGGTTATTGATTCTGGTGTCAAGATCTCTGCTGTAATATGGATGTGTATCATGGAAGTGTTTTCCAAACAACTTGTCAAGCCAGAATCTTCTGAGGAGTTCTATGAGCATCCTCTGCTCAAAAGCATCTGCAGGTGAAAACTGGAAGGGGTCACTTGTCATGAGGTGATGCCTGTCACAATTTACTTTCTCCCTGTCATCCAGCCACCAGTAATACATCTGGTTGTGATCCTGCTTGCTTTGCTGTTTTATATGGATTTCAGGGCATAGCCCCAGTATGTTTGAAAAATCAGACAGGGATTTATCTAATAGGTCTGGAGATTCTATAGTCTCAATCAAACTGCATTCTGTTTTGATTGTTAGGGGATCTTCCATATATGAGCACATATTGTGCCTAAATATAGCAGAGTACCACTTATTGATAAAATCAGTTAATTGAGATTTTGTAAATTTTAAAGAAAATATAAACTTGCTAATTTCATCATATAGAGTAAAATGATGTGATGATGTGATGATGATGTGCCAATAGATTATTTGTTGTTTCCAGAATATTTTGCTCTAGAGATAGGCAACACCATATACAAAACAAAATATGTTGGCATGTTTGCTGCAAATAGCTGGCCTGCATTGCACAGCTCTGGCCTGTTTGTGGTGAATCTGCAAAACAGCATATTCAAAACACAGCTGTACTCTGAATGCATAGAGTGTCCAAACAGGTATGTGTATTTTACAAATTATCACAGTTTCTCACAATTGTTGATGGGTCCATGTTACAGGGGTCCATATTACTATGGACTCTCATACACAGACAGGCTAAAATTGATGAGGATTGTAAGGATGCAGATTAAACTTGCACCCGACCCTTACAAGAACATCCTAAATATTTTGAATATGCCACACACATAAGATAAAGATAAGATCTACATTAGGAATAAGGATATTAAATTAGGCACCTGGGATGTTCTGAGCCTTTACCGGCCTGGGGCATTTCAGTGTACAGTTAATGAGATAGTTAAGGATAAATTAGATGTAGTAGCTGTCCAGGAAGTTAGGTGGCCAGGAGAAGGGAATTGTAAAACTAAAAATTATACTTTTTTCTATGGTGGTACTGAAAATCATAATTTTGGAACAGGCTTTTTTATAAATAATAGAATTATCTCGGCTCTTAAAACAGTAGAATTTATTAATGATAGGATATCATATGCAGTTTTACAGGGTAGGTGGTGTAAAATTATTTTAATAAACATACATGCACCAACGGAAGATAAAGATGATAATACTAAAGATGATTTTTATACAGAGTTAGAACTGGTCTTTGATCAATTTTCTCAGTATGATATGAAAATTCTGTTAGGTTACTGTAATGCACAAATTGGCAAAGAAGAGACATTTAAACCCACGATTGGTAAAGAAAGTCTTCATGAATTAAGTAATGATAATGGTATAAGATTGATTACTTTTGCAACCTCAAAGAATTTAATTGTGAAAAGTACCATTTTTAAACATAAAGATATCCATAAATATACCTGGTCTTCTCCAGATGGTAAAACTCATAATCAGATAGATCGTATTCTCATTGATAAGAGAAGGCATACTAGTATAATTGACGTTCGTACACATAGAGGTGCTGACTGTGCCAGTGACCATTATTTAGTAATTGCTAAATTAAGAGAAAGACTCTCAGTGATAAATCATAAGCAACAAAATCTAAAAGTTCTAAAATTTGATACAGGAAAGTTTACTGATGAAAGAATTAAGAAAGATTACCAAATTAAACTGTCAAATAGATTTGATGTTTTGCAGGATTTAAATCATGATGAAAATATAAATGAAACAGACGTAAATAAGAATTGGGAGCACATACGTAATGCAATAGAATCAGCAGCTAAAGAAAGTATAGGATACCATAAACCGAGAAAAAGTAAGCCATGGTTTGATAATGAATGCCATAATCTAATAGAAATAAGAAATCAGGCTAGACTTATGTGGTTAAAAAACTCTGATGATACAAATCTAAACAATTATAATAGAATAAAGCGAGAAGTTAACCGCACGTTTAGAAGTAAAGAGAAGAGATTACTTGAAAAGAAAAATTAACGAAATTGAAACAAACAGCAAAAATAAAAATATCAGAGATTTATATAAAGGTGTAAATGAGTTTAGAAAGGGGTGGCAACCTAAAGTAAACTTGATAAAAGATAAAGACGGTGATTTTCTAGCTGACCCAAGTGATATTCTAAATAGATGGAAGAACTACTTTAATGACCTTTTAAATTTCCATTTAGGAGATAAATCAGAAGTAAATGAAGTACACACAGCAGAACCTTTAGTTCCAGAACCTAACTTGACTGAAGTTAAAGATGCTATTAAAAGGCTAAAGAATAACAAAGCACCTGGCATTGATTTAATACCAGCTGAGTTAATTAAATATGGTGGAAATTCAATAATATATCAAATTCATAAATTAATTTGTTTAATATGGAATAAAGAAGAAATCCCTCAACAGTGGAAAGAATCCATAATTGTTCCTGTGTTTAAAGAAGGTGATAAAATGAACTGCAATAATTACCGTGGAATTTCTCTACTCTCAACAACATATAAAATATTATCTAACATTATTTTAACAAGACTAACCCCATATGCTAATGAAATTATAGGTGATTATCAATGTGGATTTAAACGTAACAGATCAACTACAGATCAAATTTTTCACATCAGACAGACACTTGAAAAAAGTGGGAATATAATCAAAATGTCCATCAACTATTCATTGATTTCAAAAAAGCATATGATTCGTTCAAAAGAGATAAACTATATAATATATTAGTCGAGTTTGGAATACCGAAGAAGCTTGTTAGTATGATAAAAGTATGCATCAGTGAAACAGAAAGTAAAATTCGTGTGGGTATTAATATGTTTGACAAATTTACAATTCATGATGGGTTAAAACAAGGAGATGCATTATCTCCATTGCTCTTTAATTTTGCCTTAGAATATGCTGTTAGGAAGGTAAAAGAAACTAAAGAAGGACTAAAATTAAATCGTGTGACTCAGTTGTTAGCATATGCAGATCATGTAGACTTACTGGGGGATAATGTGAATACAATTAAGAATAATGCTAAAATATTTTTCAAAACTGCTAAAGAGAAAACTAAATATATGCTTACAGGTCGAAACCAAGTGTTAGGTAATAATCAAAATCTAATTATTGATAACAACTCGTTTGAACCAGTTTCCAAATTCAAATACTTAGGAGTAATATTAACAAATGAAAATTATATTAAAGAGGAAATAAAAAGTAGGCTTAATTCAGGAAATGCATGTTACTTCTCTCTTCATAAACTTTTGTCTTCTCGTTTAATATCTAAGAAGCTAGAAGTTAAAATATACAAAACAGTAATTTTGCCTGTAGTATTATATGGATGTGAAACTTGGTCCCTTACATTGAAAGAGGAACATAAATTGAGAGTATTTGAAAATAAGATCCTTAGGAAAATATTTGGACCTAAAAGGGATGAGGTGACAGGTGAGTGGAGAAGGTTACATAATTTCGAACTACATAATTTGTATTCATGTACAGATATTATTAGAATAATTAAATCAAGAAGACTTAGGTGGGCAGGCCATGTGGCACGAATGGGAGAGGAAAGAGGAGTTTACAGGATTCTTGTTGGTAAGAGACCTGTAGGAAGGCCAAGACGAAGATGGAGGGACAACGTTGAGATGGACCTAAGGGAAATCGGTAGGGATGGAAAAGAGTATATAGATCTTGCTCAAGATAGGGAAACATGGAAGGCCTGTGTTGCTGCAGCCATGAACCTTCGGGTTTAAGAAGGCTAGAGAGTTAGTTAGTTAGTTTATGCTACACACAGATGACTGGGCAGTTTATGTAAACTTTTTGACCCACAACAAGACATGCAATATGATCTTCTATTGCCTAAAACTGTTGGGAGAGATACACAAGAATTGCAGAGTTTGTATATGTGCAATGTGGTACAGAATTTTACAGAATGATCTTGTAGATCTAACTAACTAACTAACTCTCTAGCCTTCCTAAACCCGAAGGTTCATGGCTGCAGCAACACAGGCCTTCCATCTGTCCCTATCTTGAGCAAGATCTATATACTCTTTTCCATCCCTACCGATTTCCCTTAGGTCCATCTCGACGTTGTCCCTCCATCTTCGTCTTGGCCTTCCTACAGGTCTCTTACCATCAGGTTTCCCAACAAGAATCCTGTAAACTCCTCTTTCCTCTCCCATTCGTGCCACATGGCCTGCCCACCTCAGTCTTCTTGATTTAATTATTCTAATAATGTCTGGACATGAATACAAATTATGTAGTTCTAAATTATGTAACCTTCTCCACTCACCTGTCTCCTCATCCCTTTTAGGTCCAAATATTTTCCTAAGGATCCTATTTTCAAATACTCTCAATTTTTGTTCCTCTTTCAATGTAAGGGACCAAGTTTCACACCCATATAATACTACAGGCAAAATTACGGTTTTGTATATTTTAACTTTTAGTTTCTTAGATATTAAACGAGAAGACAAAAGTTTATGAAGAGAGAAGTAACATGCATTTCCTGAATTAAGCCTACTTTTTATTTCCTCTTTAATATAATTTTCATTTGTTAATATTACTCCTAAGTATTTGAATTTGGAAACTGTTTCAAACGAGTTGTTATCAATAATTAAATTTTGATTATTACCTAACACTTGTTTTCGGCCTGTAAGCATATATTTAGTTTTCTCTTTGTTAACTTCCAAACCTATCTCTTTAGCAGTTTTGAAAAATATTTCAGCATTATTCTTAATTGTATTCACATCATCCCCCAGTAAGTCTACATCATCTGCATATGCTAACAACTGAGTCACACCATTTAATTTTAGTCCTTCTTTAGTTTCGTTTACCTTCCTAACAGCATATTCTAAGGCAAAATTAAAGAGCAATGGAGATAATGCATCTCCTTGTTTTAACCCATCATGAATTGTAAATTTGTCAGACATATTAATACCCACACGAATTTTACTTTCTGTTTCACTGGTGCATATTTTTATCATACTAACAAGCTTCTTAGGTATTCCAAACTCTACTAACATATTATATAATTTATCTCTTTTGACCGAATCATATGCTTTTTTGAAATCAATGAATAGCTGATGGACATTTTGATTATATTCCCACTTTTTTTCAAGTGTCTGTCTGATGTGAAAAATTTGATCTGTAGTTGATCTGTTGCGTTTAAATCCACATTGATAATCACCTATAATTTCATTAGCATATGGGGTTAGTCTTGTTAAAAGAATGTTAGATAATATTTTATATGTTGTTGAGAGTAGAGAAATTCCACGGTAATTATTGCAGTTCATTTTATCACCTTTTTTAAACACAGGAACAATTATGGATTCTTTCCACTGTTGAGGGATTTCTTCTTTATTCCATATTAAACAAATTAATTTATGAATTTGACATATTAATGAATTTCCACCATATTTAATTAACTCAGCTGGTATTAAATCAATGCCAGGTGCTTTGTTATTCTTTAGCCTTTTAATAGCATCTTTAACTTCAGTCAAGTTAGGTTCTGTAACTAAAGGTTCTGCTGTGTGCACTTCATTTACTTCTGATTTATCTCCTACATGAACATTTAAAAGGTCATTAAAGTAGTTCTTCCATCTATTTAGAATATCGCTTGGGTCAGCTAGAAAATCACCGTCTTTATCTTTTATCAAGTTTACTTTAGGTTGCCACCCCTTTCTAAACTCATTTACACCTTTATATAAATCTCGGATATTTTTATTTTTGCTGTTTGTTTCAATTTCGTTAATTTTGCTTTTCAAGTAATCTCTTTTTTTACTTCTAAACGTGTGGTTAACTTCTCGCTTTATTCTATTATAATTGTTTAGATTTGTATCATCAGAGTTATTTAACCACCTAAGTCTAGCCTGATTTCTCATTTCTATTAGATTATGACATTCATTATCAAACCATGGCTTACTTTTTCTCGGTTTATGGTATCCTATACTTTCTTTAGCTGCTGATTCTATTGCATTACGTATGTGTGTATGTGTGTATCTTGTAGATATCCAAGATTTCAAAAATTATCACTACTGCACCCTCAAGATGTACAAGAATAAGAATTATTCTCAGATAAGGGTGCCTTTTAAACTTGCTCAGCAATACAACCCAGAGTTGCCCAATTTGCTCTATGAATATATTGAAATTGTAGATGGGCCAATCTTACTGTATGTATGGGTAAACATTATCAATTTCTGGACACAAAGTGTTATATTGTTTCATGAAATATGTTCATATGTGCCTAAATATTTAAACTATGTAAAAAAATTTAGGATAGATCATCCTATTGATAAATTGTGGGATTTTACTCTATATGATGAAATTAGCAAGTTTATATTTTCTTCAAAATTTACAAAATCTCAATTAACTGATTTTATCAATAAGTGGTACTCTGCTATATTTAGGCACAATATGTGCTCATATATGGAAGATCCCCTAACAATCAAAACAGAATGCAGTTTGATTGAGACTATAGAATCTCCAGACCTATTAGATAAATCCCTGTCTGATTTTTCAAACATACTGGGGCTATGCCCTGAAATCCATATAAAACAGCAAAGCAAGCAGGATCACAACCAGATGTATTACTGGTGGCTGGATGACAGGGAGAAAGTAAATTGTGACAGGCATCACCTCATGACAAGTGACCCCTTCCAGTTTTCACCTGCAGATGCTTTTGAGCAGAGGATGCTCATAGAACTCCTCAGAAGATTCTGGCTTGACAAGTTGTTTGGAAAACACTTCCATGATACACATCCATATTACAGCAGAGATCTTGACACCAGAATCAATAACCTGTGAAATTTTATAAATGAGAATATCATATCTATACCTAAAGAAATTGAAGATGTGGCATGCAATTGTGGTGTGTTCCATATTGATGTTGCCTACAATTGCTCCCATCTATTCTGCAGGTACTGCTTTATGAATCATGTAACAGTTGGTGTTACAAGATGTACCTATTGCAATTGTAAAATAATCTACAAGATTGTATTTTCAATTGCAATCAACAACAACTAGGGTTTCAATATTATCTCTGGAATCATAGCTCTTCTATCTAATATTTTCAAGATTTTGCTTTTCAGAGATATTTCTGATGGAGCTATCTTGTGTTGTTCTGTATGTGTCATTGCATATTTTAAATTTTATACCTGGTGATGTGTAATAGTTTAGGAATATGTTGGGGGATGAATTAAATATGATCCAGATGGATTTTGTAAGGCAACCCCAAACATAATTACTGGGTGGCACATCTATGCCATTGTTTCCACACAATAGGGGAAAAAATATAAATTTGTTGCTATCAATATTGTAGATGTTTATTTGGTTGCTTCTTATGAGCTACTTTGCTCTTTGCTTTAGTTTTTTGCCAAAACAGAGGCCTCATACTACAAAATAGGTGGATTTGAGGCTGGTGATAAAATAATATCTAAGAGTCACACAGTGCTGTTTCCTATTCGCCTGTTGCCAGGATTCTTCTCAGATTACAAAGAAATTATGTGGAAGGGTGGTTTAAGAATTACATTTAGAAGAGCTGCCAATGATAATAATGCTTTGATGAGGTACAGTACATTAAATTCTACTGGGGCAGCTCTGCCTAATACCCTACCTGATGAAGGCAAATGCATTATTCAGACTATGGAGCTAAGAATTCCAGTTGTTGAATATGAGGCCAGCTATGCTCTTAAATACAAAGCAGATATACTAAAAAATCCACAGGTGCCTTTACAATTTTATACATATCAATGTGTGCAGAAGCCTGCCACTGGTAGCTATTATGAATTTGATGCTACAAACTCATTCTCCAGTATACAATATGACATGCCAGATTTTGTGGTAGTACTGTTTCAAACTGGAAGACACAATAATCAGGAAAAAAAACTGCAACATCAAAAACATATATCTTAAAAATGGCAGAAATGAGGTGTTCCCTAGAGAAAATTATAATTTTAACATGTCCAAGGATGATTTTCTTAAATTATATGAGGCATTTACAGCATACAAAAGGGTTACAACCGGGAATACTGACATGTATTACTCACCAGATGAATTCAAAACACAGAGACCCATGTTTGTTATCAACACCTCAAAAAGAAAACAGGTTGTGGTTAATGACAGGACAAACATTAAAATTATCTGTGAATTCCACGATACACTCCCTGATGACACCATATGTAGTGTTATTCTTATAGGTGAAAAATCATATGTTTATGATGTAAGAAATGAGAGAGTCACAGAGCAATTCTAGAAGGCCTCTGCAAAATGCATTGTCTTAGTACTAGATATACAAGTTGAGCCTGGCGCCCAATTAAAATATTGAGCATATTCCAGGTAACATATAAATTCTCTGAACTTAACCGGAAGTGGACCGGAAGTGGACCGGAAGTGGGCCGGAAGTGAACCGGAAGTGAACTGGAAGTGGACCGGAAGTGGACCGGAAGTAAATATGTGTGGGTGTGGGTGGGTGTGGATGTATATGGGTAGCTCTTTGGCTTAGTTTTAAGTGTAGCCATAACAATATCAAGAGGGGCATATTTTTGACAAGCTTATGGACAACAATCTCACAGATGTAGCTTTTGTACACATGGCCAAATCAATCTGTTGAGGCTTCTTCATTTGTACACTTTAATTCTTCATTTGTACACTAGAATTCAGGATTCTTGGGACTTGACAGCATAGCACACTTGGGGTAATTGACCCATATGGGCATCTTGACATAGTTTTAAGTATAGCCAAATCGGTCTGTTGAGGCTTCTTCATTTGTACACTAGAATTCAGGATTCTTGGGACTTGACAGCATAGCACACTTGGGGCAATTGACCCATATGTGCATCTTGACATAGTTTTAAGTATAGCCAAATCGGTCTGTTTAATCATATGAGCTCTTCATTTGTATGATTTTTTGCACCAGTAATACCACAAACCCCACTACTGTTACGAATGGAAGATCCGATCCGATCCGCGATCTTGGCGGTTTTGCATTTTATGGAAGATTCGTCAACATTTGTTGCCCTGACTTCTTATTTTGTAATTGTAGGCTTTTTTCCCCATTGTTTTAAGTCTTTTTTCTTTTCGCACAACTGTCGTGCAAATTGGGCAATTGGCATTATATATACCTACATGGAATAGGATTTACTTATATATTTCTAGAACTAGGCTAGATAGTTAGACCTGATCATAATCGAATATATTAGTAATATACCCTTATATTTCACTTTTTCATTCTCATCCAATCTGGCACCAATCCGCCTTTTGACCAACGACGACGCTGCTTGATTTTCGTAGATGCTTTTGGTGTATTTGGTGTTCTTGTGTTAATTAAGTTGCGATTTGCCAATAGTGGAAGAAAAGCGGCGCTAAATGAAAAACAAACGAAAACAAATACAAATATTCAAAAGAAACTGTTACTTTCACAGTTTCTTTATTCTAGGTAAAGTATTACTCGTTGCACGTTTCGTATTAAAAATAACTGTAAGTTACTTTTACAGTTACTTCATTCTAGATAAGAAGTAACTTGCAGTAAATTTTGTACTAAGAGGTAGGCCTAAAAGTAAGTTACTTGTACATTTACTTTATTCTAGATTAGATATCACTCGTAAAACGTCTTGTATTAAAAGTAAGCGTATGTTACTTTTGAAATTACTTTATTCTAGAATAAATAAAAATTGTGGAAGGTGTTTCATGTATGAACTGCAAGTGGGATCTTCTTTGCTTTACCAACAACAATCTAAAATTAACGTTCAATTTTTAATTAAAATTTATAACACTCACGTGAAAATATGGAGGCAAGTAATTTCGAGGTAAATTCTTACAGTTGGAGAATACGTATTATGACATGAAAATAATTTCCTCGTAACAAATTTGTATATCAAAATTAAATTTATTATTATTATATATTTTTTGCAAACCATTGTTTTGTTCATAACTTGAAAAGTACAGACAAGTAACTGTATTCAACTGATAATTTCGAGAAAGTAATTATTGTACAATTGTACGTGAAGAAAGTAACTCATTTCAAAAAGTAACTAGCTACAGTTATCCTTACGAGAAACGTAACATTACTTCGAAACACTGGTTGTATGTGGTCCACCTAGGTAAGGGAGACCGCAGGGGGTGTAGGGACACCCCCTAGAAAAGTGAAAATACTTCATGAAATTCAAATTTTGAGATTGTAGCGTAAAAATATAGGCAAGAGGTGCCTTGAAAGACAGCAGATTAAGTGTCTATGCAAATTATCCCAGTGCTAGGTATACTTTACATATATACTAGTTTATTTTAAGTGTTGAGCACAGTATGAAACCTAATAAAGCACTAAGTCAAATACAAAAGTAGAAAGTTACACGAATAAAATACATAAGCTTTAGAATAACATAACATAACAAGTTAGCATATTTACACTTCAAGTTACAGTTTTCAACGAGATCTATTATATCTCTGATACTAATAATTGTTTATTGTTATATAATATTGTGCAATTAGCTGTGTATTGTTCTAATAATAGTAATAATCATATTTATTGAAGTGATGATAACGATTAAACAACCAGCTAGATCACTATGTCAAAATTGGTTATACAAAATTAAAAAATTGAATACATAATTATAAAATAAAACAGTGGATCCTACAATCTTATACATCATCATAAATTCAAATTGTAGGTTTCAACAAGATCAGCTACAAAACCTCTGGCCTTGTTTAGGCATGTGAGAATTCAGATACACCTATGGGAATATCTGGGAATTTTATAAGCTATATTATAAACTTGGAAAGTTAAGATCTTCTCTACAAAATTTATCCTTTTTCATTTCTCTTCTCTCTTCTAAGGTAAACATATTCAACTGTGTTAACCATTCAGAGTAATGCTGGTCATAGTAATTTTTTTTAAACTTTGTTTATAATAACCTGATAGAAAGTTTTTGAACTGATTCAACTTTTTGAAGGTGACTGGTTGCAGTCAGAAACCATAATTCATTTGCATATTCAAGAATAGGACGAACTATCGTTTTATACAGGAATATTAGGGTATCTTGATTTAAAAAACTTTCCATGAGAAAAATATATAACCAAGCATTTTCTTTGCTCTTTTGCAAATTTCTGAAATGTGCTCATCAAATATGAGAGAGGAGTCTACTAATATTCCTAAGTGTTTATGACTGTCGCACACTTGGTTTTTATTTTGATAAATAAAACAGTTGGAGACTATATATTGAACTTTCTTAGTACATCTTAAAACTTTACACTTTTTCAAGTTAATTTCCATTTAATTAATCTTGCACCAATATGTCATTCTAGCGAGATCAGCCTGAAGTTGAGGGACATCATTATTTGTTAAATCACTCTTAATTTTCTTTTTATCATCTGCATATAGTAAACATGTGCTATATTTAAAACATAATGTAACATAATTGATAAAAGCAGCGAACAGAATTGGGCCAAGTGGCGACCCTTGAGGTACTCCACAAAGTATTCTTTTTTTAGAAGAAGTTGTTTCACCAATCTTAACAGAGAAACTTATATTTACTATAAAGTTGGAAAACCTTTTCAGAAATCGTGGTGATAATCCCATTTGGTCGAGTTTGTAAATTAATAGCTGGTGGCTGACACTATCAAAGGCTTTAGCCAAGTCAATAAATAAAATATCAGTCTGGGATTGCTTCCTAATGTTAGATTTAAGAGAGTCTATTAAAACCAATAAATTTGTAATAGATGTTTTTCTAAAAACACCATGCTGATTTCCATCAATATACTGTTTTAAAGAAAAGACAAATAATCTGCAATTATGTGTTCAAAACCCTTTGACATGGAATATACTATAGTAATTGGTCTATAATTATTACGATCATTGGCTTTCCATTTTTGTTTTTAGTTACAGATACAATAAGCACATTTTCCCAGATATCTGGAAATATTCCAGACCTAAGTGACATGTTGCAAATTTTAGTTAACAATGGTACAAAAACATCTTTGTTTGATTTCAAAATAAAATTAGGTATGCCATCAGGACCTATTGAAGACCTGCCTTTTAGTTTGTTAATTGTATTACTTACATCCTTTTCCAAGATAGCAGGTACAGTCGGAGAAAGAATTACCTGGGCCACGGGACCTAGAATTTCGTAACGTCTTAAAGCCTGTTGTTTATGCAACCCAAATAACAAATTATTCGCTTAAGTTTGTCTGGTGGATCTGAGTTCTCGGGAAGGATTGAGCATTGATAGCATGAGTCACATGACTCATGCCCCAGCAACAACAAACAACAGCTGGGTGCTACGTGACCTCAAGAAGAACATTTCAGAAACTGTTTTCTTAACAAGATCTGCCACACGCTAATTGTTTAAGTCCAGTTTATGCACTGGACCTACAGATTAAAGTGGGATCCGAACCAAATGTTCCTCTATCTGGTATTGAATTCGGAAGCCTTTGATTACATGTCGAAGACGTTACCACTACGCCATCGGAGAGGCAATGGAACGTCTTGAGAAAGACGAGTGAAACCATATTTGGCGTAAATTTTAAAAATAAGACAATATTTTGTGGTCACAGTTTCGAACCGTGGGAGAGGCATAGATTTCTTTTGTCCCATCGTCCATTTCACGAGTTTATAATTCTTCCTCAGCAATACGATTATTACGAGTGGTAGAAGAAAAGCGAAGTAAAATAACTGAAACAGAAATAAAAGGAAAAAGCGAAACAAATTTTATCCATAATATTCTGCAGTCACTTCAGTCGTGTTCAAGGAATGCTACCTTGAAACAGAGCCGTGGTCTCTAACTTGTCTTTTCCCCTTCCTTTGTGCTCTCGATTCCCTCTGTCACGATTGGTCTAAAACTTATTAATGCGACGTTAATTAAACAATCCAAACAACGAAACAATGCACAATCAACTGCTCAACATTCCAATTTTTTTCGAATCGGAAAACAATTGAGATGCTGTAAAATGAAGCAAGATGCAGTAATAAACTGGGAATTTGGTACGGTATAGAATTAAATCGGTGAAGATGTTCCATTTGATTGGATTTTTGTTATTTAGTGTCGCTATTCTTTCAATTTTTGCAAATAGCGACGATGAAGACGAGTAATGAGTGATGATATGATGACATTGATTAACGGACACTCACCAAGAACACCCATGGCCAAGCCGAGATTCGAACCAGGGACCCATGCTATCGTAGCGCGCTGTGACAACCACTCCGCCACGGAGGTTGGTTAGGAGTGGACATTATACCATATTTTGTGTGCGCAATTGGGATCAATCAATGGAATGACTAGACATATTATATTATTAATATATTCATATCATAATATCACGTCATATTATTCGGCACGAAGTAACATCAGATACATTCAATCTTGCATTATTGCCTTTCAACTATTTCTTCGACTTCAGGTTAATAACATCAATAAGATAAATTATGAAACAAATGATAATGAATGTGGATATTGACAGTTATTTCGAATTACCTGACACAAGCAACATTAAGCAGACTCGGTGGGCAAGCTCATTAAGTGGTCAACCTTCGATCTCGTCACCAAAGTTCCCGGATTTGAGTACCGTCCTTGTCACAGGTGTTTGAGTATTTCGTCATTAATTTCATGTAATGGTCACTCGTCCTCCACTAGGAAGAAAAGTGATGTTACGTAACAAACCTAATAAAAATAAACATGATCGAAGAGTACTTATTTCATCTCTCACGAAATCTCCTATAAAACCGGGATATATTTTTATATTTAACTAGCCGAGACCGAGAACGGGAGACCAATTTTCAATTCGCGAAACCGAGAGACGGAGGCACTGTAAAGTCTTGTTTCTTTCTTAACATCTCCCTAATTGAGTTGTTGTTCTGTTCGTTATTGGGTTTGTATTGGCATTTATCATTATTCTCCCCCTGTAGGTAAACCATAACGACGATTTATGATGAAATAAAGCAGATAAAATGGCAAGAACAAGAAAGTCATGCCTGCCCGGGACTTCAACCAAGAACCTTACGTAACGAGATTTGCATGAAAGACGAGTTGCTCCTTAACACAGACAGAATCACCCGATCACCTAAAGGTGCAATGTGTGTTGCCTATCTTTCCGGCATTATTTACTGCCATTAAAGTCTTATGGGGAAGAACTTTTTTCCACCACTGTACATCAATTAAGTTGGTGTATGAATGAAGATTAATATTTTAAAAATTTACACGACTTCTTTTTGAGAAAGATTTGTGAAAAAGCTCACTAAAAGCATTAGCAATATCATATTCATTGAACAGTACATCATTATCATAAATAATTTTAGTGATAATATTTTCTATCTATTAAAGTGAAACAAAAAATCATTCTTGTCACCATTAACATTGTTTTCTAAGGAGGAGTAGTATTGCTCCTTTACATTAGAATATTTCGTTTTAACATATTTCCTTTATTGGTAATAAGTACTATAATATTCACACTTATTTGTAAGTTTAAATTTATCATGATACCTTCTCTTTTATTGATCATTCTCTTTAGTTTTCTTGTCATCCAAGGCAGCTGATTGTTTGTTCTTTTAACTTTTGAAGGAATATTATTCTTTAATATTGCATACACATTTCTAGTCAGATCTATAACAGATTGTTGTATATCATTAGATATTTCAACCATATATCGTAAATGTAACAATTCATTACAAACATTCACATAATCACCTCTAGCGAAATTAAGACATCTATAAATATTATTTTCCCTTGTATCTGTATTGTCTCTTTTAGACCTATCTAATTCAAAATAAAATGAGAACGGTAGATGAAACTTATCAATTTTAGATAAAGGATGTTCATTAAAACTAATGTTACAAGTGGAAATGTTGGTGAGCAGAAGATCTAAAACATTAAAAGGCAGTGAAGGGTCATACGATACATTTCCTGAATTAGATTTGAAAGTGTTGCGATTTCAACAATTTTTTAGCCTTCCTTTTAAGATGGAAGCAATTTAGAGCAATACAAATTTCCAGTAGCCCAGTCAATTCCACCAGGATTAAAATCTCCAACTAAAATTATTATATTGTGTTTCATTAACATCTCTTGAACTACCCAATCAAACTAGTTTGCAAACAAGTCACAGTTTATATCAGGTGGCAAGTAATGCAATCCTATTATGGTTGGATCAGAGGGGAACAAAAAAAAAATATTTTATTTTGTGGCATAAAGTTTAATAACAGTTTCAGCACACAAAACAGCTGTGATTGCCAATTGTATGATTGGTTCAGTTGAATTGACTCTAGTTATAAAAATAAACACACCATGGAAAATGTAGGAGGTAAAATTACTCCACGCTTTTCTCGGAAATATCAAAATTTGATAATGGGCTGAAATTCCCATTAAGAAACTTATTTATATATTTGTAAAATGTTGCTAGGCAACTTCTGAAGCATTGCTAGGCAATATATCTCTTAATGTTGAATTTTGTAGTATAACTAAGCGAAATGCGTTTAATGTGAATACATTGGAAATCGTATAGAAAACGTTTCACATACTTTGTTACTTCATTGTGTACATATTTTCTTAATTATTATGATCATAGGCCTATATAAATTTATTTTTATAATAATGATTGTAATCACAAAAATAAATATTAAATTGTTGTTGGAAGTTCATTTATATGTATGTCTTATGTTTCCGCCATTTTGGTTTAGTTGCATTTATTTCATAAATTAGAGCCAATTCAGGAAATATATTATTGTATCCTTATTCAGCAGCATGAAATCGCCCTAAATTAGCTCTCAAACACCGTGCCGCAATTTCACTGTTCCGCAGTGAGACAATAATTTTACCCAAATTACATCTAAATCTGTAAAAGGTGATTCCAAAATCATAAACTGAACCTTGTTTTTAATAAATAAAAGACTACCACCACAACCACATTTCTGTTTGTTTAAATCCAGATTTCTATATTTTAGAATAGAATGGTATTTATTTAAGCAGGCGTGTTTCGGCCTCATCTTTTCATAGCACCTTGTACATTGGATCTAAATCTATAAAATGATCTCTATCTTGTTTACACCAACTTCCTGTTAAGAAAAATTATATCATAATTTTCAATATTTATATTGTTTACTAATGCTTCAAATTTGGTGTTAATTCCTCTAAATATTCTGATAAAAACACTTAATCATATTATTACTAACGGAAGAACCACTTAGTTTTTTGAAGTTGAGTTTTCTCCAGACTCACTGTTACTATTTGTATCAGATATACTTTTGTTTTTTTTGTTAGCAACTATATTGTTATTTTTTAATTCGCCATAAAACCTTGTTACTAATACCCCTTTAGGCCAGATATTTTCATCGAATAGTACATCATAGTCATCCTGGGAAACAGCTACAAAAAAAGAAGAGTAAGAGTCGTATTTAGTTTTCAGCCTTGTACATACCATTTTCTTTGCGGAATAAGTGAATTATGAGAATTATCTTAATTGGGGGGAAAGCATCACTCCACGTTTCCCTAACTTTAAGCACGCAAACATGGTGAACATAAAGTCTTTCCCTGATTACAAACTATTATTGCTAAATAACTATGCTAGTAGATACAGATATGCGGTTTGTTGGAAATGGTAGCTTAACTCATAATCTTTTGTTATCAGTACACTTCAGTACACTTCGACATGTGCTCCCTTTGTTGCCCTTAGAAAGTCTAGGCAGTACTCCATGTCTTTGCCAACATCTCTTCCGTCACCGTCTCTACAGCATCCCGTATTCGTGTCCGAAGAGTTTGCATATCAGAAACTGGTGAAGATGTAACGTAACCCCATAAAAAAAGTCAAGAGGGGTTATGTCCGGCGAACGCGGTGGCCATGATATGGGACCGTCTCTACCGATCCATCTGTCTGGAAAGGTGTCATGCAAGAACTGGCGAACAGTTAACTCACAGTGTGGCGGTGCACCATATTGTTGAAACACTACCCATGGTTGAAATTCCTGTAACTGAGGCGCAACGTAAAGTTTCAACATGTCCAGGTAAACTGTTCACGTAATGGTAGGCTCAATGAAAAAGAACGGTCCAACAACTTTGTTGTGCATTAAGCCACACCGGGCTGTCCCTTATGTCCTGTGACACGACATGTGGCTTCTCCGACCCCCATATCCGGACATTATGTCTGTTTACTTTCTCCTGCATAGACGTCATTGTGAGAGCAGCACTTCTAAATTACGCTACCTGAAACACAAGAGAAGAAGAAATCAGGCAAGAGAATAAGAATCAGACAAAATAAAGAAATGAAAAAAACAACTTGATGTATTGCACTACTTATTGCCATAGGTTTTATTTGCCTATCTACCGTGGAAGTTGAGATAGAAATATTCATAATCAGGGAAAAACTTTATGCTCACCCTATAAATTTCTCACACTTGCTTCGCGAAAGTTGGAGGTACTTTATTGTCAACATATTAAAATCGGGAGTGCCAGGCAGAGAAATAACAAAAGACAAGACAAGGTGTTTTTTATTCAAGAAAAGAACAAGTGAGTAAAAATGTCCAAGCAAGTTATCGTGATTTTTTCGTTAATCTTTCACATGAGAAATACGACAATATTTTTTACGTTTTTTCGGGGCCCCTGAGGCTTAGGGCCCGCCTGCCTTTATGTTACGCCACTAATTTGACGTATATAACGTATAACTTGATTGATTGATTTAGTTTATTTTACTTCGCGTTTTGTGCCTCTTGGCTAATTTGCGAAGATGGAGATGAGTGATGAAATGATGAAATTGATGAATGGACATTCACAAACAACCAAGCCCGACCGGGATTCGAACCCGGGACCCTTGGCGTTGCAGCGCGATGTGCTAACCACTCGGCCACAGGGTCGGGCGTATAACTAGATTTTAAAGCTAGACAAAAATATAATGTAATTTTATTGGCGAAAAAAGTTAGCGTTTTCCAAATTTTCCCCACTTCCATTTATTACATTTTTCGTATCAACCGCACGCTATGCGAGGTCCCGGACGGACTCCCACTTCTCCCACCCTTAGCTAGGCCAATGACGCCACCATCAAAATACTCACTCTGTAATTATTATTAAAGATATGATCGATCTGAGTGAATACATTCAATGAGTTGCGCGAGAGACCTCCGACGGAAGATTTTTCGCTTCATCGTGTGAATCAACGATACACATATCGCTCACTACGCTCGGAATGGAGTCGAGTGTGGAGACGAAGGCCCTCAGACGTACAGAGACTGACCTTTCCCGCCTGTCGCCATGACAACACCAATTGACAACACCAACCCAATTTGGCGTAGCGTAATTGTGCATTGCGTCGGTAGATGGCGTGGCGGTCACATGATCGATAATTTGTAGTGCTCCGTCTTTGCGTGTGCGAGTTTTGCAGCGCCCGTGTTCGGAACGGTGGAGGCATATCTTCGTGGCCGAGTGACGTGCGTGGCCGTGTTAGCATGTGAGTGTGTGGTGTTAACGTCCGCAAAGTGGGATTTCTTTCCGAGTTACGAGCAGCGAAGTGATGCACACGCCGGGGTGATGGATTCGCCGGCCGCCTAGCCACAATGGCGCTATCGTCACCGGGTCTATGGCGGGCCCGGTGGCTGCTGGTGCTTCTCCTCCTCCTAGCGGGCGGAGTGGAGACGGAACCCAACAGATCATGTAAGTAAATCACATTTCCGCTCCTTCCCCGTCGACGTGCACGAAATACTTTAACCTGGAACCAGCGAATGCGCGCAGAAAGCACCCTGACAACCGGGCTACTCGCAACCTGTCCGAAGCACGCGGTCGAAGCTACCAGCCTCGCTTGAATATCATATTGATTTCTTCCGTGCCGTTGGCTTGCTTTATTCCGTTTCACGTGCCCGGAAAGTCTCCGTTTTGCCAGTGAATCACACGAATGGCTTTCGCGGCGTCTGATTTTTACAATGCATTTTCGCGACACTCTCGGCCCATTAAACGGACTTTAATCCCAAATGCACGTGGATCTCATCACGTGACCTACCGAGTTCCGTTCGGTAACGGAACGGGACTGTCATTTTGAATACTAAAGTAGTCGGTAGCTCTCCATTTCGTTCACGAATCTCCCGAGGGAGGTAGTTGCGTCCAAAGGAGGACGCTGCAATCTGTTACGAAATCATTTCATTCATACATATTTACAGGAGCTTCAACACTGCAGTGAACTATACGATAATTTGGCATTAATAACGTTTACTTTCATACTTTAAAACATTTGCACTGGATATCTAAACCGAGAAACAACGTCAGTTCAAAGCTGCAATGCAAATACAATATTTATGTATATCTGCACTATACTCTCTCGATGAGGTGTCGAAGGCTGCAAGCAAGGGCTCTGGTTAATGCCCTGTTCAACATGAAGCGTTCAGAGAGACTTAATAAAATAAACATACAATCTTAGGGATTGTTACGATATGCCATGTGGCAAACTTTTGGTACCCTTGACCCTCTGTACCCCCTAGAGAAAGTGAAATATTTTGCATGGTATATGAAGATTTTGTTGTTTATGAACGTTTTCAGTAGATTTTAGCTCGCGGAAATGTGTTATTGTGAAGTTAAGTACGTCTGTTACCGTAGCGTGTTACTTTACAGTGAAGAGCAACAGCCAGAAGCCTTCGCGCAAGTGAATCTAGCACCCAAAACGACATTCCAGAACAGCAACTGTAGTTAGGTTATGAGTGCTTGGTTTGGTACCAATAGTTATTATCGACGTGTTCTTTCCCTATTTGAGTGTGTATACAAAGGGTTCTAATAATAAAAAGCGTCGAAAGCACTCCGAAATGGCAGGTTTTTGCTTACGCGAGTCATACTTTGTGATTAAATATATCCGTTATTTGTGTTTTCCGCGCATTGGAACTAATTTTATATAACGTAAAACATCAATATCTGTCGATTAATTCAAATTTCAACGTAATTCTCGAGGAGGTACGGTGGATAAACGGCCCCAAACTTTTGATTGAATTTATAATTTTTGGTGCGTCAGCACCCGTCACATTATAAGGGTCAAGTCCCTTACCATAACTAAAATATAACTAACTTAACTGTAATGTCGAAGGACTAAAATATTCTTACTTAGATTAAAAGCTGAGTCTGTGAAGGGGCAGGAAAACACACACACAGCCCTACGGAGAATTATATTGGTCGTAGGTCCAGACGTCAGAGCCTCATTAGTCTGCAAAATTTCGTCCAGGGTGTACTACGTGGAAGTCAAGTTGACAGTCGGGTGTACAGAACAAACCTTAGATTGTTGAAGGCCACATGATGTTTAGGCTAATCTGAACTGAAGCCACAGTGACAACTAAAGTGACATCAGATACGCGGTGCAATTTTCTTCCACAGAGAATCTAACAATGGATCCCTTGGTTTCAAATAGGATATTTGCGATTTTGCACATTAGAAAAAGAAAAGCATAGTCCAGCGCCGTAGTTCCAACATTTTCAGAAGATATACGCTATATTTTTGTGAAATGTCATATTCGTAAATATGGATGAAATAATATATCTTCTGCAAAAGGAACGCCATTCATGGTAGAATACTATTATACCCAGAAATTGCATAAATGAGGCAATTACAATACAATTGCAACAGAGAAGACATTTTAAAAATATGAAACGCGTATTTAATGATTGAATTGAACGTCAGGGATACAGTACAGCATGTATACGCTATGCAGCAGAAGGTAACTTAAATAAGTCAGATTAACTGAAGGGTATCCGGCGTATTTGCTTATTTTGGGAAGACCAGGAAAGGCCAAGTAAACTCCGTTGACATATTTTGCACTCTAACTCTCCCAACCACTTTTATATGTATCTAATTAATACTTCCTTCAAATTCTACGTTAAGGTAAGCACGTATATACAGCCATTCACAAAATTGTTCATACACTTACATCTAAGATAAAAAAGAAAGGAACACACAGAAATATTAAATTTTTATTTTATATATTTTTTACAAATATAAATGTTGTGTGTTTGCTTCTTTGCAAGACAAATTTCATTTGTCAAAATTTTCCAGCAGCTGAAATAGAAGGTACGCAAATAAAATTTTGTCATTAGTTGTCAAAATAACGTAGGTTTAATTTAGGACATTTACGTTCGGTCGCAGTTTCACTCTTGTAAAACTTTTGTTGTTGTGGTGCGAGATCAGAGCTCAGTTCTCTTAACAGCAATTTCATAACATTGCTTCCATTTCAAGATTGTAAAGTAATTCTTCCAGTTACCACTACAAACTCTTACGTTCGGTTAAAATATAATGCATGGTCTGTTGTTTATAACCAATTTGGCACGATGTAAAACAACCGTGGCGCTATTTGGCATTATGCTTCCGATTGTTAACTAGCTGGCTACTCTCGCAAACAATTATTCTCCAAGGTTTCTTCATAATTTTCTTTCGAAATATGAACTTACTGAGGCCAAACTCTTGGAACATAATTAGATATATTTTTGCCATTTGATTTGAATAATATACTATTATTGGAGTGCACGTCTGTTTGATAGTAAGGAAGTCTATATGCTGTTCTGTATTCTTCTGAGTATAAAATGAAATTCCGTCCATTTCCAACATACATATCACACTTCATATTGCCATTAAGTAAAACTAAAATCGAATGATCATATTCACAATACATGATTTTTTTGGGCACTGGAAATATCAACATGTTATTCCACTTTCTGATCAAGGTTTTTCAAGCAACATTAACTGTAACAGCTGTTGTGGATGTTTTCAGGGGTTTTTACTCACTTAATTTGTATGTCCATTCTTGTAGGGACGGGAGAAGCACAATTTCAGATTTAGTTTCCCTGAGAAGGCATTGTGCATCTGAATTTTGGAAATGTTACGTTCATATCTCCATAGCTTTCTCTTCTCACAAAACTTAACTTCATTTCTTCGTCTACTGTCACACTTGTATTTTTTTGGTGGTTATCTTGCTATTTGGCTACTTACACGCGCATGACTCCCATCTTGCAATGGTAATTGGCCTTTTAGAAAGAAATTAACTGATGGGCGTCCCCATACACGTACAGGTACAGGAACGTGGGATAAGAATGAAAAATAGAACTGGATACAGACTTCTAAACCTTACTGAAGCGTGTAAGAATAGCTATGAGATTAGATATGAAAGTCATCGAGTCCAGGCTAGGGATGGCTTTGTTTGTGACTGTCCATTCATCAATTTCATCAAATTACCACTCCTCATTCTCATCATAGTGATAGCCAAAAATTCGAATAAAAATAATACATATAAAAATTATTTTTGAAAATTAGTTCTACATATCAGTACACGAATAGAGATTTGATAATGCAAATATATATCTACCGTTATTCAATTATTCAATCCAGACAACCACGATAATCTCTGCATAGTACATTTCCCTTTGGAAAATACACCTAACATGCTAAGTTCTGCTTGTTCATCGCACCGTGTCATGCAGACACATACTGTGCAGTTAAGGCTCTACAGATTAACGGCAAGTGTGAAGGCGATGTGATCAGCACCACGATCCACTCGCCTTTACCAACTAGAGTAGCCCCAAAATACCCATTGCTGAGGGCCGATAATGAAAGGATGTTCAGGGGAAAATTCCAACTTGAAATTGAATCCGGGGCCTCTCATGTGGAAGTTACACACCGTACTGGCTAGACAACGTAGTTGAAAATCTGCGCAAGTATCTGCTCTGAAAATGTTAATGGAAATAAGGTATCCCGAGGTTTCAATTCCCGGTGGAGGCACATAGTGTTTAGGATCTCACTTCCAACTGTATGTCCAGTCTCCATTAGCCTATCTGAACATTAAGTGGACTTAACCCTAGCTTACCCGTGCCGTACGAGAAACTTACTTCCGAGGGGGATCACAGGCTCACACTTCTGTTAATAATAAAATAAACCATTTTGATATTGAATCACTGCTTGTTTTGTTGCTTATATGTGTGGTTATTTATTAATTATAATAATTACAAAAATTACCATCATTAATAAGAAATAATAATTATTTGTTGCATGACTGTCACACATATATTTTACCGTTCACTAAAACCCGCCAAAAAGAGAAGAATTTTTCATGAATGATTTTTTGTTTAAGAGATTCAGTTGTTTATTTTATATAATTACAAAAATTACCTTCATTACCTACCAACCGTACATACTCACTGACTTGAGTGTCTCGTATGACACGCATTCAAAGATGGCGTTTGATAGGTCTACTTAGTACATTTTGCCTTCTATTTGCATTACATTTATGTTTTTATGAAAAGATGTAAAACATATATATTGTGAACACCATGGGGAAGAATGTAAAATTTTTCAATTTTATATAAATATTTCCACAATTGAAAAATCGAAAAAATAGAGGTGGTGGGCTTGACAGCCACCTCCACCTCACCCCCCTCGGGTAAGCTAGGATTAAAACAAACTTTGGAAATGTTAATGAAGTCAAATTTGTACGTATCATAAAATAGAGAGTGAAATGTTTCATATGTGTAGAATTCTACGTTATGTCCAAGAGAAAACATATTTACATCTTGTATTGATTTACAATGTGCATTTACATGACCAAGCGCGTGGAATACTCGACTCACAGCCTCCTTGCCTCCCCAAGTTCCTACTGTAGAGCCTTGTGATGGGCGTTCTTTGTTAATGACCTGCCACCCATTTCATCTAATCATTATTCATCTTCATTGTCGTGATTAGTGTAAAGAGGCAGAAGAGCGAGGTAAAATAACAGTTACACAAAAATGCAGTACAACACCTATTCATATTTGCTTCAGATTGATAACATTTGAGAAAGGTCATGTGTCGTGAATATTGTTAACCGCATGAAATATTAAAAAAAAAAAAAAAAGTGTTCCCCTGTGCTTAGCACCAAGCCATGAAGGCGTATAGGGGGTGTGGGGGTAACGCCCCACACTTTCTTGATCCGGTCGTGAGTGGGGGTGATGTGATCAGAATCACGCCCCTGACCGCCTTTACCCCCCAGGGTTTCCCCCAGGTACCCATGTTATTCGACGCTGGGTGGACGCCGGGGCCGCTTCCAACGTTAGAAAAGTTCCCGGATTTGAACCGGCCGGGGATCGAACCCGAGACCTTTAGCTTGGTAGTCAGACGCGTTACCGACTTTTTTTTTTTTTTTTTTATTACATTTTGCAATTTATTACATTACATTTGCAATTTACATTTCAACTCATTGGGCAAGTAAACATTACAGTAAGAAAATTAGCATACAATCTATTTCTTTTACAGTCAGGTATCCTGTGGTATTCTTGATGGAGGTAATTTACAAATTGTATATTAAAATCTGGTTGCCGATATGTCGATAAGAAATAGGCATAGTGTCCTAGGAGCCATTGTACACTTTTACGTTTTGTTTTTGGGTAATATTCAAAAGCTGGATATAAAAGAATATCTACAGAGATGTTATACACTGATGTTCGACAAATAGTACTCACAAGTTTCCTTATATAAAGCCATGATGTTTCTATTATTTGGCATTCACTCAGTCTATGGACTAAACTATCAGATACATTACATTTGGCACACATTGGCGTATTTATTAATTTAAGATCATAGAGTCTCTCTCCAGTGATTAATTTTTGGTGGACAATTATATACCATGCTGATCGGATTCGTGATGTAAGATGGTGAGCCTGAATATTATTCCATATTTCTCTCCACTTCATTCTAGGATTTTGCTCAATAATTTTACAAGTTGGTTGTTCTAATTTACATAGTCTGCGATATATTTCCGATGTCACTGGTATTGTTAATATCGGAGATTGTAATAGGGCATAACTAATATCCACTATTGTTGACTTAAAATACCATAAAGTGTCTACCAGTCTAGTAATATCAATAGGAGCCTCTAGTGAAATATAGTCCAAAGCGCTTCTCAAAACTTTACTTGTGAGGCTGAGTGGATGCTGAATCAATGTCTGCGTGTCAGCTTGAATACGTAAGGCCTGGCATTTGAGTTCTATATTCACAAGATTCATTCCTCCCTCGGCAAAAGGCAAACAAAGTAATACATGTTTCACCCTCAATATCTGACCATTCCAAATAAACCAATTTACTGCACTCTTAAGTTTATTTATATCTAACTTCCGTAGTGGGAGGATTTTTGCCATGTACCATACCTTTGACAGTGCATAGACATGTACAAAGGTCACCCTTGACTGTAAACTAAGGCTGCGAAATTTATTTGTTTGTAATATCGCTTTAACCCCAGTTAATACTCTATCATAATTTAATTGGATCATACTTTGGATAGAGTGCGTATATATTATACCTAGTATACGTATCATTTGTACAACCTTAAAATTACCTCGCTGCGAGTGAGAATGAACCAAATTTAAATTCAAAATTGACGATTTTTCTTGGTTTATTTTTAATCCCGACCATTTTCCAAATTTCTGTAATACTTGACATGTTTCATCAATATCAGACTGTTCATTTATTAATACAGTAACATCGTCAGCATACGCTAACACCTTAATGGTATTAGAGTGTATGTTAATTCCTTGAACTTTTCGGCCTATTTCAGACAGAATGGGTCTCAGTGCAATACAAAACGCTAACATCGACAAAGGATCTCCTTGCCTTACACCTTTATAAATATAGAGTTCTTTTGTCAGAAAACCATTTATTTGAATTTTTGCTGTTGCATGACTATAAAGACTTTTAAATACTGAAAGAAAATGTCCACGTATACCGTAGCCCTGCAAAACGTTAAATAGATATTCATGATTTATCGAGTCAAAAGCACGTTCAAAGTCTAATGCTAATATAGCATTTTCAGAGTTTTTGTTCTGTAATCTATAACATGTAATTATTTCACGCATCGTTTGTAAAACATTTGTGATTTTCTTATTTAAACCAAAAACATATTGATCCTCTCCTACTAATTTGTCGACATAAGGCATAAGTCTGCCAAGCATACATCGCGCCAATATTTTATAATCCGTACAAAGGAGGGTGATGGGTCTATAATGACCAGCTTCGCTTGGTTTTGGACATTTTGGGATTAGAATTATAATACCCGTATTGGAAGATTTACCCATTTGATACTTGCTAAACACTGCATTTATCCAATCTGTTATTGTTTGACCCATCAATTTCCAAAAGGTTTGATAAAACTTATTGGGTATCCCATCCCAACCAGGAGCTGAAAATGATTGCCCTACCTTAACCGCTCGAAACACTTAATCACTTGTATATTCTTTGTTTAAGTTTTCACTTTCTTCATCTGTAAAAACCTCTGATTCGGATGCCAATTCATCCATTAAAGCTCCATTATGTGACGCTGGTTGGGAATATTGTTGCTCAAAATAATTATAAATGCAGTTACGTATTTCAGGGGCTGAATTGATCTTTGTTCCCCCATTATCAAATATTTCACTAATACATTGTCTTTTAGCATTTTTTCTTTCATGAATTACATGGCTGATAGAGGCGACCTCATCGTTGTCAAAATGAGGAAGTCTACTACGAATTTTGACCCCTTGACGCCTTTCTGCAGTCATTTTTAACAATACAGCTTGTATACGTTTGACTTCGGTTTGCACTTTTTTCCCGTCTGTTGCTTGCTGAATTTGTTCACGCAATACCCTGTAGTAAAAATTATATTTATTTGTCCACTCTCTCGACCGTTCCTTACAGTAACTGATACAAAATCTTTTTATACCCGGTTTGAGAATCTCCTCCCACCAGCGGATTATATCTATCCTCCTCAGACGGTGTGTTATCCATCTCGACCATTGGTCATTAAATGCTTGTTGGAAATTTTTCTCATTAAGAATTGAAGCATTTAATTTCCAACAACCGTACCCTCTCGGGACTATTGGAATGTCCACATTTATCATCATAATGACAGCACTGTGATCTGAAAAACATGTAGGTGTTATACTGATGGACTTTACGTTCTGACGTAATGTGGGTGTGACATAAAATCTATCCAAACGGGATGCACAATTGTCACGTATATACGTGAAACCCCTCTGCCCAAAACATTTGTCACTCCAGACATCTGTGAAGTTAAAGCCAGTTACTAATTTTTGCAATGAATTCGACGTGTTAAATCCAGGTCTTTGATCCTGCGGATACAATACACAATTAAAATCTCCCCCACATATTATGTGTTCTCTCCTACCCTGCATTTCAACAGCAACTTCCTGCGCAAAAAACTCATCCCTTTGTTTTCTACACTGTGACCCGGATGGAGCATATATGTTATATATCCATACATTTGCAACTTTTGCTGATATGATTCTATTATTAGGATGACATACCACATTTGTGAGGGGAACCGTATTACGTGTTAACAAAGCTGTTCCTGTCGATTGGAAATTTGCATTATTATGAACTCTTATCGTTGGGGAAAAATTGAAATTCATTTGACCACATTCTTGGAGAAATACAATATCTAATGAAGCTTGTATAATAAAGTCCTCTAACGCCGCCTGTTTTGTAAGGGATTTCATTTTGTTTATATTTATTGTAGCAAAACGAAGGGTCGTCATCATAAATACTATGAACAAAATTTTTGGGATTGGGTATTCCCAATACTTATACTTCCACATTTGCCCCATCTAAGAGTAATAGTTCTTACACTATTTTTATATGCCCCTACTGTTATACACCAAAAATTAACAAACACACTAACAATATTATTTTAGTAGGGGGGAGGAAATACCCCTTCCCTTTGTATAGCTTAATCCATAAATATCTACCACCACGCAATACAATATCATTAACTTTCTGACAGTCCATATAAAAATATTCATTCCAAATAATACTATTTTCTAATCATTAAAGTGATTACCTGTATCCAGTATTCACAAACTTTCATGGCCTATCGGACTTGGATCAATAACCATGTCTTGGACATTTGTTTTTACATGTCGCAATGATCGTCTTTTCGTCCGATTGCTGCCTGATGCTTTCCTTATACTCTTTGGTGGTTTTTGTGAGCCGGAAACCGAATGACCCGTACTACTTTGGACACTTCCACTTTCACTATCCGTTTCCGAATCTTTTTCCTGTTCAGCTTCTTGTCTGAAGTCCTTTTGCTTGGTCTGATTCTGCTTCCTCTCCTTGTTGCTCTGTAGCACTTCATCACGCGATTCCTCTTGCACTTTAGTTATGTCTTCTTGTCGTCTTAGTGGTCCACCCTTCTTCTGCTCCATAGTATCCAGGGACATTTCTTCACTTTGTCGCGTAAGTTGAACATTTAACACAGGTTCTTTTGGTTTATCTTGCATATTTTCTTCAGTTCCTTCCTTGGTCAAAGTTTGTTGATCATTCTTGTGAATATTTTTCTCTTCCTGTATATGTTTTCCCTGTTGAAACCCTTCTATCACAGACAGTTGTGCTGATTCTTGACTCACATTTATATCTTCGTGTGTAGATGTAGACGGTGCAATTGCTTCGCTATAGGACCGAACTGCACGACCCATGACTTTAAACACTGTTGGTTTCCGTAAGGTACAATTAAACCGCATGTGATCACTACTACCACACCATTCACAAGTCGGGATTTGACCATTATATACTACATGTGCCGTATATTGACCTATTTTCACAAAGGAGGGAATTGGCTTCTTAATTGCCATCAAAACCTGACGCACCCCATTATACACTTTGTACCTAAATTTGTCACTCCAAGTTTCTGCTTTCAATTCATCGATTGTCCCATATTCACTCAGTTTTTCACGAATTTGTCGTTCTGGCACTTCCAAAGGAAGATTAAACACTCGAACCGGCTTCAAAATTCGATTCGCATCACTCAGTTTCACTTGTGTCACAGCTCCACTACTAAAATAAAAGTTCACTTCACCAGTATTTTCTTCTAATATTTTTCTCATTTTTCCCGGACGCACTAATTTCAAAAATACACATTTCATCGTCGTGGGAATTTGTATGGCTGCAATTTCATCCACACTCAGTTTGAATTTATCATGAATAAATTCATGTACTTCCAAAGGACTAGGTTTCAAAGTTCCCGTTTCAAAACTGATTTGTATCGTATTTTCGCGATCCATTCTATATTTTTTACTTTTGTCCAATTCTTCACTAGCACAGTTCAACAGCACAACCTCTCCCACACGTACGTACCGATATCGCGCTGAACTTTCACTTTTCCTCAAAGCACAGAGCTCGTACAGCACGACCTACCTGTTCCGCGCTAGGCGCGAGACTGACCGACTGAGCCACCGCATGAAATATTAAATATATACATTTTAAAGAAACCTTCGATAATTGACGTACAATCCTATTAGACAGTGTGTGAATTAACGGAAGTAATGCCGGGGATTCTTCCCCCCCCAATAAATTTTATCCCCGGTAAAAGATAAATATTTTTTTCCCTGCCAGGGATATTTTTATCCCAACTCAAAGGTAATGGAATTGAAATCATAGGCTCTAATACACCAGCTGTGTAACAAAAACACCATTCATTAATTCTCCAGTCATCGAAGATTTTTCCGGATGAATTTAAACACAGTCCAGGAACCTTTTTTTCAATGAAGCAATACGCAACATGGACCGAATTTATATTGTGCGAGAAAAAAGGTCCTGTTCCTGTTCCAGAACACAATAAAAGTCATCATAATTTATGGTTCTTGGACCTGTAAAACCCTTTATCGAAGCACTATAGTTATAGAAGCAATAGCAAAGTGATGTTGGTGCACCAGAAACTATGCCATTCCTAAATATTTGAAATCTTGCTGTGCCTGTGAATTCTTTGTGACGTAGGTTGTGCACAATACGCTGGATGCGATCAATGCTGCCATGTGTTCATGGGGAAGCAGAAACTATCGGCTGTAGGACAAAAAACGTTTTAGGGAAGCAAATTCGTAATTATCTTAGGACACCCACAAAACGATTGAGAACAAATTTGCGTAATGAGGTAGCGCATTTCCCCTCGAATAATTATCGTAGATTACAGAACGAAGTTTCCCTTGATGCCTCACATTTGCATTTGCAACCGTTGCATAAATTACCGTTTTTTCCCATTATTTCGAACAAATGGGAAAATGATGGAATTGAAAAGTTACCGATTCAGCAAAACATTTCACTCATTTGGATATGGAAAGTAAAGGAAAAATATGCAAACGATGAAGGGTGGAACTTTGAATCATGTTCCTTATATTCTGTCCCGGAATCTCTGGAGCAAAGGGGGAAAGGTAGTGAGCGGAGTGAAGCAGTGCACGCTGTCGCAAATGCTGGTAACCGCACTCTCCTTTCCCCCTCTACGTACTCCCGTTCCTCGCACGTGTTCGTTGCTCGAGCCCTCTCTACTTGCGCGGAAACTTGCTTCAGTTCCCTTGCTCCAGAGATTGTCGATCTGCCAACGAACAAGACTGAACTAATTATTATTTAAAGGGGCATAAAGTAACTTCAGTATCAAGCTTTATCCGTAAGAGGCAATACTATAAATAGAATATGTACAGTCACTAACGTGGACGTGTCAGTGGACATTATAATCCAGAAATGTCGTTACCGTATGCATGCATTACAGACATGGCCTCCCCGATGGCGTAATGGTAACGTCGTCGTCTTGTAATGAAGGGGATTTACGTTTCCATACCCGGTGAAGACACATCGCTCAGTGGCTCGAATCCCATTTTACACGTAAGTTCAGTTTCGATTAGTCTTTCTGTGCACAAAGTGAACTTAAACCAAAATCAAATTCAAATTGACGTACACATAAATAAGCCCACCGACTCATTGAGTCTTATCGAGAGGAGACCAATACAAAATAATTTTCAATTTCGAGACGAGATAGAGATTTAGTGTACGAGTCTCTAAAGATCCCGGGTTCGATCCCCGGCCGGTTCAAATCCGGGAACTTTTCTAACGATGGAAGCGGCCCCGGCGCCCACCCAGCGTCGAATAACATGGGTACCTGGGGGAAACCCTGGGGGATAAAGGCGGTCAGGGGCGTGATGCTGATCACATCACCCCCACTCACGACCGGATCAAGAAAGTGTGGGGCGTTACCCCCACACCCCCTATACGCCTTCATGGCGTGGTGCTAAGCACAGGGGAACACTTTACCTTTTTTTTTTACCTTTTTTTGAGTCTCGCAGTCACATTCGAGACTTGAGTATGTTATTGCTATATTTACCCAAACCAGATATATTTTACTTCATACACACCAAGCGGATATCTGCCAGTATTTTTACATAAGTAATATATTTTGTTTATAGTAATTACAAAGTCAATCCATTAGTGACAAGTGTGAGTCTGTGCTCCGTGGTTGCATACGTCAGAGATAAAGTTTTGTTTTACGACGTTCCGTACCGTCGAATCGAAGCCTTTAAACAGAAAAACTTTATTAAGATCAATAGTTTGCAGTGAACGCAGTGAAGTTTGCGCAGTGACAGCCGTATATGTTGTTTACACTGTTACATAAAGGGTGTCCCAGAAGTTGTTACGATGTTTGTGTTGGGTATAGTTTTGTTTGGGCACGCTGTACTTCAAGACCCGAGGCCAGGCGGGGACTTGGCGTCTGCAGCGGTCATCCATCCAGCAGCCGTTCTCTTGGGAACAAAACAATAGCCAGCAACTGACGATGAAGACTGAAGTACTAATTAGGTATTTAAGATAGTGAGCAGACTTGTTATCTGAAGTGGTTGCATTTTTCTTAAACCAACTCAAACTACATATAGGGTGAGGCAGTACAACGGGAAGATTTTAAAAAATCACAAAAATAGAGAGAACAAAATTAGTTAATTTTTGAACATGAATGTACTGTACATGAGTTGAAATTACTAGTGTACCTGAAAAATGTTCATTTTTTTAATATGGTGTCAGCAAGTTGACGTCCTAGGTGTTGCACACATTGTCGGAGTCTCGGAGTAAATCCGCCCATAACGCTTCGTAGCATCTCCAAGGGAATGTTGTGGATCTCTTGCCGAATTCGCTCCTTCAAATTATCTCTGGTTCTTGGAGGGTTGTCCTTGAATACTTTGGATTTGAGGTAACCCCAAAGGAAAAAGTCAGGAGCCGACAAATCGGGTGAACGGGCAGGCCACGGAACATAGCCGAATGTGCTGATGACACGACTTTCAAATGCGAGTCTAAGCACATCCATAGACACTCTGGCAGTATGGCTAGTTTCACCATCTTGCTGGAAAAGTGCTTCTTCATCTGGATCATAGTCACAGAGGACAGGCAGGAAAAAGTTTACCAATATGTCAGCATAACGTCATGGGCGGATTTACTCTGAGACTCCGGCAATGTGTGCAAAACCAAGGACGCTATCTTACTGACACCATATTAAAAAAATAACATTTTTCAGGTATAGTAGTAGCAATTTGAACTCATGTAGAGTACATTCATGTTCAAAAATTAACTAATATTTGCTTTCTCTATTTTTTTGTGATTTTTTAAATTTTCCCGTTTGACTGCCTCACCCGCTATAAGTACGAGTACATAGTTAAAAAAAATTGAACATGCCACATTCAAATGTGTAAAAATTAATTTAATTTGGCCCTACCTGCCATAGAAAAAGTACTTTCGTATGTTTCAAGTTTATTTTATTTTATTTTATTTATTTATTTATATATTTTTTGTAGATTCACTCAGGAATGAATCCTGGACAATTTTCAATTCACACTTCAGATATTCATTAGCATTCCACCGCGTAGAGAAATTTGGCGAGGCAATGCATCACGATCAGCATACACATCAATGGTGGCCCCATACTTTTCGGTGTGAGTGCGCCACTGGCTATCAAAGTTTTGTGAGAGTCGCATATTCAAATGAAAATGTATTTCGACATTCATATTACCTTCAATCATTACAAATATACTTTTTTCATTTTATTTTTATCACGAATGTTTGCCTCTTGCATTTTAACAGGGCGGACCAGCCTGATTTTGGGTTGTTGCTAAATACACGAAAAGTATCGCCGTACATAATTTATAACTGCATAATTTGTATTAAAGTTCAGGTATTATTAGAATAATTAAATCAAGAAAACTTAGATGGGCAGACCATGTGGCACGAATGGGAGAGGAAAGAAGAGTTTACAGGATTCTTGTTGGGAAACCTGATGGTAAGAGACCTGTAGGAAGGCTAAGACGAAGGTGTAGTGATAACGTTGAGACGGACCTAAAGAAAATCGGTAAGGATGGAAAAGATTGGATTGATCTTATCCAGGATAGGAAAAGATGGAAAGCTTGTGTTGCTGCAACCATAAACCTTCGGGTTTAAGGGCATGCGAGGCAGTCTCCGCCTGGCTTTTCCCTCCGAGTCAGTGTTGCCAACTTAGCTCTCTTGGAGCCAGATCTGGCTCTTTCGTGCACTCGTTTGCCTGTGAACTGGGGCGCCCGCCCCGTGCCTCACTATGATGCCATCACTGGTTCCGGCCCACATAGACGAACTTTTGCCATGATTATACATTTTGCACGTGACATGATATTGTTATATTGTCTGCGTCGCCCCACCCCCTCTTAAATCCCCAGCTACTTTTTATTTATACCGCCGTGTTGACGTGAAATTGGCATAATATTGTTATCAGGGAATCCTTTATTTTCGGTTTTGTTCGACCATGAGATGGGTGATGCCGCCGGATCTAGATGGTGAGAACTAAGAATAAATTGTCATCAATTTAGAGTTAACGGTAATAGCAGCGCCCCGCCCTTTTGACAACTAAAATTACTGTAGGAAACACTTCGTACATCTAGCTCCTTGAAAGTAAGTTTTAACTCCATTTAAGGTGAAATTTAGCTCCTTTATTCGCACCAGGTTTGGCAACACTGTCAGGAGGCAAGGAGAAATGCATTGGGCATATGGGAGTATTTTTTGATTTGTTACCTTGGGACTATCAAACTTCCGATGGAATAGAAAATTATATCACGGGAAGAGTGCAGTTTCAAGAAGTGATTGCCCAGCAGAAAAGTCAAAACTCACATTTGATTAGCCGCAACTTGATGTTGAAGTTGATTCCCCATAAGGAATACATGGGATTCCGAAAATTCTTGTTCGTCATATTTTTTACAGGTCGTATCTAGCTTAATAATCAACTTTGAAAAACCTTCGACCTGCCACATGCGGAGAAATTCATACAAGTTTTTCTTCAGTAGCATTGCCCATTCCGACGATTTTCAAATAAATGCACACATGGTGCGTAACTGTATCTCCTCGCCTTAAGAAGGCTAGAAAGTTAGTTAGTTGTAGAGGGTGTTCGAGTATTCGCAGCGTCGAAACGAAGCTTCAACGAGGCAACGCTCCAAGGAAAAATTGTTCGCTTTGATGTCTTCTACATACTACTATTTTACGCAATTATGAGGACATCAAGCCCTTGGAATTATGAAACAACGTCACAATTGAATGGACAAGAAAAGTATCTCTTGTAATTCTTTAGTTGTGCGATATTATTTACATTTTGTCAGAAAAATTATTTCCCAGCACATGTTCGGATGTCACAGAATCTTGTCGCCGCCAGCAGCCAGTGAGCTTCGCCTGATCGATGTCCGTGGGGCTGACGAGGGATTCTGGATTCCACATTCGCCTGACCAGCGGTGCCACGCAGGACCGCGATGGCTCGTCAACAATGCTGAGATTGCAGATTCAAATCCAGACCGCCAAATACTTGCCACTCCGCGCAAACAGATTCACAAGTTACAGAATTCCATTGTCCAATTTCACCAGTTTGTGCGTTAGTTAAAAAAAAAGTATCTTGAAATGGCAATTTGGTGCCACTTTTTGCAGGCTATGCTCAATTTACATACATTTGCTTTTTCTTACTTTACATCGATTTTTTGTTTCTTAAGCATATCGCGACGACGATGGCGAATGATTAGATGAAATTGATGCAGGAACACCCACAAGGGAAACACATGCCCATACTCTAGAACTTTCGGCGGCGATTTTGTAGGGGGGACAGTTACTCCCCCCATTTTGCCAGTTTTTGCCCGGCAATATAAACTCTTAATGCTAAGCCCTGGCTACCAACAGAAGGTAAACTTCTCTTTCCCCCAGTTTTGGCACCCAAACGCCGCCACTGTTCGGTGGTGAATTTGTGAGTCGACAAACGACTGGGGCATTTCACGCCGAAGTGACGAGCGTCAGGAGCACCCCTAGTCCGTAAAGAAGACATTTACTGCGCATGCGCGACGACCGAGGCGACACCATGCGCGGCAAACTCCGAGAGACAAGCGACATAGCGAGCTTCAGTACGAAAGTTCGCATTTATTTCTGAAGGTCAATTTTCTTCCCTTGTCGCTTCAGTATGAAAGCTTCCCCAGAGTCTGCACTCTTCCTAAAATGCGAATCGCTTGACGGAGGTAACGAACCGTGGATGCGACGTATACTCTGTCTCGGTTATCTCTAGAGCTAGTGAACGAAAACAAGTCTCTGCGCAATTTGTGGCGCCAGACGGCTCCACCAACAAACACTTGAGAGGGAATGGAATTGCGTGGAGAGGGAAGGCGACTGCAGTTACCAGCCGTCGCAGCTGCGTGTACTCTGCCACTGTGCGCGGTCTTGCTCCGGAGATAGCCGCGACAGGGTATAGCATTTGCCAGCATCTCTAGGTTGAGGGCCTGAATGAAAAATCCCCCGCTTGCGTTCCATCGTCTCTCTCCTCCGAAGCAACCGAAGGCTGCTGGGGATGACCCGGCGATCAATCAACGCCCGAGATGAATCGAGTCGCTTATCTCCATTGTTTCCCGCCGCCTTTCTGGAAATATTGGGAACGTCCTCCTGAATAACTTCGGAATAAGTCAGCTTTAAAAATTGCCCACCTTTGTGTTCAGCTCACTTTAATCAAGCTTCTTTCTCTCCCATGCACATTAATATGAAAGCGCAAACAGCATTTCGCTATTGTTGCTGCGAAACGAAACAGGAATTTCAGACACAGAATGGATCTGAAGGGAGACGGAGTGAGGGATGGTCACCCCGAGACAAAGGGAGAAAGAGAAAAATGAACTAAAAAGTAAAGGTGGTTGTTGGGTCCAGCGAGTGTGTTGGTGCTCTATTAAATTAATATTATCGACAGCTTGCAAAGAAATAGGCCCAACAATATTTATTGCGGCTTCGCTCACATTACAACCGAAACGGTGTAATGTATACTTACTGCAATTGACTTCGCGAGCGGGTGAAGGTGTAACCGGTCAGTCGAGCTGCTTCGTTACAGGGTAACTCAGACGGGCTAAATGTAGTATGTGTATGCACAAGGAGCACTAAACATGACATAATTTTAGTCGTCCCTAGCTGCCTTGGGTTTATAATACAAAAATTTATATTTTTACACTACACTTTTATGTTTCTTGTTGCGAGTTGCGAGTATGTGTAATTCAACGGCGGGAGTAGGAATCGGAGAAACTACCCAAATTACAAATAAAAAATGTATTAAGTGAGTAAGCGCATGCTATTTATTATCATACACTATGCCCTATCCGATAACTTAATATTAACATATGTTTTCTTTGTATTAAACAGACATTTTCCCCCTGTATTTTTGTACTTTTTGTTTTGGGTTACAATTTTAGAATTATAATTCCTGTAAATAAGAAAGCCTTAGAGGTTGCGAGACATGAAACCGTATACAAAATATTTTTGGTAATAACTATTCTTCTCGATAAATGTGTATGTAAAAATAGAGATCCATATTTACTAGCCATGAGAAAAAGTATTATATCAAGTAAAAAAAGGAGTCGGTTATTAATAACATCTATAAAAATAAAAGTACAGTCGCGTGGAATTATTATGTATTATTTTTTACCAGATTCACAAGAATAAATCACTTAATTTGTGAATCGTCTTATTAAAATTCTTAGTTTCACAGCACTGATTATTTATCTATCATGTTCCGATATAATTTATGAGTTTAGGATGAAATTAAACTTGCAATTTAATGTAATAGTAGCACGTTCAGCATCAAATTCCCCATGTATTTATGTATTTAAATGGGAGAACAATTGCCAATCAAAAGCGTGGGGACACAACAGGGGTGCTGCCACCTACAATAATTTGCTTTGACCAGGCCCCTTATCTCAAGATTTTGACATTTTGCTATGTTTAGAGCTATGAAAAAACACCATGGATTTGGACGGAAGGAAATCTACAGAGAGTATGTTTCAAACATTAGTCGTTGAATTATTTCGGTACCAAACCGATAAAATTACCTCTGTGTGATACAAAAATTTTACCCTTCGCTCCTCACGTCGTTGGCAAAAGATTCCAATAATCACAGGTTGTGGTAAACAAAACTTACGGGTTCACTTTAATGAAAGATTTGTTTTTGGATAAACGCACTCAACAGCAATTTACAAACTTTTTTTGTATAAATATATATATTTGGGTTTAGCTTTTCAGTTATGCACCAGTTACATTTGTTTTACATTTCATAATTTTGTAATACAATATTTTCTCTTCTAATGTAATTGGTAACAATATATATTATTTGCTTAGTCGGATTCCTCAAAAGTATTGACAAGGCGTATGCCCCATTAAATCCTGCTTCTTTTAGTTCTCCTAAGAAATAATCACGCGTGATTGTTGTTGAGGCGACATTCAAATATAATACGATCAGGTGTTCCTTCAGTTGCACCACACTGACAGATTGGGGATTGCACAATCTTCCTAGTGTACAAGTCTTTGAGCAGGGGCGTAACAAGTTGACCTGGGGCAGACTACTCTAGTTGAGGCCCCAGTTATTGACATTATAGTGGGTGGGTCTACGATTACAAAAAATTGCATAATTTTAGCATGTGAGGTGTAAGAAATACCAGAAATTCTGTATTATTGGCTCTGAGAATTCTGCTTCAAGTTTCTTCGAAGACGTGAAAAATTTCAACTTTTATTAATCCAAATCCCATCGAATTTATACATATTTATAAATGCCCTGAGGCAAGTTTTTCACAGTTAAGTTTTTATTTTTGTTGAGAAAGGAAAAGAAAGCTGCGTGGATAATAAAACAGAATTCTCTGAACTGCAGAACAATATCTGAGAGGCTGAAGATATCTTTAGGATATATTTAGGATGATTAGGTAAATGTCAGTCTGAAATTCTCATACAATTAACAATTTTTTGTAGGTTGGAATATAAACCGAATCATTTGTGACTTGTGTTTGTAGATGTATTTGGAGACTGAGTATGTGAAGTGGAAAATTTAAACTCTGCACCTTAAATTAAATGTTTTAAATATATATACAACGTTCAATTTAATTGAATTAGAATTTTGCATACATTTGAACCAGACACACCCTTTATATTGTTAGCATTTGGGGGGGGGGATACGCGGTAACAAGTAGGGTTGAAATTAAAAAAAACATGTACTTGTAGTTTACATTTTTGGAAAATTCGCTTTGAAAACCGGGAATTATATTTAAATTTTATCATGATCCTAGAGTAGCCACCCTGAAATATAATTATCTTTATTATGATTGAAGATTTTTTTAATATATAAATGCTAGAGACGAATAGCAAACCAAACCCCCAGCTTTGGTCCTCACACATCACTATGATCTGCCTGCAGCGGGCAAGTATAACAAAAACACATGCCAGGAAAATTACAGTCTTTGGGGTCCCTCTACCTCGGGGGCCCCGGGGCACAGCCCCGGCTGCCCCAGCCAAGTTACGCCCCTGTCTTTGGGGGCAAGGGTGTACTTTAGCCGGCATCTAACAAGGATTGTTAAAGAATTTCTTGAAATATTAATATCTCGATACCAAAGTATTTGGCCTATATGTGGTTGAATTGAATAATATTTTTTCCCGTAAGTCTTCCCTGTAGTTGACCATTGTTTTCCAACAATTCTGTTTTAGCATGTGACTAGCGCTTTTGCAGAAAATTTAATGTAAGCGATCAGTGAATTGATTATCCAGCTGCGCTTTTAGCTAATGCGTCAGTGTAGTTTCCTTCTATGGATGTATTCCCAGGAGTCCAAACAAAATAAATCCTGTAACCTGAGTTGTACGTACAGTACAGCCGAATTAAGTGTTCGGAAAGGAGCAGTGTTGCTTACTATCAAACATTTTAACCACATGCAGGGAATTTTGTGTCGCTCAGACTAAAAAAAAGGGTTAACGGAAAGATTGCAGCGTAAATATTTATCTGGAATTTCCACGTCTACAATCAAAGTAATCCTGAAATTTATTTAAAAAAGAAACGCGTTTTTGACGTTCGTGACGAAGTGGTAATCAGTAATCACAATTCGTTAGAATACGAGGGCCCCGGATTCGAATTTGACCTGAGCATGGGTCTTCATTTTTAGTCTCTCTTCATCGTCGAGAGTAGCCAAAAATGGAAGAAAAGCAACACTAAATAACGAAAAGAAAGAATTAAAAAACGCAATTCGAATAAGCGAGGTGGAAAAAGTGCTGTTATAATTCCTCAAAATAATGCAAAAAACCAAGTTCTTTTTTCTTTCGGAAAAAGTGTTTTCCTAGCCCGGTAGAAGGCTTGAAGAATATATCAACTCCTTCCCCATCCACTTTGACAAACAGAATCGCAAAGTCAGTACTGAATATGCGATGGTAAAGATAATAGAAATCCGAAAGCAAGAAGAGGAGTTTATGTCTCCCATGAGAGGAGGTAACCCCCCCTCCCCCCGCAAATACATCAGTCATCCAGGCTATTAACAATAAGTCAATGGTTATCCTCTCATTTAACAGTACATTAAATATATACTACGCTCGTCAATATGCTTCATAAGCACATAGCAGAATTTGCTGTGCTGACGGAAACGGAGCACAATAATTATTGTGGGTTAGAAACACTAACCTACCACTAGCCAAAAACTTTCAAACGTCTTCCTTAAAATTCACACACAACTTTTACGTTTATTCTGTGGACGACGCTTCGACATTAAAGAGACGTCATGTGATGAAGCATATTGGCTGCAAATGAATATAATGGGTGAGAAGAGACTTTATAAGTTTGAAGGTGAACAGCTAAAGATGAAACCTTAAAGACAAACTACTCGAAAAACAACTCTGCACCGCGGCTTGTGTCCAAGTCGGCCCCCGTGGCGGAGTGGTTAGCGCGGGTTCGAATCCCGGCTCGGACATGGATGTTTGTAATTGTCTGTCCTGAAAAGTCATGAAACAGATATTTGAGTGAAATAAAATGAGTGAATGAAGTGTGATGGGGGAAGCTTCCGCTTAGGGGCTTTCCTTAAAAAAAATAAGTTGGATAATCATCAGCTTCCCAAGCGAAAAATCCTAGGTTCGATTCCCCGCGTCTCCATTTTTTCTTACCAAATGGGTTCTACATAATGTAATTTATTGTCGTCACACCAATTGAAACCTGAAACTTTGTTATTGTTCACGTGACAATAAGGAAATATGTATTGAAACTATTACTCGAGACTACTTGGAATTTAGATTTATTTAGTTGCTGCTAAGCTTCGATAGATACAAGTGCAAGAATTGAAAATTGTTAGGTGATAAATCACACCGCCGTTAATATTATCAAGAAGAAAACCACTAAAATGAAATGAGTAAGTTGTGAGTAACATCAGCAGATGTATTTTAATGTGCTCCGTCGTCATTCACGTGCCACTCTCCTCTTTTTATATACGTATAGATAGTGAGTGGCCACCCACTGGATGAACGCTCGCACCGTAAGAGTAATTTTCAGATGGGAAGGAAAAAAGCCTTGTCCAAATTAGCCTTGTCCCTGTATGTGGTTAAAATGTTTGATAGTAGGCAACACTGCTGTTTTCCGAGCACTTACTTCGGCTGTGCTGCCAGACACGATCGCCCACGAAGCTGGACCAACTGAAACGAGTGTGCCACTTTTTGTGAACAGAATTGCACCAGTCTACATATTAATCAGCTGTTATCGACCCCAGGAAGTGTAAGACTGACGCTGAGTCAGTGGCGATCACTACCATCTTGAGGTTTTCCCCCTGTATGTACAACAACGCTTGACGAATAGCAAACGCTTACGCCGTGAATATTGAAAATTCTGCTGGTAATGGGTAGATTTTGTATTCCATTAGATTATTACAATACATTGCTGCTCCAGACTTGGATGCATCTGTATATGTTAAAAAAATTTTCATGCACTACAGAATGTATATATTCCATGAATAAGTTATTCACCATACTTGGCATTGGCACATGGTACAATCACAGATTAACGTACAATTATTCTCCATATTTTTACCGCTATATCTCTTGTTGGTATGGTATTTTTAGCTTATTGTTAAATTTCTCATTTTGTTACATGTTGCCAGGTAGGCACATTAAGGTTAGTCTATTTGTCAATCTGACACTAGTTGTCTATGATATATGTACAAAATTAAGAAACGAACAAACATAATATTTCAACAAAATAACAAACAATTATAATGTAATGTCCAGGGCATTACAAGGTTATTTTAGGTACTATAAAACTTCATCAGTTCTTGCATTTTTTTAATGAAACGCTGACGTAACTTGTAATTTCATATTTACTTGGAAAGGAAAGAAAAGAGTTTGAAAACCTTAAATTCGAGGTCTACATATCAGATAGCTGGAATGGAGAATATATCGATGAGTAATATCCTGAGATCATCCACCCGGAATCGAACCCGGATCTCCCCTCATGGCAACCGGATGTCATACAAAACTAGACGACCCGGATGGTGTATAAAATAGACAAAACATTAATCATAGAGAAGAGTAACTATGAATATCTTTCTGCAATTAGGCAGATATAGGGCGGGCCAGAAGACGATAGTAAATGCCATTAATAGTTAGAAATGAGCTAACCTCTTGCTTGTCAGATTTAATTTTGCAGTTGCAATAACTGCTAGTGATATAAACTGATTATCATGTTACGAAACTTCCATAACTCATTGTGGAATTGTATTGTCCGTTGCCTTGGAAACGTCTACACGAATAAGTACCCCGAGGCATTTCGTAGAACTTCCTGCTCTTTGTATCAAATGTCGGTTGTCAAGCTGATGGATGGGAAAGAAACTTCCTGGTAGCATCGGAGAAGATCTCGATTCCATCTTCTTTCCAATACGGAGCCTACAAGTGATAATTGGTAACCGTATACAAGTGGTACGCGAACATATCCTCAATTTCGATCAATGCAAATCTTTCATAGAGGTGATGGACTGCATTTGGTCATATGAGCAGGCATTGCTTCAACATACGGGGAATTCTGCATCCACTGCCTCTTGGGATACTCCAAATCGTCCGGAGTAGGACCTGAGAAGAATGGTGGGTGGATGTAGTGCTTAATATTTTGTTCACTGATAAATTTTAAAATTTCTGGGACAAGAATGCTACGAAACACCGGTGGAAAATTTCCTGTAGGGAACAATGGCGACACCAGGAATTTCCTTTGGGTGGGCTCTGCTCCAACGGTCATGTCGACTACAAGATTTTCTTCCTTATTCTATTTCTTTCCTTGTTCCTCTTTCTTCTTCCTGTTTCCCTTTTAAATGTATTCTTTCCTGAAAACTCCCCATGTAGGTTACTTGGTGAGCTAAGGCTTTTCCAGGGTTGGCTAGAGCCCACTATGTCCCCCTTGATGGCGACGCTCCTGGTAGGGCAGCCAGTTCACGTGATGCCATGCAGCAATCTCCACAACGTTTCCTGGGCCATGCTGAAGATTCCTTTTAAGATTTTGTCACTTCTGTCTGGTATCGTATCTTTATCACTCACTGTTCACTACTTTTTACTGTTAGTAACTCTTGCTTGTAACCATGACAACAAATATACAGTACTCGTTCTATCTGTTGTGACACGTGCAACTTTGGTAGCCTTTTTCTTGAGTCGTCGGCTCACAATGTCGCCACTGACAATCAAAGAATTAATGAAACTATTACATTGGATTCAGAAATATTCAAATTCTAGCAGTATAAGCTGATTGAAAAACAAGCTTTGTGGGAGAAAAATCGTTGCTTACTCGTTTCCTTACTTGGCAGCGCCTGCAACTTGACCTATTATCTTCTAATCAACCTTTCGCATAAATAACCTTACTAAATTTGACTGAATTAAGTTTCTTTACGTCGCCTTTCTCCCACTTTTGACTAATCGCGACGATCAAGATGAGCGATGATGCAATTGATGAAGGGACACTGACAAAGAACACCCACGCCCAGGCAGAGATTCGAACCCGATTCGTAGCGCCCTGTGATAACCACTCTGCCACGGAAGTCGCCTAACCTCACTGAGATTATTTACTGCTGAACAAATGGATCATGAGAAAGTAGAAAGCAATAAAAATGGTTTACTTAGAGTGAATATTAATGCTCTGTCCTACCTTTGACGCATGATATTTTAAGCTCCTTGTACACGATCAAGTTCATCATGAACAAGTCGTTGAATTGAACGCAATTGAAAGTCGTTGAACAGCGTTCCTATTGGAAATCTTGAATGGTCTGAAATTGCTCATGTAGTTACACGATCAAAGATACATTTTGCAAGTGCACATTTGACCAAAACGTGGCAGTGTGTACGCCATGGAAATAAATAAATAGACTAGCGATTAGCCGTAACAGAGATAATTTTATTAGATACTCGAAAAAAGTGTGATGTTGATGTATTTTGTCGAGTCCGCTTTAGACACAAGCATTTCCTTTAACATTTTTGCTAGCATAAATGCTAAGTAAATGCTTCAAAAAAACGTAGTACGATATATTTAATACGTACGTACTTTACACCAAAGCATATCATGGGACATTTTGGGCACAGAATTTCGGTTAGCTTTTGCGATTACAATGTGTAATACATACAGCACGAAAAACACATCGAGTTACACCATCTAATGTGCACGGTGTTTATAATTGAAAAGACTGAAATATTATTCCATGCGTGTACAGTAAATGCTATAAAGTATGTATTTAAGCAGCGCAATTCTTTTGTACCTAAAACCATTTAATGTGAAACGTTATTCCTCTCGGTTGAATATTTATCGTCCTTTTAAAATGTGAAGTGATACATTGCTTACATCTCACGCGGACGCCATTACATCTGCACACGTGATCTAGAGATCGCTTTTCGATATTCGATTTCGATAGCATGTGCTCTGATTGGTCGACGGTCAGGCTTGGATCGCCTTAATTAGAACAATTCCTAAATAGAAATTCCTTGACCGAACCTTGGATCCAATGAGAAAAATGGCGTTGTCTCTGACGTCATTTCTTTTTAAGCGTTCAATTCAAGGATTTGTTCGTGATTATTTGATCGTGTACAGGGCCCTTTATAACAGCCAAAACCTCTCTCTCTTGTTTTCTAAAACATTTAGCATTACGTATATTGTCAAAATACTTGCTTCAAAACTTATTGATAATGTAATACAGTCCCTACCAAAAGTTTAAGACCACCTTGTCATGTGTTTTTCAGACAAACAGAAAAAGTACATACGCTAGTGCTTTTCATGAAATAAACACTTTAATACAAAATTTGAATTATTATGTAACGTTATTGAAAGGTACATCAAGATCAAGAAAGTGTAAGGGCATATTAATGCACTTATAACTAATAGATGCAACTAAAGGTACAATTTGTAAAATCATTAAATCTGAACTTTGAAAATATACTTGGAAACAAACATTTCTCCTGAAATTAGATGAATGAAGTGTGAAATTTTATTCGTCAATAGGTCGACCTTTAAGTTTCAAGCACATTTGCACACGTTTTCTCATGCTGCGGACGAATTTCTGGCGTTCTTGAGGCGTAATCTCATTCCTTGGCTGGCGTCTGGTCACACGAAGACCAATGGTATTCCATAGGTTTTCTATAGGATTTAGGTCCGGACTTCGTGCTAGCCAAGCCAACAATGGGATTTCCCTCGCTTGAATCCAAGCCATTGTTGCTGCTGACGTGTGGCAAGTCGCGTTGTCCTGTTCGAAGACGAAGTACCCGTTGTGGAGCTTCTGGGCGGACGGGAGCATGTTTCCTTTCATTGTTTCGATGTATTCTCGTGAATCCATGGAGCCAGGAATGAATCTCATAACCCGGGTCCCTGCAGCAGACATGCATCCCCAGATCATGACTGATTGACCCCCACCGTGAACAGCTTGCACGAGACATTCGGGGAGAAGTTTCTCGGTTGCTGTCCTCGAAACTCTCACTTTTCTGGAGCTGTACAGCACGAATCTCGATTCATCACTGAAAAAGACCTTACCCCAATGTTCATGGATCAGTTTATTTTATTTTTACACCACTTCACACGATTTCTCTTATGTACATTGTTGAGCAATGGCTTTTTGAGAGGAGCGTAAGACGCATTCCCCCAGACGACGCGAAATGGTCATCTTTGAGACCCTTTTTTATTAGTGGAATCTTCCAATTCCCTCATTATCGCTGGAAAAGGGGCTTTACGGTTATTCTTTGACGCTCTCGCGATAATCCGGTCCTTGCGTACAGACGTTACCCTGGGGCGGCCGGATCGTGGTTTATCAACCACTGTACCTTGCTGCTTGAATTTGATTATTGTGTTCGCCACGCAGGTTTTACTCACATTCAATGCGACTGCAATTTCTCTATGAGACCTATTGCATCTGTACATACCAATTACTTGCCATTTCACGGCCACGGGCACAGATTTTTTTCCCCATTATCACGTAGCTTGCGATTCAAACAGCCTGTTTATTATCAAGCGTAACGAAAACAGGTTTGGATTTGCACAACTCTGCTACTCGATATATGTCTTTCTACGGCATCTATTGACACACATTTCAACTAATGATTGATAAAATTTGTTCACTCCAGCGCAGTCGCTGAGGAAGATATTGTTCTCTGAAGTCCTCTCAGTTTTCGCTGTATTTTTTTTATTTTGCGAATTTTAGAAAAAAAATATAAAACTAGAATTTATTTTTTTATTTTTTGTTTGCGCGAAAACCTTCGTTCATGTTCCACAATACTGGAAAAAATTCAGTACTGTCATCTGTAGTTCAAAATGCTGGATTTTTCACTTAAGAAATTTGATTTTCCACTTTCGTATCTTAAGAACTACAAGACGTATCAATATTTTTCCGACAATATATGCCTCATACACTATATTACATCCATACAATTTCACTCCATATTTGAAACAAAACTTTCGGTCAGGATTCATTTATATGAAAAAATTTGGTGGTCTTAAACTTTTGGTGGGGCTGTGTAAGGCTTACTTGATTTCATTGTCGTACATGTTTTTCGTCGATTGTAAAGAAACTGTAGCATTACAGCATAAATATTCCATGTAACATTATGCAAACTACAAACTATTAAGACATACGCATCAATATCATGCATGGATCCGGGAGGGTTTTACTAAATTTTTATAATTGGGCCACTGAAAGTTTAACCTCTCCAATTATTTTCTGTATTAATATTATTATTAGTTGTCTAACATGCTCGAGACGTGCGTTCGAATCGCGGGGTAGCCGATTTCAAGAGGTACTTTCTCAACTTTCGCCCAACCTCTAATAAAAATGAGAACCTTTGGCAACCCTTGGAGCCATTGACGGCTATTAGGGGTACAAGGGAGAGCAGTGCCCCCACTTTTTGCCACTTATTGCCCCGCATTATGGCCTCTTACTGCTAAGCCTTGTCTACCAACACAAAGTAACTGCCCTTGCTCCCCCAGTTTTGGCACCCAATCACCGCCACTGCTGAGAGATAAAAGCGATTTCACAAACGACCGAATTAGTGAATATGTGGAACCTCTACATACACCCTTACGTGCCTTCATGGCACGGGGTAACTTTACATACACGGCCTTACCTAAGGGTATTCTTAAGGATTACGGTATCAAGGAGTCCCGGGTTCGATACCCGGTGGAGGCATATAGTGTATCGGATCTCACTTTAAAATGTACGTCCAGTTCCGATTAGCCTATCTGTGCATAAAGTTGACTAAAAACAAAACAAAATGATGGGTCACGAAGTGTTTGCCTAGGGTCCAATCAGTTTCAAGTTGCTTCACAACGGAACAACGTTAAAGGAAGCAGGGACGGTTTGGTGAGGTTGGCAGAAAGTACTACAATGTGGCAGTTGTGGGAAAGGAGCACTTTTGCTTGTTTATGGACTCTTTTCAAAGTGACTCCTGCACTCTTCAAAATTAGTTGCAATCACGCACAAGCAGGAGGAAGCCGACTGCAAAATCGCCGACCATCCTGCATTTTTCAGGCCATTCGTGGCGAAGGGAGGCTCTTCTCGGCTCGTACGAAGCGGGTAGTCACAACGTAAAGAGCGGGAATATTATCCTTCGGTCAGCCATGCACAGGAAATGGAGGGCACTAAATTTAGTTGCGCATGCGCCAACGCTTTGTTAACGGCAAGCGATCACAGGAATACATTCGATTATCTTTGGAGCTTTCTGAATTTCGCATTATCTGGAGCAACCAATCAACTTTAGTGTTCATTACACCGTATCCTTCCTAGAAATAAGGAATGGCTGCGAGAGGTAATCCATGTCTATTCATTGGGGATGAAATAGGAAGACGTTCATCCTTGGCAAAAGGAACGAACATACGCCTACGAATTTAAGTAGTCGAATTCTAAAATACCCATTTATTTCCACATATCTGAATACTTGTACAACGACAGACAGATTTACATTTAGGTGCTAGGTTGATATAATTTACCTGGGATGATTGAGGACCTTCTCCTGAATGGACGCTGATTCAACTGTCCACTCTCGTCTCTCCTTTTTTTCCTCCAAAACTCCGGATCATTCACCTCTCTCCGTCAACACCCTTACCACATCTTACATTAGCACCGCTCCGCATTTTTGACTCTACATATAATAGAAAATTAGTTTTAAATACTCTTCAATTATTTTTAAACACTTAAAAATCTCTTAAATTGATATCGATGTGTACTTATCAGGGGAACAATGCACATGTGTCGTCGACCCGAGTTTCCACCATGTAGTTATGGAAAGAATCACTGTTGGGCACCTCCGGAGCTTCATCTAGCAGGAAGAGGAACACGCCCTCTGTATGTTCCACCGAGACGAGGGGTAGGACTGCAGCCCGTCGAATCCTCAACCTACCCTCTCATCTTCCTTGTAAAGTGTTGCTAATCCCATTGCTCCATATACACTGAGTAAAGTGAAACTGGTATCCTCGGATTGACGATGCCTGGGAACTCCCCTTTAGCCAAAAATTTTACTTGGGTGTGAAATCTGATATGGTGCGCCTCTGGCCTATTAGGCGAAATGGGAAGACACGTACCTATGGCTGTAAGGCTAGCACATGAATAAAGACGAACTCTTTTTATTTACTATGTTATATCATTTTTTAAAAAACATCAGGTTTTTCTGCTCCACCCTGTATTTGTAGTTTGTTATTTTACGTCCGATTTCTTCCAGTTTTGGCTAATCGTGTCAGTAAGAATGATTGTAGATGAAATTGGTGAAGAGGTACTCACAAAGAACACCCATCCCGGGCCCAAAAACTTCGGATGCGAAGTCGAAAGTAGACAGACCACTTAACGCCCTCTCTCGCTGAGCCGACCCAATATTGAATATTCAATATTCCTTTGATGTATTGTCTGTTCGGCAGAATGTAATAAAATATCAAAAAAGCCGCATGCGATCCCCATAGAAAACCAATAAATTATTAACAATGTGTACTTGAGTCATGGTCTCTTCAATGCATATTTCCAACAATGAAACACGCGGCATAATCGGAGAAATAGATTCAACAACACAAGGAAATTTATGGATACATCAGGCTGAAAAATCTGGAACAAAATTTTAGTAAAGATACAATTGAACAAGAAAATCGATATCGTATTCGCATGTCTGCCAAATGACAGTGGAAGAGACAAAACTACTCAACTCGTACAAAAATTTTATGTACCTCTCTAGTAGTTCAGCAGCACCCTACTAGATGTCTCTGTCTTAAGAATCTTTTCATCGTGGATGGAATACATCTGCATCTTGTGGAAGGATATAAAGGTAACTCAGCACTTCTGAAATATAAACAGTGGAAATGACACATTTATTTATTTATTGCCAATATTCCCGATACAGCACACATGGCCATTTTTCACTGAAATTGGGAACAATGAAAAATAAAAAGTAAGAATAAAAATAAGAATAAAACATAACACAACAATGAACAAATATTAACAAAGAATAAGTAAAAGATATTTGATATTATTTACAAGTATTTCTTCTGGTAGAAAACCGATTGGCATACTCCGCGGAAAATATGTCAATACCTGCTGGGAGATATATTGTGTTCGAAGTCTGTAGAAGAGAACTTTTTTGTTTTTCTTACGTAAAATAAGCTTACGTGTTATGTGTTGTGCCACGGCCATCTTTAATCCGAGGCAGGCCGGAGCCTTCAATCTGGCAACCCTGTAAACCGTGACGTCAGCCGGCTGATGTTACTCGGAAGAAACATTAGAGAATGAACGTCCAGACGTAAGAAAGTAAAATTTTCTGTAGCCTATTCATTCCGTAATCACTTCATTCGCTCAAATTGTATTCGCTAGTTTATTCAACGTTAATTTTTATAAGTAAAGCAGTATGTTATTAAGTTGTTAAAAATATGCATTAACGTTTTAGAGCCGCATACCAGCATTTCACGGAACATTGCATACTTTTCACATGTGGTGAATCATCAAATATAATAAATATCCAATCATTATGTCATTATGATTTTCAATTATGTGCAAAATAAATCAGCGACGTCGAAAAGCTATAACCATGACATAGAGGCAGACTAATTTAAAACATGTTTACGCAAAAAGCAAATCCCACGCTGAGAAAAGTTGTGTGCATGAGGCACCACACGTTAAGCTTTAATGTTACTCGTATTAAGTACAAGGGCGAAACTACAACACACACAGAAAAAAAACAATTCCTATAACCTCTAAGATCATAAAACTTAACAGGCCTAACATAACGAAAACAGTAGAATACAACACTCATTCCTTCACTGTAACATATCTCCGCAAGAGAAAAACAATGGAAATGTAAAACTAATTCCTAAATCATGCAAAATTATCCACTTTCTCTTAGGGAGTATATAGCCACCAACATCAGAAATGCCACTTATTTGGAAATATTTATTTTAAGTTAATTAATTTCGTGGAAGGCATTATTTTAGACTTGTATATATATATATATATATATATATATATATATATATATATATATATATATATATATATGCACTCAAAACAAAATATATGCTCATAAGCACATAGTAATTACAATGTATTGTCTGTTGAATAAAATCTTGGCAAATTATGTCATAGACTGCTAAAATGAAGACGATGTACAGAAATATAATGTTCAAGATACGTTTTACACTCTGTAATACTCGCCGATGCTGGTTTAACGTAAACGTTGCTGGTTTAGCCCTAGTGACTACGTTGGATTAAAATGTATTCTGGTGTTGCATCAATATTACATTATTTACTCTTGTTCCGTGACATTGTTTCGACACATGTCTTAGTACAATTATTCCAGTAATTATGTTTCATTGTGGCCTTCTGCAGTGTGCGAATTAACGCTGGGATGCCGGGCATTCCCCCCACAAGACATTTTATTCTCGGTAAAAGTAAAATTATTTGTATCCCTGCCAGGGATGTTTTCATCCCCCTCAAAGAAAATGGAATTGAAAGCATACAAACACAACTGAAAGATCATTCGTGTCTATTAATTTTCTAGTGATCAAAGATTTCCCTGCCGAAAAGTATGCAGCTTTGTGGATTGAAGGACACCATTTTACAACTGACCATCCTCACCGAATATGTATTCATGTGTTCACAAGAAACCTGTAGGTGGTTAAATTGACATGAAGTTTGAACCTGGTAATGGAATTTTGGATAACTTTTCGGTGTTACTAGTTCGAGCTCCTTTTGTGTACGAGTTTGGGTTTTCAAAGAATGTAAATACACTGTTTCTAAATTACGTCATAAATGTATTAAGTAAGATTTAATGACCTACAGTCCCGCAGAATTAACTTCAGACAAAGTACCAACCTACAGCGAACGCTTGACTCTTACGCGAATCACGGGCAATCAGCTGACAACGGGAGATGAGAGTTTTGAAAAATAATTACATTGTGTAACGGAAATATCACAGTATTAAGATGACATGCTAAGAAAATTATAAGCATTATAAGTATTCTATCTTACACAATAAATGGATAAACAATTTAGTATTTACCTATAATCCGTAATTTGAAAACACCGAGGCTCTACGCACTGCCGCTTCGCTTGCTTCACCAGTCACTGCACGCGAGTCCTTTCAACAGTTGGTAACAATTCGCGCGCCCGAACATTCGAGTTTCCGTTGGCCCGTTACAGCGGGAAGTCCCCCGCTCTAGCCAATTCGAGCGCAATTACATCACTCACAGAGCGGTCATTTCTCTCAAGTTAATTCTGCGGGACTGTAGGTTAGAACCACTGTTCTAAGGTACTTACAATAGCAAGGTAATACAAGTTTAGTTTACTGGCTGGTAACATACATACAAATTTGCACACCCAAAGAACTAACTTCCCAAAATGAAATGACAAACACGCCACTTACTGGGCCAACGGCGCCAGCAAGGGAGGTGGGCACTTGCCCCCCTCCCCGAGATGTCTGGAGAAAGTTCAAGTAATTCGAATGGTGAAAGTGTAGAGATATTTTATTACAAGGAATATTGTTTCGTGTGATTTACAGGCTGGCAGTTACAGCAATTAACTGCCATGTCAAACAAAATAACGAGAGAACGTTTTCACAAAAACATCAGAATCATGTTGACCGCAATAACTAGGGGTCTGTGGAACGGAAATTTTTTGGTCGGGACGGGAGTGAGAAGGAAATATTAATAATGGTGACGTTCGGGACTGAAAGCTTCTGCATATCCCGACTATAGAACGGAAAATTTTCGAAATTTCCCGATGCGGTGAAAATATCGAATTGTATACACACTATTTCCCCTTCAAGTGATTGTTTTTGCACTTCTGGAATATGAACTGTTAATTTCAAGATATTTCAGACAGTTACAGTACAGAAAATATATGAAAGAATTAGTCTCTTTTAAATAAGATCCTTTGGAATTTCTCGGCTGTTCGTGATTTCTGAAAGTCTGGATCTTACCTAGACAATTCAAACCCCCTTATTTTCAATTATTACTTCTTTTTTTTTACAGTAGGCCTACCCTTCGACATGTAAAAACATGGATCACAGGTAGCATGAAGGACAGCAGATTAAGTGGTCTCTGTTTGATATCTGTACTTTGTGAAAAATTACAAAGAGACAAACAACTGTTCATCAAGAAAGTGATAGATGTTTATGGAAAGGAAGGAAGGCGAATCCAGTTTCTAACTAGGTAACCGACTTGAGTCTGAACTTGAGTATACAGCGCCAAAATATTGTCAATTCAATTTGAATTTTATGACTTGTAAAGTAGTTACAGTAATAATAATAATAATAATAATAATAATAGCAATAGTGAAAAAAAAACAACAATAAGTTTTTATGACTGGCGGGCAAGATATGAAATCCTACTATCCCCCCGAGAAAAAATCCTGCGGGCGGCCTTGGAGTGGGCACCCCCCCCCCACCAAAGCAAAATGTTTAATTTTCATAGTGGCCTTGTGGGTAATACACTATAACAAAGCATTGTGCGAATTGTCCATCCTAAGTGACCCTTTAAAATTATGCGCTGGGATGTTCAATTGTTTGTTCATTAGGTTGCATCCAGTATACAACGCATCAGGATTGTCAGCACCATCTGTTGGCCAACTGTTTATTTACAACTTCTTTGCTTCAGTTTCGTGGTTTACCTTCTGTCAACCAAACGATTAGTACACTCTAAAATCGGATCTATTTGAGAACCAAAAAGAGTGAGTATGAGCGTGGCATCGTTCAACGTCTCCCCTTCGTCCCAGCATGTACGCTGGTCGTTTTCCAAGAAAAATCCCCCTCCCCATAGGACAGCCATTGTGGCTTCCAGGAAACTATTGATTGGCGTAATTCGAGAGGAACGTTCATGCCACATGGCTAATGGGGCTGCTCGCTTCTGCCCCCCTGGGCGACCGCGATAAGACACACACACGAACCCGATATATGCACAACGTGCGAAGCGTTGACACAGGATTACCGCTCATGAAGCTCGTCGGCCCACGCGCTCAGAAGTTGATACCAAAAGCTCTACTGGATTCTCTTTGCATGGCGGGGTGAGTGGCGTCTACCTGGAAACGCTTGCTTTTCGTGCCTTGCTGTGAAGGCGTTGCCCTTGATATTCGAGGAACTTCAAGGACACTTTTCCAGGTAGCATGTAGACGACATGTTCAATACACAGGGTGTTTCATAAATAATTGAGTTTTTACAAAAAAATATTGCAAGAAAAATATTGAACTTGGACCGAATCACACGGAACTGAATTTCCAGTAGGAATGCCCTAGTTGGAGCTGGACTGGCTACCCATCTGCTAGTTTCCGCCTCACACGAGACTTGTTACCGTAATTGTTGGTATACTTTGTCCCCAATGTGAAGAAAGTTGTGGGAGAATTGAAAATAATAATAATAAAAAAAAATATGGATTAGAAATTGGCTCGAGAGATAATACGTATGGTAATGAATGCATACTCAACAAGCTTTTTAATGAACTAGGGTAGCTATAGATATTCACACACGAGATTCGCAGGTTTCATTTACAAAAAAAAAAAACAAAAAAAAAAAAAAAAAACATTTGCTGAACCGAATATATCAACTTTGTAAAAATACGGATTTTTATTTTTGAATCATATTTGTCACGCACAAAACTCATCGCTTTGCGTAAATACTTAAATATTTATGAACTGAACACGAATGCACGTCTTTTATTGAGAAGCGAGGAAAACAACCAACACTCGGAAACCACAGACAAAAATTTTCCTTTCGCAAACTGACATATTATTTTCACATGGTAAAACTTCTCTCTATTGGCTGTTCCACAGAATCCAGTCGAGAAAATGCAGTTGCAATTAGAGCATTGCCTATTCCTCAAAACAAGTCAAGCAGCTAGCCCGGTGGCCATGATTTACGCCCACGTAACCAGTTCAGCGCCAACTTAATGGAATTCCAGTTCCTTGTGATTCGGCCTTTACGCTAATGAAGCCAGTCCAGATCACAAATGTCCAATGTGTGCACCATGGGTGACACGGCACGCATCGACACGGTATTCTACTTCTTGCCACACTCGCATCAACATGGGCCTGTCGATAGTCTCTATCGCTGCGACGATAGGCTTCCTTTGGGCTGCGATATCACGTGGCATCGATGAAATCCCACAAAAAGAAGTCGCACGGTGTAAGGTCCCGTGATCTTGACGACCAAAACATTGCACAAGACACTGCGAGTGATGTGGGTGATTTGAGTGTCGCCTAGCGGCAGGGACATGAACTCTCAGCTTAACAAAACATACTCACAAACTGTTTGCGTTCTTCGTTCGTTCGGGACTGGTTTCATTAACGAAAGTTCAATATTTTACTTGCAATAAATGTATTACAAGTATCAATTATTTATGAAACACCTGGTACGAATAACCAGAATTTTGCAATAGCGTTACTCACGGTACATTGTTGCTTCATTGTTGTTATTTTTTATGTAGACCCGTTTGTCTATCGATTTTCTTCTGATATTAAGTCTGCCACGCTGGGGACCTGGGTTCGATTTCCGGAATGGGTGTTCTAAGGTGGGAATTTTTCCGAATGAATACTGAAAATCAGGGATTAAAATCTTTATTTATTTATTTATTTATTTTTATTTGTGACTTTCTTTGTTATCTTGAAAGCCACTTTCAATAGTATTATGTATAATGTAGGGGCAGACCCGCATTTCCTGATCCGTAATGGAATATTTGATATTATTGACGTTAAAAAATTGGTTTGCTGAATTTATAGACATCCTGTATGTGATTTTCCTTGCTTTTTTGGAAGATACATTGGTTAGTGTTTTGTCAAGATATGCACTTTCTGATCTTTATCCTTGTATTTAATGTAATCAAGTAAGCTTTTCCTAGGTAAGTCGAAAAGGCAAGTTTTGTGTAAATATTATATTAACAACCATATTTGTCGCCCGTATTGACCATTTCAAACAAGGCGTGTTCTACAGCCATCACGGCACCTTTATTGTTCAGAAGACACTCTAATGCGGGCCTCCGAGGTGACGTATTGGACACCTAGCATCGTAGCGCTTTCTGTTAATCGCTCCGCTACATGAAAGATCACCCCTTAGTACCCGACCAGAAGAAATCAACTTAAGCTTATCGCCCACTGAGACGCCGGAAACGCGTCACCAGGAACCTCCGAGTGGAAAATTCCTTGTGTCTTTCAGAAGGTAGTCCGCCCACGTATTGCATCGCCACGATCCAAACCACGCAGCCGACCGGAACATGCTCGGCTACAAGCGGGGCCGAGCATGACGCTTGCCGGAGCTAAGCGAAGAGACGCGGAATTACACGAGAGGGCATTTGTATACGCGACCAACGAAAATTTTCCAGACTTCAGACTTCTGGCATGGAAATTCCGCGCGTTTCGCTATAGAAGCAGACAACAGAAGTTCAGTTACCGCGTCTCAGTAGGCGATATGCTTCAAGCAAAAAAAAAAAAAAAAAAGAAAACTCAGAAACGAGAGAGAATATAAATGCGAGAACTGTCGACCAGTTGTTAACCTTAGCCGGAAGGGACCACGAAGGAAATATTTCGTCAAATGTTCCTTTCGGAATCCCTAAGGATGATCATCAGGATGAGGGGCATTAGCAGAATGCAGGAAGGGGGAATTGGCTGAGGAAGCTTCCATTGTGACCGAGACGATGATCAGGCAGGCGCTCGAGTTTCTTCCTTGAAAGATCGATCACCCTGTCACGTGACACATTTGAACGTGTGATTAACGGACTTATCGCGTGCGGAAGGGAACGTCAAACGCTTTGGACTCGGGCACCGTCTGAGGAGGAATTCCAATCCACCTACAAGCGAGGCCGACCATCGGTGGAGATTCTGGACAATTGAATTGCTGCCTGTCGTCAATGAATTATACAATCTGCGATAACAACACCCCACATGTTGTCTTCATGCATGTCTTACAACTCTTCCAGAAATATAATAACAGCATTTTTTTTTGTTCATTTTCATCACCAGTGATTCACAACCGGAGTGCCACGGGATATTTTACGGATAAGCAAACAAACAAACAAAAAAAAAACGATAAAAGAATATTGTTCGGAAGTAGACAAAATAAATATTAAGTCGAATTACAAAACAATTGACGTGCTTTTGCCCTTTTCAACATCATATTTATACGAGCAAGCTTTCTCTGCTCTGGCGACAACAAAATCCAAATCAAGAAATAGACTGCATAACCTTGAGTGTGATATGCGTGTTTCATTATCAACTGTAAGGACTGATATCAAATATTTATGCTCTAAACATAACTGCAAGTCTCACATTAATAAAATAAATCTCTGAGTGATTTCCACTGTAGAAAACTGAATTCTATTCTGGTCTTTGTTCCTTGTATTACGTAAACCTAGACACTCAGTGCAGTGTTCCTCGAGACCCCAAGCGTCAGGTTAACCTTGCAGCAGGTTTTATGTATCAATCCGCGCGGGAACTGAGCACAGAATCTTCCGTGCCAGTCTTGCCTCAACCGCCGAGCTGCTTACATCGCAGACACTGAGAAAATCTACAGTATTGCCAACCGCACAACACATCAAAACCCGCATGCATGTCAAGCGGAATATATTTGTGTTTCTTTTTGTCTCCTGAAACATAACATTTTAGAAGTACTTTCGGCGCATAAATTATTTTAAAAAATGTGTCATTACTTAATATAAATGCGAAATATCTTCGAAACATGAGAGTATTTTTCCCAGGGGGGCAAACAAGTCACATTTCCCCCTAAAGAGTGTAGTTCCCTAATAACATTGCTTAAATTTGAATTTATTGTGTTAATGCAATAATTATCATATTATTGTGGCTAAAATGAAATTATATGTGTGAAATACATAATTTTTGGTTGACTTTCATTTTCCAGGGAGGGAACGGCCCCCTTGCCCCTCCTTCCGGACGCCCATGAGCATGTGTGTATATTTCGAGCACGCAAAAATAAAAATAAACAAAGATATAAGTAAACAACGACAGGCCCTCTTGAATTTAATGACAAATTATTGTTTTTGGTTTATAAAAAAATACGTTTATGAAAACCTTTGTTACTGTAAGACACACGCACTTCAAGTTATACCAGCAAAAAAAAAGTATGATTTGTTATTGTGGATATATACAATCAGGTGCATTGTCTGCTGCTATTATTCTGGTTACAATTTATGAATCACTTCACTAAACCAGGATTCAAATCTTGGTCTGTCCATTTCTTGCTAATCATCCATCCCTTTCCTTGCACGGAACAGTAAATATATGCGCCTTCAACAAAGACGTCATTGCCGTCAGTAGGTGAAACAATAAGCCTCCCCCTTCCCCTCTCCCTTTCTCGTCGGTTTCTTCAGCCCTGGCGGTGGTTTTGCATGGTGATATATATATAATAAAAAAAATCAATATAACGCCCACGCCCCTCCCAGAGTTAAAGCACGTCTGGTCCAAATAATAAACATGTTTCTTCTCACGGTGATATCTTTTAATACCGGGGACATTCTTTTGTAGTCAAACAACAAACAATCGTTTCCTCTTCCTAAACTCAAACCGCAAATCATTCAACACCCGGGATACAGTTCGTGCGCCCATTGACGGCAAATCACCTCACGGCCTGTTTTACTTTGATCTTGTTTCCGTAAGGAGGATTATGCATTTTAAACAACTTGCTTGATTTGAAGAGCTTTTCCCTTCGGATGAAGCCCACAATAACACTCGCTGAACAGGAAACCTTGCTTGATTCAGCTATTCTCGCCGCTGTATAGCACGATTATTAATCACAATAAACATAGGGTTAAAATAGTGGGATGTGCAACACTGGTTTCACGGATTCCACGCGCTCTGCAACGTATTCAGTCTTGCTCGACTCGCACTTGGGCTTCAGGGATTCCTGAGCTCAATACAAACTCCAGTTGGCGAATCTGCGGATCCAAGTTCGTCTGCACAGTGATTGCAACCGATCAAGTCCACACCTGCTAATGGATGTATTATTTTGTCTGTATTTTACAAATCAAATAACTGTGTTCTTGCAAGTATGCAGTTGTGTCGGAATAGAACCCGTCTCAGTGGAACTATATTCTTGCGCGCACGTTTGGATCTACATATGCGAAAACCAGCTGCAAGGTTAACCTGACGCTTGGTCTTGATCTAAACCCTCTCTCGCTGCTCATGACTCTATCATTCCTGTCTGCGCTGTGAATCGTGAAGGAAGGGATCTTCGCAGAAATTCCTCTCCTCACAGTACGTGCATGTTTGTTTGATTGTAAGGCCACAAATACAACACAGGGTGGACTCCACGGGGCAAGGGGTAGCAGGAATTCATCTAAAATAGGAGCCAGCCAACACCCATGGAAGTCAGGGGAAAGAAACTTCAGATCAACAATCGCCAAACAGTCGCTGAATCTACAAGATTCGTCATGTAGCAATTCCCTTGTCTTGTTCTCATTGAGTCTCAAATATCTGACATAACCCTAACACTCCCATGCTCAGGAGCATAGACTTCGCAAACGTTTTGGGGGGAATTATTGACACATACAGAGTGTCCCACAAAGGGGTTTATACTGTTTGAACTTTAATAACTCGAACAAATATAACAAAAATATGATTTTTTTAAGTCACAAAGATGTTCAAAACATTAATGATGATGTTCTAATGTGGAATATGTTCAAAATGTCCTCCATTAGCAGAAATACATCGTCTGGAACGCTGTGAAACAGATCGACAAACAAGTGATATGGTTTCCATAGGAATGGCTTCACAGGCAGTCACAGTCGCCTCTCTCATAGCATCCAGCGTATGTGGTTTTGTGGCGTAGACAGTGTTATTCAGAGTTCCCCACAGAAAGAAGTCTAAAGGCGTTAGATCGGGAGATCTGGGTGGATACTCGACACTTCCTCGTCGGCCTATCCACCTCTCAACAAATATTTCGTCCAGGAATTGCCGCACGTCTCGATGATAATGTGACGGAGCGCCGTCTTGTTGAAAAAAACAATCCTCACCTGGGTAGAGTTGGTGAACAGCTAGCACAATCGCTTCCCGCAACATGTTAAGGTACACCTCACCTGTGACTGTTCCTTAAAAAAAAAGAATGGCCCTACAAGTCCTCTGACTGACATACCACACCACACTGATAACCCAGGAAGATTAACAGCTCGTTCTTCCATAGCATGGGGATTTTCTGTTGCCCAGTACACACAGTTGTGGCGATTGATGGTTCCATTCAATTTAAAAGTCGCCTCATCAGACCAAACAATGAAATCAGTCAACTGGTCATTATCGCAAATCCATTCACAAAATTGGAGGCGCCTATCCGGATCGTCCTCATTTATCGCGTGAAGCAACCTTGGAAAGTAGGGTTTCCACTTTGCTTGCTTTAAAATGCGGTGGACACTTGATTCGCGTACACCGGACTCACGCGAAGCTTGCCGTATGGACTTCTTGGGGGATCTTGTTAACGTTTGTACCACTGCTTCCATCCCTCTTTCGTCCGATACTGATTTCTTCCTGTCGCACCGTCCCATCTTCAGATCACACACAGTTCCTTCCCTCTCAAACTTGTCGCGTAATTTCGTATTTGTTACACGTGACGGTGGCGCAGTATCAAATTCTGCCCGCCATCGTCTCTGCACTTCTTTCATGTTCTCACATTTCCAAAAACACTTTAAAATCCACTTCCGTTGCTCAACGGAAAGGTTCCCAGCCATCTTGTCAATTTCTTGTCACTACTGGCAACTGAACTGAAAATAAAAGAAAAAGAAATGAATGGGAACAAGCACTAATCATGACAGATCCAGATACAAAAAGTTCCATCAGGTTATCTGTAATACTTTCTCTGTTATTAACATTCAAACAGTGTAAACACCTTTGTTGGACACTCTGTATTACATTACATATTTCACCCTCTTGAGGAACTCTGAGATTACAAAAAGTGCCTTGTCCCCTTCCCTCCACAAAGATATCGCCTATGCCCATGCTATTATCTGTAGTCTTCTGTCAGGACACTTCATTTGCAGCAAATTACAGGTCCGTCGTGCAGATTCAAAAATAAATTGTTAACTTAAAGACCAGACAGTGCTCTCTCGAAGCGTACTGTTAGAGTAGGTATAAGTAGTAGAAACGATAAGGTTCCCACGTAACTAAAATATCAAAACTCTTAATTTTCGTGCAAGATGTCCTGGATTCGAGTCCCGATAGGGGCCTCCAAAAGTTATGTTTTGGTCCAGCATCGTGAAGACACTGCTTGAAGGAAGTAGCGGATTCCGGTCGCGACAGCCAGAAAACAGCGGCAATGGAATCCGATGCACTGACAACGCTTCACTCTACCTTCAGAGAGCCGTTGCGCCTCAGAAGCAGTAAACGGTGGATAACCACCATTCAATGTTTACTGTGGTATCTTACCGAAGTATACCTATTCCATAATCAACAACTCCTAAATAGCATTGCAGAGATATTGAGTGCGTTTAAAATCGTTATCGCGCACGTAACGCAACTTCCTGCGAGATGAGTTAATTCTCTTAGTTAACTAGGTTAAATTGCCTCCCCGGTGACCAGTGGCGAAGCTTGGTCTTAAGGGGAAGGCAAGCAATGCAGTACTCCGAAAGAGTGGGAGAGGGTGTTGTTGTCCCAGTTTTTCTAGGAGAGAAAGGGCAATTTTAATAATAATAATAATAATCCCCAACTCCTCTCTCAACAGCCATGCTTGTTAGTTCAAATTCTTGGTCACGTTATTGATATAACTTGCTATTACTTACAGTTTCCCGTACACAATTTGAAATATCCATGTTTGTTCTGGTAAATTCTCAGGACACCAAACAAAAGAGAACTCTTACTTGAACCATAGAGTAGTGCTTGAACCACTCGTTCTTCCCACACAAATGGAAAATATTCCGAAAAGCTCCGAAACTAACAGAAAAGTGATACAAACTTCGTTGTAAAAATTATTGTTCACGGTAGAATAAAATAACTGACTTGAAGCTTAAAATTATATGAAGCATTGGAATAATAAGTCATTAGAACAGGAATAAAATACGCCGGTTCTTTTTTTTTTTTACTATGTATCATATTAATAAAAATAGTATTTTGAGTTTGATAGCATTTAGGACTTAACGTTTTTGCTATTTGCAGGTCTCAGAAGAGTGTTTCATTGCTTTCTTGACATAAGTGTTATCGAAAAAACATCAGTTTATTGAATTTGTTTGTATGGAAACTCACGAAAAATATCGTGTAAATTATTTGGTTGTAGTTGTCAACACTGGCGTGGCGTTGCAATTTGAGATGAGAGAGTGTGAGGCGGACAATAGCCAGCTGTTATGCAGATTCCAGTGCTCTCCAGCGCCGGGGACAACATGTTTATCTGCACGTTTTACAAATCGTGAAAGTTAAAGTAATGCTTTAAAGTATGTTTACGTGGAATTGGAACAGTTATAATGATTTATTTCAATAATTGTGTGTTTATAATAAAGCAAATATCCATCTTCGATATCGTGTTAACACTTATATGCTTTCTGCTAGTAGTGTCTGCTGTCTGCTTGGCTCGGCTGTTTTCGAGAAGCCGAAAAGCTCCGAAAAGCAGAGCTTTTATTAGTGGTTTGGGGACCCTACCTTCACCAGCATCTACCCTTCGCCATATGATACTTCAGAAGCGTTGGTTTCCCGCGCAGTGGCTGCAAGCAGAGAGTTTGGTGCTTGCCAACGGGCTGCTGAGAGAGTTTGCGGCCGTAAAATTTCGCGAAATCGAGTGCGACAGAAACTAAATAAGGCACTCAACATTAAATACATTAAATACTATTGTAATAGTGCAAGCAGTGCTTGCATTGCTTGTACTATATCTTCGCCACTGCCGGTGACGCAGTGGTAACGTCGTTGCCTTGTAATGAAGGGGTCCCGGGTTCGATACCCGATGGAGGCACATAGTGGTTCGGATCCCACTTTAAACTGTAGATCCAGTCCCGATTAGCCTTATTGTGCATAAAGTGGTCTTAAAACACCAACTTAATCAATCAATTAACCAGGTTAAGGTATTAAAGACACCCGTGTGGCCAATTATTGTGATGCCGTGAAATTTGTTAATTCGACTCAAGATGCTGAAAACAAACATCTTCGACCCTATACGACGCACGCTTTTAGAAGCGATATCGGGCGGGGCCACGCAGAGGGTGTGCGTGGTGATCAGCCAACTGCCGGAGTGCAACGTTGTACAGTTAGGAGACTGCGGCGCGGAAGTTAAAAGTTGTGTTCTGTATTTTTCTTGGGCGCAAGAAGTTTTCATAAAACTCGCCACTTTAAGGTTCATCATAAGATGGGGAAAGACATTTTGAACCTGACTGTCCAAGTCCCATGAATTTCCGTCGCCTACAGCCGGAGTTATTGTTCCTTGAAGAAACAAGGGAAACATCACCTTTCATTTTCTTCCGCCTGTTTTTTCGTTTCCACCGTGTTGACGCAGCTGAGTTGTGTCTAGGGAAAACTGTGGGTGTTAAATTCGCCTCGATATAAGCAATGACCCTTCATTGTTCTGGGCGTTCTCGAACATTGAAAGTCTGGGTCAGTTTGAGTTCAGCGTTTTCGTAGCAAGGCTGATGTAAAATTATTCGCTTATCGTTCACTCGTTCGCCACGAAGAACAGTTTGTGAAAAGATTAAATACAGGCCTTTCGTGCGATAGTGTGTGTTCCGTGTGTTCTTCTTATTTTAACCTAGCACCAGTAGTACAGGCACCAAGGGTGCAAAATCTAATCATTATCCTCTAGGAGAGTGACTCGGAAATGAGTGAAATGAGTGACACGGAGACCGAGGAAGACGACGAGAGCTTCTTTCAGGTATGGGTTTCTCGCATATGCTACAGTGATATGATATTATAATCCTGTGTAGAAATATTCACTATATTATTTCACTGTACTCATATGTATACTGTGCATGCATTATCAAAATAATGGACACATCGCGAATCTTCTGTCCTTCACTTGCGCTAGCAGTTAGATGGCAACAGCGCATTAGCACTGGCTGGGTATTGGCCGAACTCATGTTCCTTCTAAAATCGTGCGCCGTATAGTATCTAATACTCTAGGTAAGGCAATTCATAATTGAGTTTCTTTCTTGCATTTGAAAACATGGAAATCGAATTCTGGTCTCTAACTGGTTAGAGATGGTGATTTATACGAAATATTTATTTATTTATTTATTTATTTATTTTCTGAAATACTTAGAGCCGCGGTGGACTAGTCGGTAGCGTGTCTGACAGCCACGCGGGAGACACGGGTTCGATTCTCGCGTGGGTGATCTAAGGTCCGAATTTTTCCGGCCTTGTCCCTGCATAAAGCGGCTCCGGCGCTCACCCAGCCTCAAATAAATCGATATCTTGGGGCAACCCTGGGGGTAAAGGCTGCCGGAGCGCGGTGCTGATCACATCACCTCCAAAATGTCCGAGATCGAAAATGCGTGGGACCCTACCCACCACATCCCCTATGGCACGGCGCTTTATGCACAGAGAACTTTACCTAGGAGCACTACGAGGAAGTCAGGGGCCAACAACAGCGCGAGCGACCCTCACTATGTACAATTTCAGTCAAAACTTTCAGACCAAGTTATATTTTTTATACTATTACATTTTAAATATCTTCCTTTGTGCGTTTTCAAAGCAATTATTTTCCTTTACACAATGAAGCCCTTCCTCAAAGCCCTACTCGAAATTTGGTCCTTGAAAATACACCTTCACTGGAAGAGATACTAATTTGAAATAAGTATTTCGTATCCGTACATTTCATATCACAGACAGGGCCGGATTAAGACGAAATTGGGCCTGATGCTTGAAATCTTCGGTGAACAATAAACACAACGACGTTATAGTTACGTCACAGCGCAAAGAATAATAGTAACTGTATAATAAGTAACGCTGTGTCTATGCGTCCGAAATTGGGGCTCCAAATTTCATTCTAAGATTTATTTTCAGTTTAATAAAGCGAAAGAAAACTGTTCAGCTTTCGAAAAATTCTCGTCTGTTTTCATCTGGGCCTATTTCAGGAATGGGCCTAATGCTGCAGCATCAATAGCACCCACCTTAATCCGGCCTTGATCACAGAGAAGTTGGGAATAACCAAGAACATTATTTCTGCTAACCAAAAATTTGTTTAAAAACATTTTAAAATATTGTTCTCCAGCAGCATTTTAAAACATATATCTGTTTAGACTTACCAAATCATTTGGACAAAGTTACCAAATTTAGTAGGGACCACCATTTTTGCACACGGCTACCAAGAATGTAACCTAACTTGTTTCACTTATTCAAGGAAATCATTTTTTCCGTGCAGAGTATGATTTCAGCAAGCCTCAAACTTTTAATGCGTCAAAATAACTCTTGTCCTGTCTAAGCTGTTAAATTGCACTAGAAATACTATATGTTCTCTGTTTCTCGTGTACAACTGATGGATCACCTGAAATACTTCTGTTTCTCTGGATACGTCACCGCGGCACGTGAAAAATTCAAGATGATCCAATTTTCAACGGAATTCAATGAGAAACCGTTCCCTGAGGTTAGAGGGTTAGCGTGAATAAACAGATCGATTTCGATAAAAAGGACTCGGCGAAAGTCATTAAAGCGTTTGTCTAGGCAGAAAAGCGAGAATATTATTTTTAAGTGCTCGAGTTGAGACAAGAGAAGAGCTCCTCTCTAATCAAACAAATGAAAAACGATTCATTATCACGTCGGGGAAGATTGGTTACGTTTCAACGGCAGAGCCACAGGAGGAATGCAAATGCAGACATCCATCGAGTTTGTTTTTAAGTCCATTTTATAGACAGAAAGGCTAACCGGGACTTGACCTTCAGTTTAAAGTGTGATCCGAACCACACCGGGTATCGAAGCCCGAATGACTACACCGTCGAGATGGCATTCCACTTTCTGAGCCTGTTGCATTGCAAATAGCTGCGTGGTAAATATGTAGACTCTCTCCGACTTAGATTTTGAATTTAGACTTGATGAGCCATATCTTTGCGGGTGAACCATGACCATATCCGATTGCCCAGTAGCAAGGGGAGGCGCTACAAGCTGCCTTGGCCACCGCGCGTCAATCTCCTCGTACTTTGTAAGAGCTGTCGACCACTAAAATGGCAGATTCTAGTCCTGGCAGGAGGATGAGTGTTTCTTCGTGAGTCGCTTCATTACTTTGATGGAGAACCTCATGTCAAATTCCAGTTAGATATATTATTCACACTGATATATGGGGAGTCGGGGAAGCTGGATATACAATTGAGGAAGCTTCTGAGCGTAAGTCGGGTTAGACCAGCTTCCTAATGAGGCATCATGAGAAGAAGTAGATGGTAAAGCCATTACAAGCAATATCCTCCACACAATAAGTATATCAAATTTCCAACCCAAACCTTCACGTCGATCTTCGTAGCGGAGTGGTTAACACAGAGTGCTACGGCGCCAGAGGTGCTATGTTCGAATCCTGGCTTAGGCATGGGTTTCCTTTGTGAGTGTCCTTTCAAAAGTAAAATAAATCAAATCAATCAAAAGAAACCTGCACGTTCTGGCTTTCTGGAAACGCCCCTTCCTTCATGATCCACAGCGCAGACAGAAATGATGGTCCTCGGGAGCTCGTCATAAGCCTGTTGCGAGAGAGGTCAGGGATCAAGAGTACTCAGTTGGTCTTGAAGAGCATTGCACCTAGTTTCTAGTAGTTTAGCAGCACCTTACACAATACATTCACAATACACCTACGTATATCTGGAGTTTTAATAAAAATAAAATAAGAAATTATCATTGGGTTTCTGTATTGCAGGTCCTCCTGGATCTCCCGTTCGCTTAATAAATATCGCTGCCTGTTTTGGAGAAATGCAGATTATGTAGGCTGGGTTTGGTTATGTTGTAGCATTAGCCTGGTCCAAAATTTGCAAAATTAATTTCCTTTTTCTTTTTAAAGTAAAGCAAGTCGCCCCAGTTGGGCACCAATTGATCTATAAACACTCCACAGAAAGTATGGGATACGAGCGACATTTTCCTGCCGGGCTCAGGCGTTTTCATTTTTACCATAAGGATAAGTAAGAAGGCTAGAATGTAGGCATCCCCGCCGAACATGCTCTGTGACCATAATAGGGTCTAATCACTTTATTTTTTTTAAAAAAAACATTGAGTTCAAAGGTACACTTCTTGACAACACAACTTTGGTTACCATTGGGCCTAACCTGTTTCCATCATGATCAAATTTACCCAGTATAACTCCTTTATATTTTATAGGATGCGTTAAGGGACTTTGGCTCACTCTGTACCTTTATGAGTATGATGTTAAGGACTTACTTCTTAATGTCTAGCCAAGTACTTAAGTTGTGACTTGAACTTTTTTAAAACATGATCTTGTTATAATGTTACAAATAAATTTCCAATGTAATATTTCTACAACGAATATGTATTCTGTGGCTCTCTGACTCTTCCATGGCCTTCTGCTTACTTTGGATCTCAAACTAAAGAAACATTGAAGTAATTAAACCCTTTGAGTGTCATAGAGCAGGTTCGGTGGGAATGCCTACATTCTAAGCATGCTATCGTTATGGGAAAAATAGAAACGCGTGGTGCCCAGTAGGAAAATGTCGTTCGGATCCCAAATTTCTTGTGGGGTCTTTTTAGGTCCTTTAGGACCCAAGAGGGGGAGAGTTGCTAAATTCTCACATTTTTGGAATGTTGAACAAGGCTATCGTACCATATACTTTTATATTATTGCATAATATCTAAGAAACTGAAAGTTAAAATATACAAAATAATTATTTTGCCTGTAGTATTACATAGATGTGAAACTTGATCCCTTACTGGTTAAGGAAAGGAGATCCCCTGGACGTCCTAAATGGGAGATCCTATGGATATTCAGGACGGAATATCCCATGGATATCCATAGATGAATATACAGGACTGGATATCCATAGGACATCCATGAGATATCCACAATATCCATGGATCTGATCTGGACATTGTGGTGGATATCCTATTGATGTCCGTTGTAGATTTGTGTTGTATGGGTTTATACTGAAGTTCATCGACTAGTTGTCTCAAGGTTAAGTCATGATCTAGCAACAGACCAGGTTGTCTTTAATAACAAAAATGAAAAAAATATCGTAAGAAGAGCAGGAGTTAACAAAAACAACTAATATCTCCCAGCGAAGGAAATTTCATCTTTTGTCAAAACTTCATTTTTTGCCATAGCAATTTCTCAACAAGAGCACCGACTATAATTCAATGGAGGACTGGCAGATAATGTAACGGTGGGAGCGGAGCAGCTGCCATCTAGCGAGGTAGTTATTGTGTCCTGGCTTTCCTTTGCCCTCCTTTTTGATTAACACTCATTCTATCCTTTGTTGCTCCTCAGTGCTAGAGGTTTTCCAATGCCTGTCATTCGCGAGGAGAATTGTTGAGAGAAAAGTTAACTTTCTTGTTGTGAGCATTGGCATGCTCAAGGAGGGTTTGCTGTCTCTTGGCCCGGATTTTCTGCAAAATGAAAATAATATACAGTTTTGTTTGTGGTTGGTTTTAAGTCTAGTTTATGCTTAGCCCTGAACCGACACACCGAAAAATAAATACACTACAGACACACCTGGGTCCCTGGAACCCAGCTATTTTTTTTTTTTTTTTTTTTTTATGTACAGATGTTGAAAGATACAAACTGTTCATGCTTCTTTGAAGTATGTTTGTAGTAGTTGTAACAACAATGTGTTGATATGATGGAATTATATATTAGTAGTAAAAAAATAGGCACATTTTTTTATAAATATATTGCATGACAAAACATGTATATATACAGGGTGGCCACCATAGGCGTAGCTAGAACTTTATATTTGGGTGTGCACAAAGGAAAAAAATGAGGTCTTGTACCTTTTTAACACAATCATATTTTGCAACACAATCACTTGACTCTTTAACTGCACTGATGTTTGTAAAGGAATATAAATTCACTAAATGACAGTGTTGAACATTTCTGAATATATGTAGTAGAAAAAATCAAATTGCATAGAAATTACACACACACACAAAATGTTCATAAATGCAAAAAAATACATCAAAACAAGAGACGTCTGTCAAAATGTACAATGTTCTAAAACTCATCAATAACTTCATTTACATCAATAGACTAAGCTTTTTCCTGTTCCACAAATAGCAAGAGTAGGGCTTCCAATCTATCCTGCTTCCGTGTTGCTCTTCATTTAGTTTTAACTTGGATAAGCTTCGAGAAAGCTCTCTCACACGTGCAGCTTGTGACAGGTATAGAAGAAAAGCGCTGCAGTACATAGTAGAATGCAGTAAATATCTTCTTTCTCCAATGACATCAAAAAATCGAAAATCTATAGAAGTAGTGCTATTGGGGCGCTTCAAAATAGTACTTAGTAGGTATCCTCTTTTTTTATCAATCGAATATCACTTTTTGACATACTTTGACAATTTTTTGTCGATGTTTTAGCGTTTAGCGATGTTTTAGTACAAATTTTCACCATACTCATTTTTTCCCCACTCGTACTTGGTAGGTATATCATGATGTTACGTGATACAACTTAACCTATCCTTTTTTTTACGATTATTTAATTTTTTTATGATCCTAAGTGATATAACTTAACCTATCATTTTTTTTATTTAGGTACTGTTTGAACGTTATTATTTGAGGATCATATTTTGTAGGTATCCTCTTTTTTTATCAATCGAATATCACTTTTTGACATATTTTGACAATTTTTTGTCGATGTTATAGCGTTTAGCGATGTTTTAGTACAAATTTTCACCGCACTCATTTTTTTCCCCATTTATACTTGGTAGGTATATCACGATCTTACGTGATACAACTTAACCTATCTTTTTTTTTACGATCCTAAGTGATATAACTTAACCTATCGTGGAACTCGCAAACACCCACTCTACAAAAATTCTACTATATGATATTTCACTGGCTAAGCTAACCTACAAATAGGAATTGGTAGCACTGACTTATAAACCCACTGGGTCTTCTTGGCATGTTTTTTCATGATGTGTTGCCAGGCTATTGGGCATCTTGGCGTATACAATGTATATATTTTTGAGGGGGAGGGGTTATAGCTTTTTATGCTGTACGAATACTAAAAACTTGACAGTGACAACCAACAGAGTAGGTAAACCTACATGCAGAAACTGGCAACACTAGTTTCTGACAGTGAATTTGAAATAAAATATTAAACAAAATACATGAGTAAGCACTGTGATTACAAATAATACCAGTGTTATGCCCCCAACTCCAACTGGGCAACTGGGGGAAATAATTGTACAACAATTTGTACCTAATTGTACAATACTTGTACCTAATTGAGAGAGCCTTCTCGTAACTTACTTCATGCACAATTTATATGATTTTACAACTGTGAAAAGAAAGCATATGTGTTCTGTATGCACATATTCATTCTTATTTTTCGAAGTTGAATGGAAGCACGTGTTTTTTACGCTCTCGTAATACTGACCTTGCCCCAGTGATTTTAAATTGCTTCCATCCGGTTTTTTTTTCTGTGCTATTTCCGCGTGCACGCAACATTCGCTTTCAATAGTTTAATGAAATACAGAAGGAGTGTTAGTTTAGCAGGCTCCGAGTTTTACAATTTATTAAATTAAACAATAATTTATGTAAGAATATACTTGTACTTACCGAACACAAAATAATAAAAGCACATGTGAATCTTTGCGTGCGTTCATGTTATATGACGACTGAGTAAGAAATAATGTTGACTCCCCGAAAGATAAAAGTTCCTGGTTCGACATCAGATGCATGCAAATTTTATGTTTTGCTCTCCAAAATCTTGATTTCTATGTTTGTGCTATTTGCCATACAGCAGAGGAGAAGAGGGGAGAGGGGAGGGGAGGGGGTACTATTAGCGCCATCTATTAGCAAACAATAGAAATAAAAAAGTAGGGTCAAACTTTTTCAACACCCAAAAATTTTAAACGTCCTCGTTTAGTAATACGATCAGCAGAAGACGTTTGAAAGAGTACTCTTAGTCGAGAAAGCTAATTGCTAGGGCCCATATATTGCTAAAATGTTCTTTGATTTGCATATTTCTCATACCGCCATATGTTGTTCTAGTTGACTTCTTCCAAAAAAATGCTAATTAGCGAGAGTTAATTAAGCAAGGCAAGTAAAAGAAGCAAATAGGACAATATGTGGTGGCGTGGAAATATGTAAAAATTCGATAAAATTCGAATTAAAATTGGGGGACATTTTGCAGTTTTTTCCTATAATATACAAAACATTTACCGTACATAATCTTTTCCATTTACAACAGTATAAAATAAGAGGAATGTGTGACAATATCCATATTAATTAGGAAGGTATGTTGTATGCTAGGTTAGCTAATTGTGTCTTCTACAGCTTTATTGTATAGACGGTGTTAAAGGCGGAGCTACTGCGGAGCATGCGCACTCGTCTGGCCCCCCCCTCGAACATCCGGTTATGCTTACAATATTATGGATGTTAATATGAAAGGGCAAAGTGGAGATTTTTTTACAAGGAAATAGGGTGTCAGCTGCGTAGCATATGGTTGTACAGTTTGATTGGGAACAAATTTATTGAATCAAGTATCACTTCGTAGGTTTCCGAAGGACGTAGACAGACGAAACCTGTTGATACAAGCAAAACGAGAAAGGATTGGTACCCGGGAAAGAATATTTGCGATTTGCATTTTGTTACAAGCATGTTGATTGTTTATCTGCGTATTGTGTTGTGGTGAAAAGCACGCCTTTTAGTGAGGCTTCAAACCGAAGCGACACAGGCCTATTTAGTCTATAAATAAGCATTTACCACTCATGGTAAATCAAGTCTTAGGCGGCACAATACATGCCATTGGGAATCTGAGCGACACGTGCAGCTTGTCGTGCTTCGATTACACACCGAAGCGACAAGCAACAGCCTTTTTACTCTAAATGAAACAATTCATCTTGCATACGAGTACAACAGAGCGAGGCGACACGATGTATTGTACTGAGAAAACAACAGTCCAGTCCAAGCGACACGTGCATTTTCTCGTGGTGAATTGGTTCGAAAGGAAGCTTTCAGACTGCAGCGATACGTCTCTCTTGGAAACCAACATTAAAAAATAAACAACACCTTCCGAACGACAAATTGCAGGTGTCGCTTGTTGCTCGGACTAGACCGTTTTATCAATACCTTGCATTGTGTTGCCCCGGCCTGTTATTTGTGCAAGCGTGACTGATGAATTGTTTGCTTTAGATCGAATGCTTCTGTGCGAAATTCTGTTATCACTTGTCGCTTCAGTCTGAAAACTCTCTTGTTGCTTGAAGTAAATTCGTGCGGGTGAAAGTGGCATGCCATATCATAGATTTTTCCTAAATCCCTTATGCAGAAAGGAGACGTTGAAAGCATATATATTTACTAGCATTTGTTATGTGTCATTACAGCTGCAGATTTGTTGGCAAAGATTCACTTAAGCATATTTTATATCATATAATAGTATCATTAGTTTTATAGAATTATCTTTCCCTCACTTTTCTATTTATAAAATAATTTAATATACTGTATAAATGTTCGTCGTACATGATATATTTGTATGTACGTAGTGTGTTATAGAATTGGCGGCCACAAAGATAAGTCATATTTTAATAATCTGTTCTGCAGTTGATCATTCGATGGATTCTAGACGTCCATTTCTTCATAGTAGAATTTTAACAAATGCCTTTCTTGATTATCGTCGCACAATTGATTAAAATAAGCGCCCATTTCTTACTTCGTATGCCGGTGAATTTGCACTGGCAATAATAGGGATTGACTTAAACCGGAAGTTACGGGAGGACCGGGTAAGACCTCACCAATGTTTATGTTTACATTTTTAATACGGTTTATAGAGGGAAGATGGAAAAAGAGAGCTCTACGGAAATTGACGCTCTTAACAATATTGTACGCTCGTGAAAATTATATATATAAATAAGATTTAAGCGTATTATCTGCTTTCATGTCAGATTTTCCCAACTTGTGAGCTGTAGTGTTTAGGTGATAAGCGACCTGCTCAAATATGATATTGTTGATAATATTGTACGCCTGTGAAAATTACATATAAATAAGATTTAAGCGTATTATTTGCTTTCATGTCAGATTTTCCCAACCTGTGAGTTGTAGTGTTTAGGTGATAAGCGACTTGTTTAAATATGATATTGTTGACAATATTGTACGCCTGTGAAAATTACATATAAATAAGATTTAAGCGTATTATCTGCTTTCATGTTAGATTTTACCAATTTGTAAGCTGTAGTGTTTAGGTGATAAGCGACCTGCTCAAATATGATATTGTTGACAATATTGTACGTCCGTGAAAATTATATATATAAATAAGATTTAAGCGTATTATTTGCTTTCATGTCAGATTTTGCCAACTTGTGAGTTGTAGTGTTTAGGTGATAAGCGATCTGTTCAAATATGATATTGTTGATAAATATTGTATGCCTGTGAAAATTATATATAAATAAGGCATAAGCGTATTATCTGCTTTCATGTCAGATTTTCCCAACCTGTGAGCTGTAGTGTTTAGGTGACAAGCGACCTGCTCAAATATGATACCCCACCGTTCGGTAGGAACGCTAATGTGGCAATATAGCACGGCGTAGTGCTTGCTTCTTTTATGCAGTGCATGTTCATTGGCTAGCTAGTAACTAGTGTTGCCAACTGTAATAATGAAGCACTATTTCTGTCATGGAAGGGGAAAAGGCAGGTAAAGTGGCGGTGAGTTTTGTTGGATTGGAAGCACCATATTTTTATTTTATACTAAGTATTTGACCGGTTTGACGTTGTGTGCGTGTATTGCGTGTGTGTATGTAAAAGTGTGTGTTTGCTAATGAACGTTAAATTCCATAATGCCTCCAGTTCTGTCGAAGTTGAAATCAAAAACCTTGCATAGCCAAGCTTGGGAAATTTTAAGCAACGTGCACGAGTTCATGAAGGAGGAAGCCAGTCATGGTGTTAGCATCCCAATAAAGCATTTTGGCAAGAGAGCAGCGAACAGCAGCAACAAATTGTTCATATTTCATAATTTTGGAATTATTCAAAATAAATAAATTATGTAGCTCCAACATTATTTCAACTCTGGCTCCGGCACGTGTTCTTGTAGAAATTGCATAGAGGAGGCTGTTATTTTTGCTGCTTAATGCGATACATATTGTTTTCTGTGTTAAAATTGCCATGTTTTGATGGGTGATAAGCCTATTGAAAACTGTGATCGAGCGAGATATTTTTTTGCGCTGAATAGTATTGAAATAGCATAAGAAGTCTTATTATTTATTTTATATTTTGATGTTTTAGTTAGGAATATATTGATTTTCAATTTTCTGTTGCTGCGTAATGACCGGGGGGGTCGAAATAGAGTGGCATCTGCCGCTACCTCCCAGGGAGGCAAAATGACTAGCGCCGGCCCTGGTTCATAACAAAAGAAAAAGCCGCGCAGCTTATCGTCTAGTGGCAGTATATGTACTTGTTATTGTTGTGGAAGCCGGCATTTTTTGTAAATGTACAACAAAGGCAACCGACTGTCGCCGATCTCAGAGAGGAAATAATAATACTGCTTCAGGAGGAGTGTTATGGTGCAATTGTAGCGGTTTAACACGTTGGCATGTTATTATCTGCCGTTGCAGTTCCATACCAGTGTATACGGGTTTTGGAAGTGAAAAGTTAGAATGCCACCAGTGCATTAATGCAATGAAAAATAATATATATATTTTTTTATTTTGTTTGAAATCACTCAAATAAGGAATCGTATGAAGAAGTCTTCTTTGCAGCATTTTTGGTAATTTTACTTATGTGTTAGTTCATATTTTGCGAATTTTTAGTCCATATGTATGTAGCCACATACAAAGTTACTTGTTAGTACATATTAATCCTAGTCCTGGTATAATGCATGACGTTTAAAACTCAACGTTAGATAGACCTGAATTCTCTAATTTTATTGTTGTACGTAACAGCTGTGCATCGGCGCACTGCAGCGATTTTTCTATCTGCTCCATTAGCAACACTGCTTCTTTAGTTGTTTCGCGCATCGCACGGCAGAATTATCTGCGCTGGACTCTACCCACTGCGGCGACCTGTTCACCCAGCGATGCGTCTCTGCTCACGAACTTTTCGAAAGCTGCGTGCTCTAACTTTCTGTCTGCTTCGTGACGTGCATCCAGATCCGTCTGCGTGGTGTTGTAAGCGATGTCGTGATTTTTGCATGCGGCGTCCAACGGATTCACACCCTTGCCCCCTCTCTCCAATTTTTTCTCGAGTTTGGTACCCGGTCCGCAGTACTGGTAGCCAGGTAAATGCATCTGAAAAGATAACTTGTCACCTTTTGAGAACAGGCGCCTGTACGTGTTCTCGAAAAGTTTGGAGCAATCCAAATACCAGCAACTGATGAAACTGTACGATGGTCTGGACATTGCAACGTTCCCCCCTCGGAAATAAAACCACTCGACGATTGTCGTGAAAATTCAGTCGTTGTGTTCGACGACGCCATCCTGGAAAATCAAAATGAAATTCGCAACTTTTTCACGCAAGGTCGTCACAAAAAAAAATGGATTGCTTCTACCTAGCTCAAACGTTTTCCAAAATTCCAAAACAGTTACTACGCGACAACGCTAATTTCATATGTTTGTTTCGTCAAGATCATACCAACCTCAAGCACGCGTACGATGACTACGTAGGCGGAGACATGAACTACAATCAATTTTCGGAACGCTGCTGCTCTACTTGCTGGAACGGTGACGATTTCGGATTCGCGACGATCGACATGACGAGGAAACCCAACGACGGAAAATACAGAAACAAAATCAACGACTTTCTAAACGTTGCAACGTTGTGAGAAACGACTTTCTAAACGTTGCAACGTTTAGAAAGTCGTTTCTCACAACGTTGCAACGTTTAGAAAGTCGTTGATTTTGTTTCTGTATTTTCCGTCGTTGGGTTTCCTCGTCATGTCGATCGTCGCGAATCCGAAATCGTCACCGTTCCAGCAAGTAGAGCAGCAGCGTTCCGAAAATTGATTGTAGTTCATGTCTCCGCCTACGTAGTCATCGTACGCGTGCTTGAGGTTGGTATGATCTTGACGAAACAAACATATGAAATTAGCGTTGTCGCGTAGTAACTGTTTTGGAATTTTGGAAAACGTTTGAGCTAGGTAGAAGCAATCCATTTTTTTTTGTGACGACCTTGCGTGAAAAAGTTGCGAATTTCATTTTGATTTTCCAGGATGGCGTCGTCGAACACAACGACTGAATTTTCACGACAATCGTCGAGTGGTTTTATTTCCGAGGGGGGAACGTTGCAATGTCCAGACCATCGTACAGTTTCATCAGTTGCTGGTATTTGGATTGCTCCAAACTTTTCGAGAACACGTACAGGCGCCTGTTCTCAAAAGGTGACAAGTTATCTTTTCAGATGCATTTACCTGGCTACCAGTACTGCGGACCGGGTACCAAACTCGAGAAAAAATTGGAGAGAGGGGGCAAGGGTGTGAATCCGTTGGACGCCGCATGCAAAAATCACGACATCGCTTACAACACCACGCAGACGGATCTGGATGCACGTCACGAAGCAGACAGAAAGTTAGAGCACGCAGCTTTCGAAAAGTTCGTGAGCAGAGACGCATCGCTGGGTGAACAGGTCGCCGCAGTGGGTAGAGTCCAGCGCAGATAATTCTGCCGTGCGATGCGCGAAACAACTAAAGAAGCAGTGTTGCTAATGGAGCAGATAGAAAAATCGCTGCAGTGCGCCGATGCACAGCTGTTACGTACAACAATAAAATTAGAGAATTCAGGTCTATCTAACGTTGAGTTTTAAACGTCATGCATTATACCAGGACTAGGATTAATATGTACTAACAAGTAACTTTGTATGTGGCTACATACATATGGACTAAAAATTCGCAAAATATGAACTAACACATAAGTAAAATTACCAAAAATGCTGCAAAGAAGACTTCTTCATACGATTCCTTATTTGAGTGATTTCAAACAAAATAAAAAAATATATATATTATTTTTCATTGCATTAATGCACTGGTGGCATTCTAACTTTTCACTTCCAAAACCCGTATACACTGGTATGGAACTGCAACGGCAGATAATAACATGCCAACGTGTTAAACCGCTACAATTGCACCATAACACTCCTCCTGAAGCAGTATTATTATTTCCTCTCTGAGATCGGCGACAGTCGGTTGCCTTTGTTGTACATTTACAAAAAATGCCGGCTTCCACAACAATAACAAGTACATATACTGCCACTAGACGATAAGCTGCGCGGCTTTTTCTTTTGTTATGAACCAGGGCCGGCGCTAGTCATTTTGCCTCCCTGGGAGGTAGCGGCAGATGCCACTCTATTTCGACCCCCCCGGTCATTACGCAGCAACAGAAAATTGAAAATCAATATATTCCTAACTAAAACATCAAAATATAAAATAAATAATAAGACTTCTTATGCTATTTCAATACTATTCAGCGCAAAAAAATATCTCGCTCGATCACAGTTTTCAATAGGCTTATCACCCATCAAAACATGGCAATTTTAACACAGAAAACAATATGTATCGCATTAAGCAGCAAAAATAACAGCCTCCTCTATGCAATTTCTACAAGAACACGTGCCGGAGCCAGAGTTGAAATAATGTTGGAGCTACATAATTTATTTATTTTGAATAATTCCAAAATTATGAAATATGAACAATTTGTTGCTGCTGTTCGCTGCTCTCTTGCCAAAATGCTTTATTGGGATGCTAACACCATGACTGGCTTCCTCCTTCATGAACTCGTGCACGTTGCTTAAAATTTCCCGAGCTTGGCTATGCAAGGTTTTTGATTTCAACTTCGACAGAACTGGAGGCATTATGGAATTTAACGTTCATTAGCAAACACACACTTTTACATACACACACGCAATACACGCACACAACGTCAAACCGGTCAAATACTTAGTATAAAATAAAAATATGGTGCTTCCAATCCAACAAAACTCACCGCCACTTTACCTGCCTTTTCCCCTTCCATGACAGAAATAGTGCTTCATTATTACAGTTGGCAACACTAGTTACTAGCTAGCCAATGAACATGCACTGCATAAAAGAAGCAAGCACTACGCCGTGCTATATTGCCACATTAGCGTTCCTACCGAACGGTGGGGTATCATATTTGAGCAGGTCGCTTGTCACCTAAACACTACAGCTCACAGGTTGGGAAAATCTGACATGAAAGCAGATAATACGCTTATGCCTTATTTATATATAATTTTCACAGGCATACAATATTTATCAACAATATCATATTTGAACAGATCGCTTATCACCTAAACACTACAACTCACAAGTTGGCAAAATCTGACATGAAAGCAAATAATACGCTTAAATCTTATTTATATATATAATTTTCACGGACGTACAATATTGTCAACAATATCATATTTGAGCAGGTCGCTTATCACCTAAACACTACAGCTTACAAATTGGTAAAATCTAACATGAAAGCAGATAATACGCTTAAATCTTATTTATATGTAATTTTCACAGGCGTACAATATTGTCAACAATATCATATTTAAACAAGTCGCTTATCACCTAAACACTACAACTCACAGGTTGGGAAAATCTGACATGAAAGCAAATAATACGCTTAAATCTTATTTATATGTAATTTTCACAGGCGTACAATATTATCAACAATATCATATTTGAGCAGGTCGCTTATCACCTAAACACTACAGCTCACAAGTTGGGAAAATCTGACATGAAAGCAGATAATACGCTTAAATCTTATTTATATATATAATTTTCACGAGCGTACAATATTGTTAAGAGCGTCAATTTCCGTAGAGCTCTCTTTTTCCATCTTCCCTCTATAAACCGTATTAAAAATGTAAACATAAACATTGGTGAGGTCTTACCCGGTCCTCCCGTAACTTCCGGTTTAAGTCAATCCCTATTATTGCCAGTGCAAATTCACCGGCATACGAAGTAAGAAATGGGCGCTTATTTTAATCAATTGTGCGACGATAATCAAGAAAGGCATTTGTTAAAATTCTACTATGAAGAAATGGACGTCTAGAATCCATCGAATGATCAACTGCAGAACAGATTATTAAAATATGACTTATCTTTGTGGCCGCCAATTCTATAACACACTACGTACATACAAATATATCATGTACGACGAACATTTATACAGTATATTAAATTATTTTATAAATAGAAAAGTGAGGGAAAGATAATTCTATAAAACTAATGATACTATTATATGATATAAAATATGCTTAAGTGAATCTTTGCCAACAAATCTGCAGCTGTAATGACACATAACAAATGCTAGTAAATATATATGCTTTCAACGTCTCCTTTCTGCATAAGGGATTTAGGAAAAATCTATGATATGGCATGCCACTTTCACCCGCACGAATTTACTTCAAGCAACAAGAGAGTTTTCAGACTGAAGCGACAAGTGATAACAGAATTTCGCACAGAAGCATTCGATCTAAAGCAAACAATTCATCAGTCACGCTTGCACAAATAACAGGCCGGGGCAACACAATGCAAGGTATTGATAAAACGGTCTAGTCCGAGCAACAAGCGACACCTGCAATTTGTCGTTCGGAAGGTGTTGTTTATTTTTTAATGTTGGTTTCCAAGAGAGACGTATCGCTGCAGTCTGAAAGCTTCCTTTCGAACCAATTCACCACGAGAAAATGCACGTGTCGCTTGGACTGGACTGTTGTTTTCTCAGTACAATACATCGTGTCGCCTCGCTCTGTTGTACTCGTATGCAAGATGAATTGTTTCATTTAGAGTAAAAAGGCTGTTGCTTGTCGCTTCGGTGTGTAATCGAAGCACGACAAGCTGCACGTGTCGCTCAGATTCCCAATGGCATGTATTGTGCCGCCTAAGACTTGATTTACCATGAGTGGTAAATGCTTATTTATAGACTAAATAGGCCTGTGTCGCTTCGGTTTGAAGCCTCACTAAAAGGCGTGCTTTTCACCACAACACAATACGCAGATAAACAATCAACATGCTTGTAACAAAATGCAAATCGCAAATATTCTTTCCCGGGTACCAATCCTTTCTCGTTTTGCTTGTATCAACAGGTTTCGTCTGTCTACGTCCTTCGGAAACCTACGAAGTGATACTTGATTCAATAAATTTGTTCCCAATCAAACTGTACAACCATATGCTACGCAGCTGACACCCTATTTCCTTGTAAAAAAATCTCCACTTTGCCCTTTCATATTAACATCCATAATATTGTAAGCATAACCGGATGTTCGAGGGGGGGGCCAGACGAGTGCGCATGCTCCGCAGTAGCTCCGCCTTTAACACCGTCTATACAATAAAGCTGTAGAAGACACAATTAGCTAACCTAGCATACAACATACCTTCCTAATTAATATGGATATTGTCACACATTCCTCTTATTTTATACTGTTGTAAATGGAAAAGATTATGTACGGTAAATGTTTTGTATATTATAGGAAAAAACTGCAAAATGTCCCCCAATTTTAATTCGAATTTTATCGAATTTTTACATATTTCCACGCCACCACATATTGTCCTATTTGCTTCTTTTACTTGCCTTGCTTAATTAACTCTCGCTAATTAGCATTTTTTTGGAAGAAGTCAACTAGAACAACATATGGCGGTATGAGAAATATGCAAATCAAAGAACATTTTAGCAATATATGGGCCCTAGCAATTAGCTTTCTCGACTAAGAGTACTCTTTCAAACGTCTTCTGCTGATCGTATTACTAAACGAGGACGTTTAAAATTTTTGGGTGTTGAAAAAGTTTGACCCTACTTTTTTATTTCTATTGTTTGCTAATAGATGGCGCTAATAGTACCCCCTCCCCTCCCCTCTCCCCTCTTCTCCTCTGCTGTATGGCAAATAGCACAAACATAGAAATCAAGATTTTGGAGAGCAAAACATAAAATTTGCATGCATCTGATGTCGAACCAGGAACTTTTATCTTTCGGGGAGTCAACATTATTTCTTACTCAGTCGTCATATAACATGAACGCACGCAAAGATTCACATGTGCTTTTATTATTTTGTGTTCGGTAAGTACAAGTATATTGTTACATAAATTATTGTTTAATTTAATAAATTGTAAAACTCGGAGCCTGCTAAACTAACACTCCTTCTGTATTTCATTAAACTATTGAAAGCGAATGTTGCGTGCACGCGGAAATAGCACAGAAAAAAAAACCGGATGGAAGCAATTTAAAATCACTGGGGCAAGGTCAGTATTACGAGAGCGTAAAAAACACGTGCTTCCATTCAACTTCGAAAAATAAGAATGAATATGTGCATACAGAACACATATGCTTTCTTTTCACAGTTGTAAAATCATATAAATTGTGCATGAAGTAAGTTACGAGAAGGCTCTCTCAATTAGGTACAAGTATTGTACAATTAGGTACAAATTGTTGTACAATTATTTCCCCCAGTTGCCCAGTTGGAGTTGGGGGCATAACACTGGTATTATTTGTAATCACAGTGCTTACTCATGTATTTTGTTTAATATTTTATTTCAAATTCACTGTCAGAAACTAGTGTTGCCAGTTTCTGCATGTAGGTTTACCTACTCTGTTGGTTGTCACTGTCAAGTTTTTAGTATTCGTACAGCATAAAAAGCTATAACCCCTCCCCCTCAAAAATATATACATTGTATACGCCAAGATGCCCAATAGCCTGGCAACACATCATGAAAAAACATGCCAAGAAGACCCAGTGGGTTTATAAGTCAGTGCTACCAATTCCTATTTGTAGGTTAGCTTAGCCAGTGAAATATCATATAGTAGAATTTTTGTAGAGTGGGTGTTTGCGAGTTCCACGATAGGTTAAGTTATATCACTTAGGATCGTAAAAAAAAAGATAGGTTAAGTTGTATCACGTAAGATCGTGATATACCTACCAAGTATAAATGGGGAAAAAAATGAGTGCGGTGAAAATTTGTACTAAAACATCGCTAAACGCTATAACATCGACAAAAAATTGTCAAAATATGTCAAAAAGTGATATTCGATTGATAAAAAAAGAGGATACCTACAAAATATGATCCTCAAATAATAACGTTCAAACAGTACCTAAATAAAAAAAATGATAGGTTAAGTTATATCACTTAGGATCATAAAAAAATTAAATAATCGTAAAAAAAAGGATAGGTTAAGTTGTATCACGTAACATCATGATATACCTACCAAGTACGAGTGGGGAAAAAATGAGTATGGTGAAAATTTGTACTAAAACATCGCTAAACGCTAAAACATCGACAAAAAATTGTCAAAGTATGTCAAAAAGTGATATTCGATTGATAAAAAAAGAGGATACCTACTAAGTACTATTTTGAAGCGCCCCAATAGCACTACTTATAGACACTCGTTTTATCAGCGTTAATGCACACGTTTGTACCAAGAAATGACATTTTCAACTTCTTACAAACTGCCGCTTATTTTCTCTCTTATTGAAATATCTGTCATTAGAGAGCCCATTAGGGTGTGCCTAGGCACACCCGGCAGCTACGCCTATGGTGGCTACTAATTAAGGGGACACCTTTTGATCATCAATTACGTTTAACAATGAGAACATATTTATAATATTGGCAACTTCGTATTTTCTGAAGATAGGAACTTAGACATCACAATGACAATTTTATCTATTTCTCTCATAATTATCAATTTGAGCTTCAGTTAAATCAATGTAAACTTGGAGAAGTAATTGGCCTTTCTTTTATCTGTTCGTGGCTTACCAGATTATTAAGGCCTGAAACACTTCCGGTTGCATCAAATAACTTGTTGATTCTTGAGATAGCGTCACTTTCAAGCCTTAGAGGTCCACATTCCTGCAGCATTCGTCGTTGAACTTCAGTTACACGTTACTGGTAATGGAAATACACGTACACCTGTGACACGCTGCTCAATTCTTAGGCAACTTGCTGCCATTCTAAACAACATCCACTTCTTCTATGTCGGTTAGATTTTACGTGTAAAGAAAGATAAAGAGGAAAGAAGTAACAAAAGGTGACCACCCTGTAGAAATGAGTATATCTCAAGAACTAGCTGCGTCATTCTCACCAACCTTGATATGTGAGATGACCAAATCTGCTAATAATAAAATACTAATTATATTAATTATAAATCACAGGAAGAAAAATAACACAACTACAGTTTGGCCAAAGCTTCAAACCGAAACTTCGAGGCAAAATATTGTATTGCGGAATTTTACCACGTGGATTTTTTTACAACTTATACTGGTTTCTATTGTAAACGAAATTAGATTTGTAAGTCTCCCTGTCATATTCAGCTTCGTCTTCATCTTCTTTCTACATTGACACATTCATCTTCATTAGCGTCTCCCTGTACACTGTCCTTTGTGGTTTTCTCATCTTCACTAACCTTACATTAGCTATAAACACCACTAAATATCATTCAGTGCCTTTTAGGGGATCATTCAAGGTTGCAAAGATGTCTTCTTCTTTCACAATGCTCGACATAACTTGGTCGTTGTAAAACATGGGTTAATACAAAAAGTAACGCTAACGACGCATCTGGATCCTAGAGACCCAATTCTAGTAACTTCTGGCACAGCAACACCCTCACGTTCATAACCACTCCACTGACTCGAAGAGGACAAAGGTCTAGGAGACTACTGAGTGAGTCACATACTTGCTGCCAACCATTTCTTAATGCAAGAGAAAAAAAGTTGGGTCCCCGGAACCCAGATGTGTCGTCTACGGGTTAGATAGGCTAATCGAAACTGAACCTACAGTTTAAAGTTCCCAACCGCTGTGCAGTGTACCTCCACTCGATTAGAAGGCGGCAACGTTAGTCAATACTCTATCGGGAAGAACGAAATAAAGCGTTTCTGCCAGTTGCAAATATAACTATGGCTTAATTGCTATTTTACACTTTTATCTTCACTAGTTTAAACCGGCTGTATCGAACTTTCCATTCATAGATAGTTCATTTTTGAAGAGAGAAACGACACGACGTACGCATTCGTCTCGTTTTAAGCTCGTCTCGAAATTCGAAACGAGTTCGAGAAGGTGACAAACCCCTCTAAAATCGAGACTACGCCGTGAGATCTGAGATCCTCGATCTCGTCGGAGGCTTTGATCAGTTATATTTGTGCTCTGTTTGAAAATCAAATTTCGTTACTGTTCAACTTATTCGGACATGCCAAGCCTCCGACCCACTTGCCGATGAGAGGTCTGATCCCGGCATAGACGTGACTGTTCTGTGAGGAGGCTACTCCGTGAATTGTATCCGATCATCACTCATCCTCATCGCCGCGTTTGGCCAAAAAGGCCAACGTAAACTAACAAAAGTTCAACATATTAAGCAGATATCAACCTCAATTTGGTTTTCGTTATTTGGAAGTTTAACCGTTTGTGACACCTGTAAACCAGTATAGCGTGGCTGTATGTTTTCAGGAAAAAATTCAGCTTTTCAGGTGTTCGTAGCGTCGATAGAGTCCAACAGAAAAGAAATATTCAGATATGTTGTTTGACGTACTTATCTCTGTACGTTATGAACCTTTGTGCGGTGACACATTGATTACGTAGTTTATACTACGTGTGTAGAGCCTTGAGACGAGACCGGGAACTAGGGTATTGGGTACTCTGTGGCTTTGTAAGCAAAGGGTCCCGGGTTCGATACCTAGTGGAGGCACATTGCCTTTTTGGATGTCACTTTGAATCGCAGGTCCAGTCGCGACAACTCAATGTAAGGTTACAGTGGACTCAAAACAACCTCCACATTTTTTAGCATAGCACGGTAAGACGCCAGGATTCCCGGGTTCGAATTCCCGCCTACTGTCGGATAAAAATTATAGATACTCGAGTTTGGACCCAGATTAAAAAATAACCAGTAGACCTACAAAAATACGAGTTACATTAAAATTTAGCTTATTCAATTCTGCATTAATCCATGCTAAGCAAGTTCCTTTTCAAGTATGTCTTCTATTTTTTATCGTCGTAAGAACAAAAAAGTTTCCTTTTTTTAGTTTTGCAAACGATCGCTCTCTTTGAAATTCTCTAAATAAAAAAAAACGGTTTGTCCGATCGTGATGAAATTTTAATGCGGTGCAGGCAGAAAGGTTTTATACACAATTCTTAATTTTCAGAGTATTAAAATTTCTCCAAAGCCGTTCTTATCAATTTTGCGAAACAACTTTTTCTTAGTATTGTGTAGTCCTACAAATATGATCATCGTCTTGTTTTGAAGCTCCTTGCATCTGTTTTGAAAATGCATCATCATTGTCAATCGACATTCCGAAACCGATTTTATACACATTTTTATTGAGCGGAGTAAAGCTGTGCGTGGAACCTGGCAACACGCACGCACTGACTCGCAGTCCCTTCATCAATTTCATCTTCTCGATTAGCCAAAAAAGTTACAGAAAACCAAGTAAAATAAACGAAATCAGTCAAACAATCAAGACAAACTTTAATTCCTAGAACGAGACACACTTCTTTCCCCACACACAGGGCGAAACTGTTCCGAGACTCGTCTCGTCTCGATATCATTGCAAATCTTTTGACATTTTCAAGCCTTTTTAAAATAACTTCAAGTTACTTTAGACTTTTGAAATTCATACGTGGCATATCCGAAACTAGGCAATTTTTTCGAAAAATCTCCGTTACGCTTTTCCTTATTGGAGCTCGACTCTGGGAACGCTTTGAACGGGAAACCCGCTACGCGACCACCGACATTCCGGAGGATCCCAGCAGTCGCCGATATTAAAAACATCGCATTCTTGTCTGCGAGCCAATGATGTCAACGAGGAGGCTGCTGGACTCTTTTATGGGCTTACGTGGAACCAAATACCAAGCCACGTAACTGTTATCACCTGATACTACACATTTTCGCCTGTTTACTGCATCCTTGAAAAATAAATTAGCATCTTTTAGCATTTTTGTAACAACAGAGTTACCTCATTATCAAAAAATGTGCAAATGTAATAAGTACATTTTATAATACCCTATGAGCGTCGCATTGAAAATTTTAAGAAAAGAAAATATAAAATATTTTAGGAATTTCTTCTGTGCAATAAGCACTACTTGATTTCTGAAATACAGTTTACAATTTAGTCACGCTGCTCTAGCTAGTATGGCGTTTGGATTCTGTGCGTAAGCCTCTGGTTCGATCCTTCAATGAACCTTCACAAATGGCTCTGGATTTCACTCAGCCTACCATCCTCCACTATGGCACAGATTGATATTGTCTTACTTGTAGTTTTGATGCTACAAATTACGAGATAGTTCTGTTTTACACGACAACTTTTTTTACTGTCGCTTTCATGGCCTATGCTGTAAGGAGAAAGCGCCGATTGTTGTCAAAACTACTCCGGCCCATCAGAGGAGGGTTACTCTTCCGATGAGGTAAGTCGTTATATCAAGCAATATTTGAACGCATGTTTCTGAACAAATGTCGCAGACACACTTGACATATCTCATTTATGCATCATTAACCCGTTAAAGGGATTCCTATCGATTTAAAATCTATTTCATATCTTGTGAAAATGTCCATTTCTTGGTGATGCCAAACAATAGATTGTACAAAATTATATGAAGCGAAATTAAAAAAAAAATCAATTGATTTTATGCGAATCCACGAGTACGTGAACCTTTCCAGAACAGAGATTAGTATTTATTGGGCTGCTGAATAAATGTTTTTTAGACATTTTGTTTAATACATATTGATAATTACTGAAGTTTTGCACGATTCTAGAAGCAAATGTTTGCACTTATAAGTGTTATTTAACTACTTATACGTGAATTTATCCTGTGCTTACCCAAAGTGAAAGAGACGAAAATATTAATTTCTTCTATTTATTTATTTAGTTAACGTAGAATTCCAAATACTGAGTTGGCCTCTTTACATTGGAATGTATAACAGTATAAAATGAACAACAAAAAATAACAACATAAACAAAAAAAAATTGCATCCAATAATAAACCTTACAGATTTTTGGTACACCAGCCTTTTGAAACGTGCCTGATTTTCAAAAATGTATATTTGTCCTGTTAACTTGTTGAATTGACTGGGTAGTCTGTAGAGCAGGGAACGCTGTATGAGGCATAACTTTGACTTCTGAGAAGCGAAAAGTAGAGTGCTTTTTGTTGTGCGAGATGGTACTCGAAAGGGAATTTGCTGCAGAAGGCAGTCACTTCTGATGGTACCAATACATGGTCTGCCAGTTTATGTCTCTCGTGAGGTGATTGGATATTTACAATTTCCCGAAGAATATGCTTTTGTAGGTGTTTAGTGGATGAAATTCGGTAATGAAATGAGGCGGTAGAAGAGAAAATCTTCATTAACGAAGGTTCTTTATCCCAGCAAACTATATGCATAACATTTTGTGTGGCAAAAAGTAGTCTGTATGTTGTTCGAGACGAGAACGAGACTTGCATTCGAGACATACACGAGACGAGATTTGTGGACGAGATCGACAACGGGTCTGGCATTTACCACTTCATACGAAACCAAGATTCTTTCGCGACTCATCTCAATGCCAACTTAAGCTTATCGGAAACGCACAACTCCGACCTTCCGAGTGAAAACTTTCATGTGCCTTTGAGAGGAAAGTCCCCCCATGTACCGCGCCGCCGCCGCCAGAATATTTTCCATGCTTGGCTACAGCGGGGCCGAGCATGACGCTTGCCGGAGTTAAACGAAGAGACGCGGAATTACACGAGAAGGCATCAGGAGGCGCGGACAACGGAAATTTTCCACCTTGCAGACTTCTGGCACGGAAATTCCGCGCTTCGTTTATGCGCGTTTCGCTGTAGTACATATTCCACCATTTGATTTCAATAGAAGCAGAAAAAAGAAGTTTTGTTGCCGCATTTCTCCACGTCTCATTGGACGTGCCTGGAAAAATCATAAGAGGGAAAACATGCCTTGCTATTCCTTTATTTTTTGATCAGTCATATATTTTGCCACATTTTCCTGCATTCATTGACAATTTTTAGTATAAAATATTCGCCGGAGGCGGTTATGAACCACCATCAGCCCACTTTTAGCTGCTTGTTCTCCCTTATCAGCAAACAACCTCCCGATATCAAATTGCATGGGACACGCAACCACTGATGCTCTGGGTGACACAATAAGGCCTGATAACTTCCAGCAGGGGGACTCTTCCAGGCATTCCAGTCACGAGAATTCCCTGGAAGAAAAAAACGGATGATAAGAACCGAGACAAAATTGCTTCTGTGTTGGAATCGTGTCTTTCCCTGCCTCTACAACTTTCCGAAACTGGGTCACGGTGGCTCGATACAAGCGCCATCTGCAACTGCTCTTGATTGCGGATTGATTCCGAAGATTGTCCCGAGGGGCCCACCATCATTAATCAAAACAGCAAATATACGACGCGAGTGACGTCACCACGGAGGAACTTCTTGATTCTTTGCGTGTTCGCAGATAGCCAGAGGCGACCAATCAGGTGTTTCGAGCTCTCTGATACCATCAAAAGAGTTCTGCAAGAGATCTGCTTTTCTGCGTTTATCAGCTGAGTGAAAAATTAAAGGTAATCGTATATACCAGAAGATACATGCAAAGACTTCTAATGCTTCGGGGAAGTGGCCAGAGGTGCCCATCCCCCCTAAGGCCGATGCCCCCCCCCAAAATGTCATACTCCCTCCTCAAATCATGGCATAATCCCCGTAAAGTATTTAATTAATTATCAGGTGGGAACTTTGCCAGTAATGTCTTAGCATGTGGCACTGGAGTTCACCCAGGCTCTAATAAATAGGTACCTGGGGAAGGAGCTAAGGGCGGCCGGAGCGTGGTGCTGTTTACATCGCATCCAGAAATGACTAAGGTTGTGTATGCGTCAGACCATACCACCATAGAAGTGGCAGAAACGCAAACCAAAACAAAGGAAATCAATCAATCAATCAACGCCTGTGAAGGTACATTAAAAGTTGTTTGAATGCCACTTAGAAACGTGTATCTGGTATCGGTTAGCCTATTTGATAATAAAGTGGACTTAAAACATCCCTTCCATCTTAAATTAAACCTTAATTTCCCTGAAATGAGGGAAGTTTCCCTTCATGTGCTCCTCCGGCTCAACAGCATCAACTGTGTAATCACAACTACTGCATTGAAGGAGGTCACGGTTGCCAGGCATCGCTAAGTGAAGCAGGGTTACCACGTCTTTCCTTTTCAAGTATAATTCCGGGAACTTTCTGAACGTATGTACATCGTAATATTTTCGTGTTTTTTCCTAAAGGGTTATAAAAAAAATTACAGAAACTGTTGAGAGAACTTGAAACTTTTCTCTCGTTTCATGAAACCCGCAATCTAAAGTTAATCATTCTTAGTTATTCCGAAACTTACATTAAATGCATCACATGTTGCGGGAGCCTTACTAATTCGAGGGAAGGCTTTCAAGAATGAGTAATCAGAAGAGGAAGTTAGATAAATGCATCTGCTTTTCTGAGAATAGTATTGCGTGACAGTCTTCTACATAATTACAGTCCTGCTAAAGAGGGGAGCGGGTCTTAGCCTGGTAAACTTTATATCCAACATTTCGTAGCCGTTAATTTTGAAGAAGTTTCGTTAAAAACAGTAGCAAAAATTAGTAGTTTTTTTTAAAGGCTACTTTATTGCGCCTCTACCCAATTGAGTTGGAAGTCACGACTTCTGTTCGCTCATGACGCAATTGTGTAACCTCGTAAAAGGGTTATTGACCAACCTGTAAGTTTTCGGTTGCTACAGGAGATTGTTGTGGTAGGTAAGAAAATTTGAGTGCGTATACTGACTGCAGAGACCTCTAATTACAGACTGGAGACGATGCGCTTTTGTTTGAAGCCGCTCATCGTTGCTCGCGCATAGCACCAGGGAGAGATAATATGGCGGAAATGCGAATTCTGATTTGAATCTGCAGAATGAAGCATTGTGAGTGTCAACATGTGAAACGCATTTCATATTACTTACATTACTTTAATTTTGTTATTTTTGCATGCATCCTCTGTTCGCTACAGTGCTCTCAGAGTTTCAGAGCGTAACATGCACTATATAAAAAGTATTGTACTCGAATCTATTCCAGAGGTGCTGGGCATGGATGTTCTTCGTGAGTGTTCCTTCATCAATTTAATTATATCATCATTCATTCTCATCGTCACGATTACCCAAAATTAGAAGGAAAGAGAAGTAGAAAAAACTAAATCAGTTAAACCAATCTTTCCAATATGTAGCATTCAAACTATACAGCTACGTAGTAATATTTTGAAAATTCAGTTTGGACTGTGATGATTTTTGCAAGTTACGCAAGACGCTGAGAAATAAGTTTACAAAACTGGAAATGATCGTGAAAGTAAGGCTAATGTTCGGTGAACGTAATATGTCCATTTTATAGTAAAAAACAAATGATGTGTGCTAAATTATCACAAACTGCTGGAAATAAATCAATTAAATAATTAAATCAAATGTATTGAAAAGTGGATGCTGTAAGTGACAGCAAAGATTTTGGACATGCGTTTTTCTTTGCAAGTACACTTCATGAACATTACCAAATTTCTCAACGTCGTGATTATCTAAAATAGTAGCAAAAGGAAGGAAAAATAAGAAGATTCAAATGGAAATATGTGTGCAAGTGGTCTCCTTCGTAACTGTTGTGAAGCTCGTTTCACGTTATATTCGTTCGCAGAAGGAGAAGAAAAGTAAAAAGCCAGAAACGTAACAGACCCGAACCTATTTAAAACACACAAATTGTAACATGGAGAGCATGTTGGTCTCCTTAATGGTAATGGTGAAGACCAAACCTGATGCACCTAACACGCCCACGTAAGGATACAGAAATGCAAAATACGCACGCAAATTGGAATTTCCGTCCGTGTACATTTTCACTAACACATCTAACCTGTGCTCATAATATATTTTTATTTCTGTTTGATGAACGTAACTACGTCAGGCAGTTAGTGTAGTTTTAGTAATATTATTTTTAAGTTAATAATATTGAAATAACTCTGTTTGTTGGAGCATACTTCACAACATTGTTATGAGTATCTGGTTAGGTTTCAACATGACAGTCAAAATAAAAATGTTACCATTCAATGTGTAAAACATACACATAAGTTGTTCGTATTATGAACATTGGGCTACCTGGGTTAGACATATTCTCTCCTACCAAATTTTCAGATCAATTATTACGTTACTGCTTTCAGAAACTTATTTAAAATGCAAGATTCACTTCTCGAACTTTATTGGAATAACACTGAAGGTAGCAATAATATCTCTATGCATTTTGTAGAAATAAAATATCGAAGTTTCAATTTATGAATAATTTATTTCTTGTCCAAAGCTTGATGCATAATTTTTGGCTTCGTGTTTAATGTATGTATACAATATTTTATTTGTACTTAAATAGGATATCAATTGGTTAACAAGAATTATTCTTTCAAGATTCGTCGATTATAATATAAATTATTTACTTTTACTTTGTCCTTTTACAAATATAAGTTTATTTTAAAAAACGCTTTGAAGTAGCTACCAAGAACTAAATTTAACTAGCATATAATACGTTGTTTATCTACTTCGGAAATGCTGTTCTTAATTGTACATTGAAAAATAAAACTTTGCTCTCGATTCACGTGCAATATTATTTGTCTTTGCTGCAACCGTTCGAGTAATTTATTTTCGACTGATTGCCTTGCGCACCCAGGAATGCATGTGGTATACGTATTACACTCGTATAACTGCATGAACATTCATTTGTACAATTTGAATCACACGTGTTTCTTCGGTAAAGGAATGGGTGAAATAGGCTTATCGTTGTTTTCACTTTTGTGAAGAAATTATTTGTACTCACTTCTGGAGAGGAATATGTAAAGTTATATCCTTCTTAGTAAACTTGAAAATTGCAATGTTGTGTGGTGCAATGACTCACAATCTTGAAAATAGTTGTTAGAAATGGAAATGTGAAGCATGCTCGCCGCCATGATACCACACCCCGGCTTCGAAATTTTTGGCTTCATGTTGACCCATGTTAAAAGGCCCACGTTTCCGGTCTGGTACCTTGAGGTCTGTGGTGTACTGAGGTCCAAAGCAAAATTGTTGGTTTTTGTAAATTTTAAGAATTGTAATCAAATAAAGGTTGGTTGACATGCAAATAGAAGGAATAGGACGCCTCTGTTGTCCTTCTTTGAGGATAAAATAGATTTTGTACAAAATCAGAATATCGAATATTCTTAGAACCCAAGGTTTAGATGAATATAGGTAGCATTTATCCAAATGGTACTGCTTATTATTGCAATTATTATTATTATTATTATTTAATTCACAGATTCTTTCAAACAATGATAAATATATTGAACTAAACGCACAGCTATGAAATTAGACGGGTGGCAGAAGTTCGCAGTGTTGCCACGTCGGCACACAACCCCGTGTGTTCAGAGGATTAAGAGCAGTCCGATGTGTAGATCTGGAACTCCATTTTTGTGGCCTGTAACAAACTTCCAATTCACACGATCACCAGCTCTGTATCGAATGGGACTCGAAAGTGCCCCGCAGAGAGGTCGGTCTGACGTTCGAAATAGGCAAAGCAGCCCGGTTGACGTTGCCACACAGTACGAGGGAAGCAGCGACTTTTGTTCCACTATCACTTTGCTTCTCCATCCCCTGGTACCCCGCGTGCGCACGTCTATGTCCCTGATGGAGTGCATTGCACAGTGATTCCTAAGCGCACACACTGCATTACATAGGCGTCCGCAGAACCTCTGATTACGGGGGGAGGGGGGGGCAAAGCCTTGACGAAAGTTCAGTCGGGAAAGAAAAGCCTCATTTTATCCCACTGTTTTAGTTTCATTGCATTGATGGGCATGTAAGTATAATATATATATATATATATATATATATATATATATATATATATATAATATCTGTGTGTGTGTGTGTGTGTGTGTGTGTTAGCATTTTACCAACTAGGACGACGTTTACAAACAATGAAGTCAGCGGTCAGCTTCGGCTTGTAATCACACATTCGCGATTATCTCGAAAACGGTTCGTTTGCAGACCCACCTGTGTCAGTTTTCCAAACAATTGTGTTCATTCATTCAAGACAAAACTGTTTACAGCAAGAGTCTGAAGAACTTAGTAGTTATAAATTGTGTCTCTGGTAAGTTAAAATGCATTCCAGAAAACCAAAAAAATTGGGAGCGAAGCGAGCAAGAAAATTTTTAGATCCAAATTTTTGTAAACTGAAAACAATATTGATTTAATATGACACAAAAAAATTGATGGGGCGCCATGGCATTCTCTTTTGCAATTTTTTTCATTTAGGTCGTTCGGCGCCTAGGGCCAACTCCCGCCGCCTCCTAGCTACGGCTCTGAACTTGATTGTATGAAAAGCAGAAGCAAGCAAGAAAGTTTTACGTCATATATTTTTATTTGTATAAAATTTGATATCGAGGGGTGCACTTGTCCCTCTGTGTCATCCTGCAGGTGCTCTTAACCGTCTGGAAGAAATACGTGAAACCTAAGTCCATCTTGAGTATCCTTTTGACCTGCTACTCTTACATTCTACTAGTCTTGCTTTCTTGTGCTCAATGTTTGCCCTCCTAGAATTGATTTCCGTCCAAGGTTGGAGAGGAGCAATGCCCATTGCCCCCTGTGGTTGCGTCACTGCACCCTCTTCCCCCGTAGTTCCTTTGAACTTTAATCGGCTTGAAAAATACTTGTTTTTCTTTAGGAGTATAATATCGTTTAATAATAGCGATAATATTCCTCTATACTAAATTTCTAGGTGAAAGTATAAAAATGTAGGGTCATGGACGTCTGGAAGAGGGGGGGGGGGGCAAGGAGTTGCACACCTACCCCTTAGAAATCGAATGTCAACCTAAAAATATATATATCACACGTATAATTTGATTTCAGTCATAGTAATTTACATTAATGTGATGATTTCAAATTCAAGTGGTGTTTTTTGAGGGGGCAGCACTATTATCGGGGCGATATCTGCGTACGTCCATGATTAGAGACGTCCCCCTTGCCCCCCCCCCCCGCGCTCGCCTATGTGCATTGCATAATGCTCATTGAGTAGACTACTATCCTCTCGTATGGCGCAGTTCCAACGTTGTCCCCTTGCAATCAAGGGGTTCCTGGTTCGATATGCGGAGCGCAATTCTGCCCACCCGCTTATTTTCATGGCCGTGCGTTTAATATTACTGGAAGCAGTGTTGAATACTGAATTACGTTGAGTTTGTTTTCAGTTTACTTTATTCACAGATAGGCTAATCCGTAGTAGACTTACAGTTTCTTAAAACTAGGATCCGAACAAGTTTGTGTCACCACCGGATATCGAAGCCGGAACCCCTTGATTACAAGGCGACAACGTTAGCACTGCGCCATCGGGGAGGCTAGTCTCAACGAGCATTATGCAATGCAGTGTGTGTGCTTAGGGATCACCGTGCGATGCACTCCACCAGGGACATAAGCGTGCGCACGGGGGGTGCTAAGGGTGCCTGTGCACCTCCTAAACTGATCGCACTTCCAACTGTCGGCTGGGAAGCAACGAATCGGCGACCAGTTGAATTCTCTTCGACTGGCATCGGGCAGTTTCGTGTCACAAGGCACCGAAAGAAGCTGGCGGGACGAAACAAACCAGCCTCGGATACACAGCATGTGGCCAGACATACTATAAAACGAGAGAGAGAAAGAGAGAGAGTTGACCACCGCCTTACTGGATAGAAATTGTACAATAGTATACAAAGCACGGAAAATTAGTACACAGAAAACCAAAACACTACGAACAAGCTAATAATAGCAACTGACAAAATCATACGCACGCTTGGCAGCGTTGTAACAGGAGAGCGATATTACCCCTACAGCTTTTACTTCTTAACTGAGGTTTTTGATACTCATCGAGGCACACACCTCCGAAGACGATTGGTGGACAGATACAGCTATGTAGCAAAATGTAGGTCAGCCGCCAGTTGGCAATGCCATCAGTATAATGTATCATAATAAAAATATTAATGTAGAAATTACCATAAAAAATATCACTTTCAAAAATAAGGAATTTCGTTTCATTTAAGATGCCCTGCTCTCTCCCTCTCTCCACAAAACAATGTGATATTGTTTTCTATAAAATCAGTAATCAGGTAGTAAAGAAGCTGTTTTTGATTTTATAAATCGCAGAGAGCTCCTCCACAAATCGGCCCTCACTCATTCCTCTCCTTGGCACAGCCTCGATTGCTATTTGCAACCTTTGATTCACGAGGCTTATTTGTTTATTTGAACTAAAACGTAACGAGATAAAAGGTAAAGTGTTCCCCTGTGCTTAGCACCACGCCATGAAGGCGTATAGGGGGTGTGGGGGTAACGCCCCACGAGAAGATTGCATAATTGCACCCGCAAGACAAAGAAGAGTTAGCTGTTCGGTACCAATGTTGATTTTGAATTGTTTACTTTCATTACTTAATTATATAAATATCGTCACAATTAGAGAAACCTGCCATAAAGTGATAGCAACGAAAACTCAGAGATTATAATGTTAAAATTTAATCTCCATATACCTTATACTTTCTGCGAAAAAGGAGCATGAAGTGACGACAATTAGGTGAACAATGCACATACAGGTAATTGAAACTCCTCTTAAGGCACCGTAAATAAATTAGTCTGCTCACGCTTATGAGCAGGGCCGACCTCCGTGAGGGAGTGGGTAGTACAGCGCGCTACAACGCCAGGGTCCAGGGTTCGAATCCCGGCATGGGTGTTATTAGTGTCCCTTCACCAATTTCATCCTCATCTTCTCGGTTAGGCAAGAGTGGCAGAAAAGCTAGGTTAGCATAAACGAAATCAATCGATCAATTGTTACGAATCTCGTAGCGTTGCACTTCACTGGTACAACTTACTTTACTAGCTCAGCAGTGCATGCTGGTTACATCCCTGGGTTCGGGCCGAAATACTTCGTTCCCTCCCCACTTATCCATTGGTGAAGTCTATTGAGATCCACGTGGTTGCTCTCCCGATCCTGCTATTCGACAAGTATTAAACCATTTAAAATAAAATGAAAAAAACCGCAATATGTTCTAATTAGAGTTTATTAGAAACACTCACGCACCTATATCGCTTAATACAAAATACAATTATAACAATTCCGACCGTTTACAACGTGAGATTCGTAAGCGTCATTTTCCACTACGCGAAGCACCTCTTGCTTCTGAAAATCTTACAGATAAACTCAAGGTAGATAGAGATTAGGTAAAGCCATCCGAAGATTGCCGATCTTGCACGAACGCTTGACGTCACCGGAGAAGCAGTGAGCTCGGCTGAAGCAGACGGCCCCTAGCATTTATATGGTAGATTCAGAGAGCGAAAGTATATTATTACTTTTAGGAGGGGGAAAATAATAATTGTCATCCTCCAAGATAGTAGTATGAAAGTATATAATATAAGGACAAAAATTGTACAAAAGAAGAGGTTATTTGATTAAACAGCCCGATTTGCCTACACTTAAAACTATGGCAAGATGCCCTTATTCCCCATTTCTTCAAGTGTGATATGCTCTCAATCCCAAGAATCTTGAATCCTAGTGTAGAAAAGAAGAACCCTCAATAGACAGATTTGCCCACACTTAAAACTATGTCAAGAGGGGGCATATAGCCCAATCGGCCATGTGTGTACATATTTAAATCTAAAGAATTTTGAATTCTAGTGTAGAAAAGAAGAACCCCCCTCAGACAGATTTGCCCATGTGTGTAAAAGCTACATCTCTCATTTTGTTGTCCATAAACTTGTCAAAAATATGCCCCCTCTTGATTTTGTTTTGACTATACTTAAAACTAGGGCAAAAATGCTTATAAGAGCTTTTGCTTACACAATAATAAAATGTAATATATGCTTAAATACTTGTTACCTGGAATATGCTCAATATTTTAATTGAACACCAGCCTCAACTCATATATCTAATACTAAGACAATGTAATATGCAGAGGACTTCTAGAATTGCTCTGTGACTCTCTCATTTCTTACATCATAAACATATGATTTTTCACCTATAAGAATAACACTACATATGGTGTCATCAGGGAGTGTATCGTGGAATTCACAGATAATTTTAATGTTTGTCCTGTCATTAACCACAACTTGTTTCCTTTTTGAAGTGTTGATGACAAACATGGGTCTCTGTGCTTTGAATTCATCTGGTGTGTAATACATGTCAGTATTACCAGTAGTGACCCTTTTGTATGCTATAAATGCTTCATATAATTTAAAGAAATCATCCTTGGACATGTCTAAATTATAATTTTCTCTAGGAAACACCTCATTTCTGCCATTTTAAAGATATATGTTCTTGATGTTGCAGTTATCAAATTTACTTGAATTTTTTTCCTGATTATTGTGTCTTCCAGTCTGAAATAGTACCACCACAAAATCTGGCATGTCATATTGTATACTGGAGAATGAGTTTGTAGCATCAAATTCATAATAGGCACCAGTGGCAGGCTTGTGTACACATTGATATGTATAAAATTGTAAAGGCACCTGTGGATTTTTTAGGATATCAGCTTTGTATTTAAGAGCATAACTGGCTTCATATTCAACAACCGGGATTCTTAGCTCCATAGTCTGAATAATGCACTTGCCCTCATCAGGTAGGGTTCGAGTTTTGTGTTGTTCTCAAAGCCTAACAGCTCTCCTATAGTACCCAGATCCACTGTTTCTGTAGCAGATACAATCTCTACTCTGTGAGTGACAGAATTTTGAGTTAATACTATACCTCTGGGTAACTGAGCATTTAGAGTAGATAGATTATACTGCCCTGGAGTGATGACAATTTTTTGATCCCAACTGCAATTTTGTTGTTGTGGTGTGTAATATTAGGGATCAAGTACATGCCATAAAATGCTCTGAGAGCTATTGTTTTGGGATACACTATATCATCATGTAATCTAAGTTTCAATATTGAATTTTGGCTGGTGAGATGGAATATCCCCATGATGTTTCAGATACCACAGGGCTTTTTGAAAATTTTCAATTGATGGTTTATTTATTTGAGACAGATATCTAAGAACAGATAAACACAGATGTCCACAATTAACATCTTTGAAATTTTGAACACGGGCATTATTGTAATAAAGATTAGCTGATTTTAGTTATTTTACTAAATTTTCAGGTGGAATACCTCCAAATGAATCAAACACAAATGCCTCATTTTTTAAATATTTAAGATAACAAATCCAGTGAGTGCCCTGATTTTTGTACTTATCCAAATTAACTATGCCACACTCTTTGTTGAGTGGTTGCTCTGGTAAAGAATCAGACATGTACACACCTCTAAAATTTTTGATGCCCAGTGGCTTGATTAAAGCTTCAATATCTTGGTTTGTAAGCGGCTCTTGTTTTTTTTAAACTTATTCATGGCTCTCTTAACACCTTTGCCTTGTTTCTCCATGGCCAGGTTATGGCGCTTTATTTCATCTAATTCTGCCTTATTTTTCTTGGCATCTATTACTGTTTTTGCTATGGCAGCTGATCCCCCAGCCAAGCTCCCCACAGCCCCAAGTGCTGCTAAGATGGCCGGGATAGTAAATATAAATCAACCCACATGTGATTTTTTTCTAGATTGCTGTAATTTTTTTAATTGGGGGGTGCTAAGCAACAATTTCATACCATGGCCCTTGTCAATACAAGAATTTTTTTTCTTGCGCTGCTTTTTGGTTAAAAGACTATCAATAGTTTTAAGAGATTTAAGACCTGCATAAGGTATCTGATACATAACACCCTTGGCCTTCATCCTAGGTTTATTATATACATATTCACAAACCCCACCCCAGTTTTTGTTTGGTGTTCATAGCTATGGTGGTCCCCAATGCTGCTATTTTTTCACTTAAAGAAGCATCTTTGCTTACAAATCTACCAAATGCAGCCTCTTCTAATTTCTTGTCTGCAACATGTCTCTTGTCAAGATCAGAATGTGTGTTGTATGCTATGTCATGGTCTCTACAAGCAGCATCTAGGGGATTAACACCAGGATCACCTCTGTTTAATCTATGGTCCAATTTTGTGCCTGGACCACAATACTGATAGCCTGGAATGTGTAGTTCAAATGGCAGCTTGTTTATAATATCATTAACCAACCCCCGACCCTCAGAGATATTCCAAAATTTAGGTGGTAGAGTATTAATAATTTTTATAAGATATCCAATGCCCTTAGTGTCATTCACTATAAAATTAGACAATTTGGTGCTTATCATGTCCATAATTCCAACCTTTTCATTGTAAAAATTGTGGTTGCCAGCATTCTCCTCCCCAGCTATCACCAGCAACCTATCTACAAGTTTCCTGACATCATCAACCCACACAAATTCTTGAGGCAGGGTGTTGTATTGTTTGATCCCACTGCCAGTCTTGATCTGTGACCATATGGGCTTCATTAAATTGTTGTATTTTGCTCCACTGCTAGACTTGACTCTTTTTTGTGTGGGATCATTGTTCTGGTATAGAGCATCTGATTTTATTAATATTTCTTTGTAATGATCATAATCTTGATCTGTATAGCTGCCAGGCCTTTTCCTAGTCATCAGTTCCCACAATCCAGGTGTGCCAGGATATTTAACAAAACCACCTTTTTCTCCAAGATGAGATTCTGAATATACAATCAGATCATCTCCCATAAATGTTACTCTGAAATTGCCAATTCTATGTATGATGCTACCATCACGCTCTGTGTCAGCATATAAGCCAAAGACCTCATCTTTGTTGTCTTTAGGTGTGCTTAAATATTTTTGAGCAAGAAGACCCAATTCAATAGGATCCTGAGTAGCTTCAATTCTTCGAGGAGGAACAGGACTAGGTGTATGAATACTAGAAAGTGGGGTGATTGGATAATCTAATATGTTCCTAGCAGCTACAGGTACAAGCTCTGTGATCAAATTTTGATTTTGCTCTGTAACAGTTTTGATATTTTTACCTAATTCACTAATAGCATCAATAATAGGCTGTTCTGTTTGCTTGTGTTTTTCATAGATTCCTCGGTTCTCTGATTTCCATCCCTTAAATCTTTTTACAAGATAATCTCTTAATTTAAGATCATCAATAATTGGCCTTTTCATGGTTATTTATATATGTTTCAATGTCTAGAAAATTGTTAATTTTATTTCTGTATTTACCATTATTGGGTTTTCTTGTCATATCAATTGTGACAAAGCCATAACTATCCTGGTTCCAGCACCTACTGCAAAACTTAGAAAAATCATTGTAGCTCAAGTCCCCACCTACATATTCATCATGTATGTGTTTGAGGTTGGTATGATCTTGATGAAACACACATATAAAATTGCTGTTGTCTCGGATCAGCTGCTTCGGTATTTTAGAAAAGTCTGTGCCAGGTAGAAACAATCTATGTTTTTGTGTCGGCCCTGTGTAAAGAAATTTCTAACCTTGTTTTGATTATCCAGTATAATGTCATCAAACACAACAACAGAGTTATCAAGACAGTCATGGAGTGGCTTAACATCTGATTCAAAAGTGGCAATATCCAGTCCATCATATAGCTTCATCAGCTGCTGATATTTTAATTGTTCTAAGCTCTTAGAGAAAACATACAAGTGCCTGTTTTTCCAGTCTAACCAGTTGGGTGCCAATAAAAAATTATCAATCATTAGTGTAGTTTTACCACAAGCTGATGGCCCAACAATAAGACATCTAATATTATCAGGCAGCAACTTGCCATTTCTCTTAATCTGCTGTTCAGGTTCTGGCAGCCTCTTTATAACATCCCAGGTGTTCATAGTATCACTTTGTCTTCATCGATCCAGCTGTGTTCTGGGAGTCCTAGCCATTTGACAAGAAACTTGTTGCCTTTTCTGCGGATGATTTTTTCTATGAGATATGTGTCAGGCTGTTTAGTTTTGTTGAGTTCTTCTTCATAAAACCTGCCTTTGAGAATTTCTCCTCGGTGATCTTTTATTATATATGTGTTAAGAGTCCCAGGTTTAACTTGAACCTCTGTAAATAATTCAGTGCTCCAGTTTCTTGTAAAGCCTCTTTTGAATAAGTGCTTATATTTGCTGATTCTTACTTGATCACCCATCTTGTATTTGGCTTTTCTTGTTGTTGGCTGGTATCTAGGATAATAAAGAGTTCTGATCAATTTTTGCTCATCAGATGAAGTTACCTCAGAGGGTTTCATGTTGATTGTGGAATGGACAGAGTTGTTATATTTATGTAGAAGTTCTGGAAGAATATTAAGCCATTTATAATTACCTTGAAGTGTGAATTGTTTATACATATGATTTTTTAGGGTTTTGTTGAATCTCTCTACAATTGAGGCCTTGAGATCACTGTAACTCGAGTAATGTTGTATTGACTGGCTTTTAATAAATTGTTGGAACACAGAATTATAAAATTCTTTGCCATTATCTGTTTGCAAATAGCGCGGTGATCTACCACTCTGATTGATGATTGTCCTGAAGGCTTCTGTAACACATTTTCCAGTCTTGTCTTTGAGTGGCACAGCCCAGGCAAATTTTGAAAATGTATCTATGACAGTGAGTAGATACTTGTAGCCCTTGTTGATTTTGTCTAAGTTTTTCAGCTGTCCACTTGCCATTTCCACCAAGTCGCACTGCCATAAATCATTTATGCCTTTTGTAACCACTGGCAGTCTCTTATAATTATGTCTGGCTTGTCTGTGTAATTCATCAACAATAATTTGTCTAGACATAATATGTAAACAAGAATATTGCAACTATGGGGTGTTCAGCAGCTGATACTACAGGATTTTCTAAATACAGTTTGTCTCCTATTTGTATATAAAATTCCAGAGAGCCATCATCTTGAGCATAAGATGTTTCTAATGTATTGGGATCTGTAAAATCCTCTAACTCTACACTGGTGATTTTTGGTTTGTTGTCAGCATTTGTTATTGATAAGGTGGGGTAGTGGTGTGCCTGTGGTTGAAGCCAATATTTCATTTTGATTGGTCTCAGTGTGCCCCCAACAAAAAACTGGTAATAAAATTGTGCAGGGGACAGCATATATATTTTGCCACCTGGTGTAAATGGTGAATCATATTCTTTGTTGGGGATACTGTACAATTCAAGAATTACTGTATGTTTAGGATTCTCGATTATGCCAGTTATTTCTTTTTCTGCTGTAAGCAATCTACTTGTTACAGATTCAAGGTGCTCATTGATAGTCCTAACAACATCATCATGGCCTGGCTTGATCTTTATGTCCACAACAAGTTTCTTGTATTGTTGCACAATTTCTTGTAGTTGGGTGGCAAAAACAGACAGAGCATTTGCTTGATTGGATTCCATGGTCCCTAGCTGTTGCTTGATATTAGCTACAATTTGCTGTAAATTTTCAACAACTGCCAATTTTGAATTTTGAGCAGTAAGATCATGGACTTGTCTTCTGATATCCTCAAACAGGGCATGCAGTTCATTAATATGTTGATTAGTTGGTAGAGTGGCCACTGTCTGAGTAAGTTGTTTGATCTCTGTTTGGATATTCTTGATATCTTCTGATTTCAATATGCGATTCACTGCCCTCTTTATATTTTTAAGTTCCTGTGATGTAGGCAGATTTGATACAGTATTCTGCAAAGATTCAAGTGCCAATTTTACATTGTTTAATTCAGAAGCATCAGCCACATTTTGCATAGCATCTTGGAGCAGGGCTATATCTGCCTGGGTAGGTGTTGATTGTTGTAAAATTTCAAGCTTTGTTTGGATATCATCGATCAAGTGATGAAAATGAGATAGCTCAGATTCAGTGTTGAGATTTTCAAGTTTTGTGATCTGTTGCTGGACACTGGCAAGGGTATCTACAATACCAGGCAGGCGGGATTCTAGAGATTCTTGTACATTTGTCAAATGACTTTGCACTGCTGCTATTGTACCCTCAAGATGGGTTATGGTACTTTGAATTTTTCCAAAATCTTCATATGTTTCAAGTTGCAGCTTAATGTTGGCAACACTCCGAGTTATTGCACTCAAAGCATCAGAAGATGGCAAGTTGTTCATAAAATTTTCAAGTGTCTCAATTTTTTCTTTAACCTCGGCTATGGCATTGTTCAGAGGGTCCAGATTAGGTATCTCCAGTGATTGAATCTGTTCTTTTAGAGTGGAAATCACTAGATCAAAATCTTCTTGTGACTTTATGCTTTTGACAATTGTTTGGAGCTGTGTCTGGACATGATTTATCTGCTCTTCCAATTGTTGTTTCAATTGCTAAGAGTTGGTGGCCTGGGTCTTAAATTTGGCTTGAAGAGCTGCTACAGCTTCTTCTAAACTTTGAAAATTATCCAATGTGGCCAAATCAGTATATTTCTGAAGCAATAATTTGAGTTCTGAGTCAATTTTAAGAAGAGGGTCCATGCATTGTGATTGTAAATTTGTAATTTCTAGTTGAAGACTGGCATTGAGTGTGGTTTGTAAAGCTTGTAAATCACTTCTTAATTTCTTGACTCTGACATCAAGCATCAGAATCTCATGACTGTGATCTTCATGTCTTGTATGGCCAAATATATCATTAGGCATTTTGATTTAGTGGTTATTTATTATTGAATATCTAATTCTTAATTCTATAAAAAAAGGTATAAGCTTGTCATAGGATCCCGGGACCTCAATATATAAGCAGTCACCAGCAGAAACAGTATAAACAGTGCCAGAAATCATGTTTGAGTGCTTAATTCTATAAATATTTCTCCCTATTGAAATCTTGACATTACACTCGGGGGTTGTAATAAATTGTAATTGACCACTTACAGGTAATTGGTAATGATTTAAATTATTGTTAAATATGTACAATGTTTTACCTGTTTCATCATCAACATCTGTAAGTATGCTGTTCAGATGAATAATTAACAAAGCACTTAGTTTAGATATTATATCAGAAGAGGGTTGTGGTGTTGGCAGGTCCATAATAGCCTGTTTTTTGAACCCAAATAAGTTCATAGGCATGTTTATTTATTTCAAATCATGCTCTGTAATTGGGCATTTATTACCAATTTTCAAATCACAATGACCCCATGGTAGAGCATGTATGCCACACGATAAAATGCATCTCTTATCATCATGTGGGTCCAGAGCCACTTTTCTTACAATATTTGTAGTCAACAAGTGATCCAAACTCTGAATTCTATTTTCTGATGTTCTGATTGTGCTACATGATTTGAGGCAATTTTTGTAATCTTCAAATTCAAGTTCTTTGTCAACAATTACTCTGCCAATGCCCTTGGCTTTTCTTGCAACAGCACCACTACATGTTTCAAAGCTGTACATCTTGGCCCTTAACCCAGCAAATGCCACAATAACATCACCAAGTGTCTCATCTTTTAACTTGCCAGGCACCTTTTTGTTGTGGGGTTGAATCTTTGTATGTTCACTGGTATCAAAATATTCAAGCAATGCAGGCTGTGACATATTTTTATAAATATCTTCTGTTTGAATATCAAGAATAAAACTATCTGTGTCCATGTACATCAGTTTTACACAATCACCATAAAAGGGCTTCAACACATTATAATAGAGCTCCAGCATGTGTAATTTGGCCAATTCCAATATCACAGCCCCTACATAAATAGGCTTATCAAACTTAATCTTTGTTTTTTTCATATTAAAAAGTGCCATATTTTCATCATAAATTCTTCTGTAGTTGAAATTAGGCTTTGCAATCAATTTTTTGCTCCGGCTGGGGTCAGTAATTATTTTAACATCAATATGTTTTCTAACATTTTCTATTGTTTTGCCATACACAGAATTGACCATCAATTTAAACAAAGTTTTATCAAATTGGCTCATTGGAGATGTTCGAAGCTCTGTGTTTGTATCAATATATGGTTTCAACCATCTTGAGTGCCTGAACCTCAAAACTTTGCCAATTTTGGTCACTTGGACACCATGTTTCATCAGGAACTGGAGGTTTTTGTAATATAAGACAAAATCCTGTTTTGGCTCTAGACTCATCATCAATTTCTTCTGTTTAGAGCCAGGTGAGCACTCAACCTCAGGAATTGGGGGCAGATCAGAAAATGTGTTGTGTAAATTATCAGGAATTGTCAGATCAACCTCTAAGAACAGGCCATAGTTACTGTCATCAAAATCCTTAAGATCTTCAATATTGAAATCTTCAACCCACTCAAGCCCTGCATATGGCAGTTTATCCATCATAGCATAACCATACAGGCTATTGGCATCCACATACAGTATATAATTTGATGGCAATGCTGGATCATAATTGGGAATATACTTGTTATTTGCTCTGGCATATCTCGGAGAACATTGCACCATGCCCCCTCTTATACATTGTTCCATAAACAGATACATGTCTTGAACTTGGATCAGATCCAATTGCATTTTAGTGTTTTAAAACATTGCAGACCATGCTAGGCCCGGAGCACTGTAGAAATACATTGGATCCAGTTTATAATTTTGCATGGAAGATTTTCTGAATGCCTGCAGTATATCAGCTAAGAGAGCCACATCAAGTTTTAAATAAGCCTTGTGATAATCACCAAATGTCTGGCATTTTAAATTGTTCCACATCAATTGGGCATGGTGATAATCTTCATCAGTGATTCCAGATGCTCTGATTTTGCTGTAAAACTCTTGTTGTGGTGGCAGAGAACACTCATCAAATTTAGAAAAATCTGTAACATAATCATATGGATATACACCCTTCCGCCTAATTAATTTCAGGTCCTGATTTGGAAACAAAGCACATGTGATTTTGAATTGATCATCAGATAATTGAGTGGCCAGTGTAGCCAGGCTAGCAGACAGAATTCTGTAGGAATCAAGAAATCTTAAGTGAATAGAAACACCATTAACTTTAATTATTTTGCTAATAGCAATATATTTTTCATTATTTTCTGCTAAAATATTTAAATTCTGCTTGTTAAACCCCTCGTACCTGATCAGATGATGGAAATCATAATTGGATGCACCATGGCAAAATATAGGGACAAATTTTGGTCTCTGGATCTTAATATTACAGCTATTACACAGGGCCATTTTGAATTTACCATCTGTATGAGAATGGTGTTTCACCTTGATATTTGTATCTGAAAATTCAGAATGACATACCGGGCATTTTTCTGCATTGTTGAAATCTTCAATCTGATCCTCTGTTAAAGGCAACATGGGTTTTGATTTTAATAAGACATTAGATGCTATGTCATGGCACTCATTTTCTATTCTATGTGCAAATTCTTTGATGGCATCTGCTCCCATGTATAAATATTCTTTACTAACAACCCCATCCTGTACAACCACATAATAAAAACTAGAAGGTTCATGTAATTGATATGATGTAATTGAAGATTCCTCAGGATCTGGGCTACAGAATGCAAGAGGTTTCAGGTTTGACTCAAAATCACAGACTATATATGCTGGGTGTTCCAACAAGGCTTCAAATTTTTTTAAAATTGGCTTTTTCACTTGGATTAGGCATCACCATATGAACAGGTTTATGATTGCCACAGTATTTCAGATGCTCAATTAACTTGTTTTTAGCAATTTCTGTATTCACTTTACAAACCCCATTTATTATTTTTTTTGACCATCAAATACAGTCAAACATCTTCTGCACAACTTGAATATTGTCTTAGATTTGTCTAATTGTTTTCTGACTAAAGCTTCAAGATTATGTATCAGAGTGTAATGGTGTGTATCATCCCCTTCAATTAAGAGCAGATCAATCGGAACAGCAGAATCATCATCAAGTGTACTGATTCTGAGAGGTGCTATCAAGCAATTGCCACGGCCAGTAGAACAAATAAATACATTAATAGATAATTGTTTACCATTGATATCCCTGGCCTTTTTTTTTTCAAATTTATCAATATTCTGAACAGACATTGGATATTCTAAGCCCTCCATTGCTTCATCAAAATTGTGTTCATATTGTTTATAATAATTTATTCTCTCAGGATGATCTAAAACTGGATACAAAGCAGCTAAAATACACCACAGAAAACATTTCTCATCATTATTTTTTATGTTAACCACGGCTCTTTTGTTTTTAATATTGGCAGGTAATGGCAGATATGTAGATCCTTGTAATGGGCTGAATTCAGAAATATTAACATATAACTTGTGTGGATATCCGCATAGGCTCCATCCTGACTCTTTTCCAGCAAATTCAGAGTGTTTAATATTCGATTGATCTATCAAACTGCTTATTATTTTGTCTGAATTTGTATTTGAATATATAGCTACAGTTTCTGTTATGTGGGGCTGTGTAAATTTTGTGCCATTTGGTTTCTTATATTGTGTAAACAATTTGAGGGACAGCTTATAAGAGCCATTTTGTGCATTTAAAATTGCCTGCACATCAGGATTTATACTGTTCAAAAAATTCTTAATATCACATTTTTGCTCTGATACAAACCGGTGATCCCTAAGTTGGCCATTAAAACTGCTATGGATGGGTTCATAGCGTGGCTGCTTTGCTGCTCTAGCATTAACAGGTGCTTCATGCTTCCTTTTCAGACCAGATGTAGATGGTTGTGAGGGCAATATTGATGACTGTACATAACAAGTACACTTATGCCTTTTGTAATATGCCTTGCTTAATATTTTATGGCATCTTGGACACATTTTTGTGGCCTTTCTGCATTTCTTAGGGTCACAAATATGCCGGTGCCTAGACCAATTAGAACTAGATATATTTTTATTACACTGATTGGAATATTTTTGATTTGGCATTTTTATTGTTTATTTATATAAAATTTCTTGGTCCAAAAAAAAACAGAACTATGGACAATATGCCAAAACAATTATAACAGCAGTTAGTGGCTGAGCTGGTGCTTTTATACCCAGACAACAGCAGAAACTAGGCTCTGGTGATCCCCAATATAAAATAATTTTGCTCTATTATGCTGTTGTATAACACACTTTACCAGGTTTCAGATCTGGGAGCTTTCAGTTGTATATCAACTAGCAGTGAATATTCTCAAAATCTCACGTGTGGGGATATTATTTTGCCACATGTATTTCAATCTTACACATTTTATCAGGCCTCAAACCCAGAGCTGTTGTTTACAAGGCAACAATATTAACACTTTGCAATCAGGGGAGGCCTCACATTTTACCAGGACTCAAACCCAGAGCTCTTGTTTACAAGGCAACAATATTAACACTTTGCCATCAGGGGAGGCCTCATATTTTACCAAGCCTCGAACCCAGAGCTCTTGTTTACAAGGCAACAATATTAACACTTTGCCATCAGGGGAGGCCTCACATTTTACCAGGACTCAAACCCAGAGCTCTTGTTTACAAGGCAACAATATTAACACCTTGCAATCAGGGGGGAGGCCTCACATTTTTTCAGGCCTCAAACCCAGAGCTCTTGTTTACAAGGCAATAAGCCATGGGACTATGTCCATATTCTATTGAGCATCAGAACCCAGGAGTTATGAGCTCTATATCAGCTAAATACAATTCAAAGTTGGGCTTTGAACTGTGCAATGAATATTCTGTAAGTCTCACTCGGGTATATATTATCAGAACAAGGCAAAACCTGAATCCAATTCAGGCATATATGACAACATGCAAGAGGCCAATGTTCTTTTTACTAAGAATTTCCCTTGGAGTCAATGACATGATGGCATGTATGGGGAATTTTCCCTGAAAGGGCACAGTGTAGATTTTATCTCATGCATGCAAGCATATAAAATCTCCCAGGCGTGCATAATTTATTGCTGGCCGGGACATGAAACTGATCAAAGATTAGAAAAAACATGAAACCAATTTGCTTGCCTGCCCTTGTCCTATTGTATTGATCTGTAAGTTGTAGAGGATGAGAATATAAGCATTTTTGCCCTAGTTTTAAGTATAGTCAAAACAAAATCAAGAGGGGGCATATTTTTGACAAGTTTATGGACAACAAACTGAGAGATGTAGCTTTTACACACATGGGCAAATCTGTCTGAGGGGGTTCTTCTTTTCTACACTAGAATTCAAAATTCTTTAGATTTAAATATGTACACACATGGCCGATTGGGCTATATGCCCCCTCTTGACATAGTTTTAAGTGTGGGCAAATCTGTCTATTGAGGGTTCTTCTTTTCTACACTAGGATTCAAGATTCTTGGGATTGAGAGCATATCACACTTGAAGAAATGGGGAATAAGGGCATCTTGCCATAGTTTTAAGTGTAGGCAAATCGGGCTGTTTAATCAAATAACCTCTTCTTTTGTACAATTTTTGTCCTTATATTATATACTTTCATACTACTCAAGATGATATTGAGGCATCCTTTTAATGATTAGTAACATAATTGAAAACGCGCTACTTTCAAAATGGGGCAAAGGACATGTGAAAAAATGTATATGGAAAATCCATATTCCTGAAACTTTCTGACCGGTGCGCTACAAAGAATGTTACGTGTTCTCCTTTAGAATTTCGTCATTTTACAAATCGTAATATAATTTTAACAAAAACGTGGCATGCTAAACAAGAATTAAAGAGTTAAAAAAATAATTGAATAATAGACTTAGTTTATTTTACTTCGCTTATCTGTCACATATGGCTAATCGCAAAGATGAGGAATTGTGATGATATGATGAAATTGAAGAAAGGAGAGTAAACACATGCCCGGGCGGGGATTCGAACCTGGGGGACTTTGGCATCGTAAAGCGTTGTGCTAACCACGTCGTCACGGAGGTCAGCATTACAAGGACGTAAACAGAAAATTGCATCTATGTTTTAATATGCGAGAAACATTTGCGAGGAGATTATAGAAGTAACAAATAATTATTACAAGGCGTTGTGATGAAAATTATTAATATATCTGAAATATCGAGAGTTGACTTTGCAGTCTCTAAATGTACTTTTAGGGTTACGCAAAACCTTTAGGCTACTCAAAATTGCTAGTGTAAACTTATAAGCTATTAAAATTTAAAACTTATTCCTGTTCGAAAAAAGAAACTGCCAAGTCAAATTTATATTTCGTAGAAATACATATATTTTTCTTTCACGAGGCCAAGAGAGTATTTGGAGGGGACGGTGGCTTGGGAAGGCTATAGCCCCGGATCTCGATCTGCAAAGTGGCTTCCAGTGGGAAAACATTGCTATGAAATAGTCCAGAAGAAGGGGCGAAATGATTTTTTTAAAATGGCTCAAGAATACAAAGATATAAGTGAACATTTGACAAGCTTAGTCTAAAACTTACAACTGAAATCGTACGTTTGTGGGGGGGGGGGAGCTACGTGAGGTAACACAGTGAAATATGATTCACAATACTAAAATTAAAATAAATATGTGGGAACAATATAAATCAAAATATGTTGTAGCTAGTGACGGCGCAATACTAAAGATGGAGGAGTAAGTCATATTTTCCGGGGCAATCATGTTTATTATTCCGTTACATACGACACAAAAATGCATATTTTAGCTAAAAGAGCATTCATTCATTTATTTATTTTTGTCGTTTTACTGGGGGCAGATAAGAGAGAGAGAGAGAAATTGTCGAACGAGAATAGGGGGGTGTTCCTGCCTCCCCCCTGTAGTGTGGTCACTATGCTGGAGGAAAATGCACCAATTAATAAACTATTAAATAAAACAGATACTTTTAAAACTTTTAATCAAATTATTTGTGAACTATGATTTAAATTTATAGAGAGCACATTTAATTTGGATGAGTTAACTTCTGAAGCCTGCCATTTCCGAGCCTTCTTCCGGTGTAACTGCACTGCCCTTTGAGCCCTATCTGCTACGATCAGGTGGCAGAACGAGCAGAATACTAATTAAAACAAATATGTGACAAATATATATACCTAGTCTTACCATAAATACTGTCCCAAAGTTGTAAGTAAATAGACACAAAATGGTGAGAGATATTGTAATATCAGAATAACATGAGGTGCATGGATGCATTATGAACCAAAATCACAAATAATTATTCGAAATGGCCACCTTTAGCACTGACACACTTCTGAAGTCTTCGTGGCCACTCATCAATGGAATTACGCAACACATCAAGTGAAGAGACCGCTTTAAACTGTCAATATTGGGATGTCTCTTCTTGCAAGCCATCTCTTGAAGCTTGGACCACAATTTGTAGTCCAAAGGGTTTAAGTCTGGACTGGCAGAGGGCCAATCTGACGTGGAAATGAAGTCAGGAACATTTGCCTCCAACCACTGCTGGGTGGTGAGTGCTTTGTGTGCTGGGGCTGAGTAATGCTGGAAGCTCCAGTTCTCTCCATGGAAGATGCTGTCGGTAAGATTCTTGCATCGTTCTTCAAGCACTGTCTGCTGGTACACTTTGGCTGATGTTTTTACCCCTTTTTCACAGAAATGGAGCGTGCCCTCATAGCAAATGTTCCAGACTTCATTTCCACTTAAGATTGGCCTTCTGCAAGTCCGGACCTATACCCTTTGGACTACAAATTGTGGTCCAAGCTTCAGGAGATGGCTTGGAAGAACAGACATCCCAATATTGAAAGTTTAAAGCGGTCGGTCTCTTCTGAAGGCAGTTGCTCATTTTTCAGTCGATGTGTTGCGTAATTCAATTGATGCGTGGCCACGAAGACTTCAGAAGTGTGTCAGTGCTAAATGTGGCCATTTCGAATAATTATTTGTGATTTTGGTTCATAATGCATCCATGCACCTCATGTTATTCTGATATTACAATATCTCTCACCATTTTGTGTCTATTTACTTACAACTTTGGGACAGTATTTATGGTAAGACTAGGTATATATATATAAACAACGTGTTCAAGCTATTGACGGCGCCAAAGAAAAGACAGAAGAGAAACGTGGAGAGTGCAGTGATATTTTACGGGAAGCAGCAGGCACGTATCCAGGGATTCCTTTCGGGGGGAGGCTGAAAACCATTTTTTAAAGGGGTATCACAATTGTATGTTTAAGGCCAGTAGTGGCAATTAGGTTCCAAAATATGGGGGGGACAAGGAGACAAGCATTAAGAGGCCATAGTGTGATAGTGTGGAGGCAAAAGAATGGGAAGCAACTATCTCCTAAATCGTCGCCACTGTTTAAGGCTGTCATTTTAATCAGAACGTGAAATCGGGACATTTTCTACCACTCAACTCCTCTGTTTCCATGCATTAACATTGTGTGCCGGAACCATCTCAGTATGTGTGTTTCTCCATTTCTTCTCATCAGGCATCAAAACATCTATGTACCAGAAGTATTTTTACGAAGGTGTTATACATGCACGGAATACACAATCCACTCGACAACGCGAGATTCAAACTGTGTGCTGGGAACTGGACGCAGACAGTTCATGAATATTTCTCTCTCATTTAAGCCTGAACACCACTAATGTGTCTTGTCCTCCCATGTTTGCAGCTCTTATAAAAGCCGAAACCCACCAAATTGTTCATATTCAGACCTAAGCACTCGCAAGTGTTCAAAAATGTCTGTTGAGTGTGTGTCGAATCCAGTAGCCTTAAACAAAAGTATTTTTTATGCCATGAAATTCTCGGACTGCATACACAAAATTTGGTCCTGGCACAACCAAATCATCACTCAAGACTTTGATTTTCAGTTGATCTGTGCAGCTTTTTCCTTTTTTAATAAATCTCTCCAATACCCAGCCCGATACTGCCGAAATATCCACTTTAGAGAGAGAGAGAGACCTTCGATCTCTTCGTCTTTCGACCCGAACTACTCGTAGCACTACTCGAAGTTCCGCTGTCGTTAATGTCTTTAGCTTTGGGAGCGAACTGGAACTAGTAGTAGATTTCGTTACTTTACGGTATTTAGTCCATTTCATTTTTGAATCACTAGAACTTATAAAGCAACCAATGGACACTCACTAATCGACTGTATGAATTGTCATACTTACCTCTGAAGTCTCCACCTATTCTGTTGTACAGATCAACCGGGAAATTGAAGCCGCCTATTAATATCCTCATTATATTCTAGAACGTTCCGCAGATATAACTATTCGTAAATATTGCCAGTAGTTCGACTCCTTCTCTTTTTCAAGAACGTTCCCTCTCGCGCTTTCCAGAGATTAAAAAATTACAATGAATCCGAATCGCCCTACCTGTGACGCTACCTTTGTTGTGCAGCTTGCAAATGCTGACAAGTCTCTACATAGAGTTCAAGTTTGCTACGATAACACCGAAAGCGTAAGAAAAGTTTACGTGCAGTATTATCAATAGCAGGGTTATAGAACATTCTCCGTCCAGCCTTGATAGACGATAAAATTATCGTCACATTATTCAAGAAGACAACAACCTAATTTTATTTAGTGTAAACTGAAAAATTTCCTGGTGGGGGGGGGGCATGAGTTACGTTTCCCACCTTGGATACGCGCTATAAAGAATAACAGGGTTATAGAACATTCTCCGTCTTGCCTCGATAATTATTTATCTCCTTAAATTATCGTCACATTATTGAAGAAGGCAAAAACCCAATTTTATCTCGTTTAAACTGAAAAATTTTCTTGGGGAGCGGGGGGTCTCGAGCCACCTGATCTTTGCCTTGGATACGCGCTACACAATAACAGGCTTATAGAACATTCTCCGTCTTGCCTAGATAATTATCTCTCAAATTATCACCGTACGTATTATTCGAGAAGCCAAAAACCTAATTTAATCTAGCGTAAACTGAAAATTTTTTTAATGGAGGGTTTGAGCCCCCCTGATTCCCACCTTGGATACGAGCTGTTACCAATAACAGGGTTATGGAATATTCTCCGTCTTGCCTCGATAATTATTTATCTCCTTAAATTAACGTCACATTATTTTATTTGACACCACAAGAAACAAAAAATCTCATTTTATCTAGTGTAAACCGAAAACTTTTGGGGGGGCTCGAGCCCCTTAAGCTCCCCCCTTGGATACGTGCCTGGGAAGCAGTCACGTTTATTACACCCTTACATTTATATACAATATTAAAAAGTTCTGCTTTTAGATCTCGCACAATGCCTTATTCACAAAAATGGGCAATATCGCATTTTTTATGTCAGTCAAGCTGTGATATTTTAGATTTATTCCGTTAGTTTTCTGATAATAGTTTTCACAGCTTTCCATAGCATTTAGGCATGACTTCAGTTGACAAGAACAAAATAATATTATTTCAAAACGTAGAGCAAAGAGAAATCCAACGCGCTTAAGTTAAAACTCCCTTACATTGGAAGCCTGGAGAGAACAAAACAGGGGTTCCTTCGTAACACGATTTCTTGAAAACCATTTTACACATTTGAATCAACTTTGTGATAAATTGATTCGAAAGGATGAATCTTAACAGTAAAAGTTGTAACTCGTCCCCTGCTACTATATTTTAGAAGATATTCGTTGTCAAATATCTCAATATTTGCATAAGGAACCAGCCTTTTCCGTGCCGAGTGTTTCGATGATGACGTCATGCATCCACGGACAACTGCGCATACGATCTGCGCCGCCGAACGAGCACCCCCTGGATAAACTGTTAACCGCACTCTGGAAAACGGTTACACCTCTCCACTGACACAGTGTTACCAGACACAATAAATTTGCCAGAAAGTAGATTAAAAAAAAAACAGTAATATAGTGAAAATGTACATTCATCTGGCACAGTGAATTTTGATTGTGGTGGCAACAATGAAAACCGAAACGCGTGATCTTCTACTCCACAAAAATTTAAACAAATCAACAATAGCTTTCAAAATATAATGAGAGAACAGAATGGCGTCTGCGTAAAAACACGAAACTACGAATAAATATAAGGAATTTAACTCAAAAATTAATAATTTCGGTTTCACTAAACTGATTGAACTGAAACTTACGACAATCTTTACAACGTTTAAAAGCAAATCAGACTATTACTGCTGTATAGTATATAAAAATTGCTTAAACTTGCCGCTATTTATACTTCTATATATATCGGTATATAAAGTTAAGGATTATAAAGGCGGCCACATTGGAAAATTGACTGAAGGCATTAATATAATATTTATGAACTTATATATGAATTATTAACTGTAAAATAAGCGAAACTATAATAAACATTAGATAATATACTAGCCATTATATAATAATATTCGTTAAATAAGAATAATATAAAACAACGAAGTAATAGCCAACTCAGGGGTCATTACACAATCAAAAGCCTACGACCAGGGACCGAAGTGGAACAATTATAAAGTAGCGCCCGCTCAGAAATATGGCAAGGTGACTGCTAAGGAGTCGCGTTATTATGATGGTATTCAGAGACTGGAGTAGAGAAGGTTACATAATTTAGAATTGCATAATTTGTATTCATGTCCATGTATTGTTAGAATAATAAAATCAAGAAGACTTGGGTGGGAAGGCCATCATGTAGCATGAATGGAAGAGGAAAGAAGAGTTTGCAGGATTCTTGTTGGTAAACCTGATGGTAAGAGACCTGTAGGAAAGCCAAGACGAGGATGGAGGGATAACGTTTGATAGGTTTATATGACACTGTTACGAAGAAGACAACTTGCACGTTGTCAGGGTATATTCTGTTTTGTTGGTTGGTAATATGGCGGTAATGTGAATGAATGGTAATTGGACGGATTGTATAAAATGTTGTTCGCGGTTAATAAAACCTTATGCATAAATAACGAAGCCATTGTATACTTCACTGTCCATCATGGTTCAGCATTTTTCAACGCTCATTAACGTTGAGGTGGCCCTAAAGGAAATCGGCAAGGATGGAAAAGATTGGATTGATCTTGCCCCGGATAGGGACAGATGGAAGGCTTGTGTTACTGCAGCCATAAACCTTCGGGTTTAAGAAGGCTAAAGAGTTATAGCTCTTGTCTACTCTTGCGGCGGGCGCCCTACATGCTGGCAAGGGAAATGAGTAGCGGGAAGAGACCAATCCAGCGCGTTCAGAAACGTAGCAGCCAGTAGAACGAGGTGTGTGTAGTACTTCCTCCCGCCACGTCGTAACTCTCGGCGCCACTGCTGATGTGTGGTTAGTCTGCTGCGTATTCCCCACTTCCCTCGCCAGCATGTAGGCTGCCCGCCGTAAGACTAGACAAGAGGCATAGTTAGTTATGGGGACTGGACTAAAGTTTGAAGAAGGAACATTTTAACGATGATTTACGTGTTAGCTTTCGTCATATCCATTGTGTCCGTTTGGCACGCACAGTTGCTTGCAGCGAATTTGTTCATTAACTTTATAAACGATTCAGTAGCCGCACCGAGGGGTAGTTAGGGGTAATTTAGCCTGCCCTCCCATGGACCCCAGAAGCAGTGGCATTGTTGCGTGCATCGTTCCCCGGATATGAGCTCTGTGCAGCCTTCCGTTTTTTATGCTCGCTCCAAGGGTCGTAAAGCAGGCGCCTGAAACCGGAGGAACATTACCCGGAAGCAATACACAAGGCACCTGCCGTCGGCCAGCGAGAATATTCCATCCAAAGCAAAAAGTGCCACCGGCAATAAAGTGCCTTCTCTGTACGACACGTCAAGTCTCACAATCCCTGGATAAAGCTTTCTAGCATCATGGAGACATTCTTCGGAGCATTGTTTCGGGAATGGTTTCCGATTTGTGGGTGTGCAGGAACGTAAACATACAGTGCATAATTTAACACTTTCAAATCGTTATCGGCATGGCTACCTTGTTGTGGGCCAAATTTATAACCTTTGAATAACAAGGCTGTGTCATATGTGACACCCACGCTCTTGTTTTGCACGCATGCACGCGAAAACCGATTTGAGTTTCTCACATGTGGTATCATAGGCGCAACCACAATTTTTTGTTTTTTTGGGGGGGGCAAGTACGTACCAGGATAAACGTGCCAATAATGATATTATTATTATTACTGTTATAATATAATGTCATTGGTATTAATATTATTATTATTGGCATCTATCCTGGTATCTTTTCAACACGTTCAATTTCACATTAGCTAATGATGGAAAACAAGCACACAAACTGTATTCTTGAGAGACAAAAATGACGAATGTAATTCTTTTTGTACGTATAACATGTGTAACCTTTATGTAAAACATATGTTTTTGACATATGCAACATGGAACGACGTAAAATAAGAAAATAAATGTGCAACATATTAACACTAAATTGTGTACGTATTCAATGTTTCTTTAATACATATGTATATTGACACGAACCTAGTGACTTTTGTGTAAATTATCCTAAGTTTGATTGAAGTCCCTCAATCAGACTTCTCAGCATTTTTTTTGTAAGGCAAGGAACTACGACAACTTAATTTACACAAACTCCTATGCGTGCAGGAAAACAATTTCGTATGTTACTTTCAGGAATAACACACTTCAGATCCATTTTCAACATTTATCCTCGTCTATTCCGAGAAACTTATGCAAACTTATGCAAATACGTTATTTCATCAATGTTAATAATTAAGATGTAACTTACAAAATTGTTACATCCATATACTTATTTCGACAATATACCAAAATCCTCATTATCATATTTTTCTCTGTCTCCATAACCAAACCTTCTTATAGCTTATGACATATTTTAAGAGTCACACATGAAGGTTGGTCGTTAACCAACAGACATGCGTGGTACTGTTGATACGTGCTCAGCCGGTATACGACAAAGAGTAAACGCGACAGCAAGGAGTGAGCAAGATCTCCTCCATTGCCACAACGCGCTCCAGGAAACCGTCAAAAACTGTATCACGGATCGCTGAGCCTCCTTTGTGGCACCTAACACTGACGCCATGACTCACCTCACTGAATGACTGACTGGCGTCTTGGAGGCAAATTACACATACAAAACCTCCCTTCCCTGACAGTGCTGCCACCTAGCGACGCAGTCTGGAGCTCGTCTCGCAGACATGTGGCGTACCCCAGCCTGGCCTACATATCCCGTAAGTTTCATCGCTCTGCCACTTTATTTCGCTTTTTCACGGCATTAATCCGGTTATTTATAGGCCGTACCAAATAATATACAGATCACAATAGAGAACAAAAAATACAAATTTAAATCTTTCTTAGCCCCAACCTATTGAATTTGCCCACTGCACCAATCAACTACTGCAAGACGACGTCACATCTGCCTGCCAAAAGTTAAACGTGCAAGATCTTTGCCGACCTCAAAATGAGTTGAAATTTCGAGCTCTTCCTTGTTAATGAAATATACGGAAGGGATCCGGGAGGATCCAAATAAATTAGTGCTAATATGGGAGATCCCGGGAAATACGGGAGAGTTGGTCATCCTAACGCACACACACACATTGATGTGTATATGTATTAGGCGCATCCAGAAAGTAAGTTTCCCTGGGGTCGTGCATAGAAAGGAAACATTATTTCATTCAATGATTTATTGCCACAGATACAGTACTTGTCCAGTTACTTGTCAACAAAACTGCCGGAATTGAGGCACTTGTCATAGCGTGGGACCAACTTCTGTATACCTGCGTCGTAGTAGTCCGCCGCCTGAGCGCCGAACCACTGTATGACAGCCGTCTGAACCTCTTCGTTGCTGTGAAAATGTTGACCGGACAGGAACGTTTTCAGGTGGTAATCACTGGGAGCGAGATCCGGGCTGTACGATGGATGATCGAACACCTTCCAACCGAACCTGTCCAGAAGGGCTGCAGTGCGCCTAGCCATATGTGGCTTCGCATTGTCGTGCAGCAAGATCACCCCTGCACTGAGCTTACCGCGTCGCTTATTCTGAATTGCTCGTCGCAATGTCCCCAGTGTTTCACAGTAACGGTTAGCGTTCACAGTCTCACCTCTGGGCAGAAACTCGATGAGCAGAATGCCTTGTCTGTCCCAGAACACCGTGCACATCACTTTTCGCGCCGACACATTCTGTTTGAACTTCGTCCTGCATGTAGAGCCATTGTGACGCCAATGCAAGGACTGCTGCTTGCTTTCTGGGGTGCTGTATGCAACCCACGTTTCATCCCCTGTGATGATCCGGTTGAGAAAATCGTCATCATCATGGTAACGCTGCAGAAATGTGAGTGCCGAGCCCATGCCTTTTCCTATGTGTTCGGGCGTCAGTTGTTTCGGCACCCACCGGGCACACAATTTGCGAAACAAGACGCGTTTGTTAACAATGTCGTGCAACAACGACCGAGAAATCTGCGGGAAATGGCTTCTGAGTTCCGTGATCGTGACGCAACGATCCTCTAACATGCGGTGCTGCACCTGCTCCACAAGCTCGTCCATAACGGCCGATGGCCGCCCACTACGCTGTTCGTCATGCACATTTTGCCGGCCATCAGTAAATGTCCTGCACCAACGACTCACCATCTGCTTGCTTATGACGTCTGGCCCATACACCTGGCAGAGCTAACGATGAATTTCGATGTTTTGTGCGTTCAAGAACTTGATCATAAAATAACCTCGTACGCGGCGGGAGATGAAATAAGAGCCGCCATGTTTCATCGCAGCCGCGACGCTACCGAGGACTTTCGGGAGGCGTCTTCTAGGACATTCACTAGACAGGGCATGTGCCTCTCACGCATGCGCAAAACCTGTTTCAATACGCATTGCCTGCCACCTGTGGCGAGTGGGAAACTTACTTTCTGGATGCGCCTAATATTATCATTACTCTCTTCATATATAATACTTCTTAAAGATGTTTGCAGTTTGTAGTTCTATCTTGCTTTTGTGATTATTCAAATTTGTGGAATTCATGATTTTTGAACTGATTACAGTTGTTGAAGTTTCTGAGCACACACATGTCAATGATGGGGTTATTGCTTGCAGGTTCTATTGATTGATTTGGGTTACTTTATTTCACTTTTCTGCCACTTTGGCTAATCTCGAAGATGAGGATGAGTAATGATATCATGAAATTGATGAAGGGACACTAACGAAGACTCATTCCCAGGCAGGAATTGGAACTCTGGACTCCTGGCGTCATAGCGTAGTGTGCTAACCATTCTGCCACATCATATCACCTCCGAAATGGCCGATATCGAGAATGTGTTGGGCCCTATCTGCGCATTCCCTAAATGTGCCTTCATGGCACGTTGTTATATGCACGGGGATGTGGTTTTCCTACTGCAAATAAGCATTCTGTCCAAGGCCGCCCGAAAGAGTATTTCTTAAGGGGAGGGGCAGCATTGATTAAAGTGGGGAAGGGTAGGGTATTTCCTTCCTCTAGTTAAGAGAATTCTCATAAATCACCCTCAACACTAAGATAATTTGCATAGGCACTTAATCTCCTGTCTTCCACGGCATCTCTCGTCTATGTTTTCAAAATTTCAAAATTTGAATTACATGAATTGTTTTCAGACATCTCTGCAAGGGATGGGGGGGCAAGTGCCCCCATGGCTCCCATTTGCGGGCGCCCTTGATCCTGTCTCTTTGTTTACCAGTGATCTTTTCAAAGTCAGTGGTTCTTTATTTCCTCTTTTGTGCCCCTCTTGGGTTATCACAGTATCCCATATTTGGTATTTGGGCAATTATTACGAGATTCATTATATATCTATTTCTAGAGATACTTAAATACACGTGTCGTTTAATCACTTGTGCAAAAGTTCAGCACCTTTGTCTTTAGTCAAAGATCTGAACTTATCTGTTTGCTCATGCATTTGATTTGCAAAGTATGTTCTGGTGTCATACGGGGACATCTGTCTGGGTTTCCAGTTTGTATCAGGGCGTCCGCTAATGTCCAAGCTCGGCGAGTTTAATATAGCATCTATTACAAAAATGGTCCCTCGTAAGGGTGGTTGCTGAAGCCATACGTTACAATACGATGCGGGGTTTCAGTTACCTTCTGTAACACTGAAACAAGAACCTATCAACAAAGGTAATGTCATTTTCAAACTTAATATTCTTTCAAGAACTTCCACTCTTTCTCATAAAATATTGCATTTCATAGGCAGCAGTGTAACCTGACTAAATTGTGGTAAGAACCTCCATGGCCAGTGTGCCTGACTACGCCATTGGGGTTTTCGCTTCGTAATTAAGGGGTCCCGAATTCGATCTATTCTTGGAGCACGTGGTACAGTGTTTAGGAGCTCAGTTTAAATTATAAGGAATAATAATAATAATAATAATAATAATAATAATAATAATACATTTTCTTTATTAAGCGGGAGAGGTTCAGTGAAGGGCTCCGCTGCCACCTAACCCTTGTCAATGTAATGTTACATTTATGGTAAACTGCATATGGAACAGTAAGCTACATTTAAAATAATACATATAGAGATACACCTGTAAAGAATACACAAAAATTAGATCAACACAAAAATGTATAACTACGAATAAAAAAGACAATAGTATAATAATACAATTCTATGTAGTAAGTGACTTCATACCTTCAGTGTGTGCCACGACTCTGCCATTATTCCATTAACAGAAAATTAGTCCCGATTAACCTATTTGAAGTTAAACAATGGACTATTTCCTTTAATTATTGTGGAAACATTAACTCAATATCCAGGCAACAATTGCGCCGTATTTCTTTCTATAATATGAAAAGAATCGATCATCAGTTCCTGAAATATCGTCGAAACCCCCTTCTCGACAAAATATGGTTATCAACCTTGTCCAGTTTTGCATTTAAACCACGAACGGGGGATGGACAAAAGTGTACATTATTCAGTAATAATATAATGAGTGAATAATAACGCATTAAAACCTCTCATTTCTGCAGTTTTTTTGGGATAGCATCACATTGATCAAAATTTTGCTTCCGCACGTGCTTCTGTTAGTGGATAAATTGCTCGTGCTCTCGCATAAATTTGATCGTGATGAGCATTATGTAAGAGAGGGGCTGCTAATGGTACTCTCTACATAGCCAGTATTTTAGCTCGTCCAGTTTTTAAATGAAGTTCATTAACGCGGCCAATCGTTGCCAGTAAGTCAATTGTCACGATGGAAACATGTGAACCAACCTCCGTAGAGGAATAGTCAGCGTGACGCGCTACGAAGTCAAAGGAATCAGGTTCGAACCGTGATCAAGGTGTATGTCTCATCACCCATTTATCCTCATTATCACGATTAACCAAGAAGCATAAAAGCGACGTAACGTAATCGAATTAAGAAGGAAGAAAGAAAACATAAGTTAAGGCCTTCCCTAAGGTAATTTTGTCTCCTTCAATTATTTGTGGAGGCTAATTGAACAGTGGTTCGGATATCATTTTAACCCTTAAGTATTATGGACGTGGATAATCACAGAACTACTATGGTGTAATCTGTCAGACCGCTTTTGTGATTTTCAACTGCGAACTAGCTGTCTTGCTATTTCCAATTTCTGACGAGTTTCACGTGACTTCACATGGCTATAGAAGACTAATGTAAAGCAGTTTTAAATTATTATTGTTTAATTTAAGAAACTTGATGTAATTTGTTCAAAGAGAATGAAAATCAGTCAAAAATTGCAACCATGAAATCTTTATTTTATGGATTTCCAATTTCCTAAAATTTCTTCATTGTCGAAGAGCAGAAGTTCAAGGTAATATGTGTAATCTATTGCTGAAATTGAAAATGAGTAATGAGACATTAAAATGTGCTACGGTCCTCGCACGTAGTTCTTGTCACCAATGACGTGGGAACACTGGTATGACTTACCTTAGCAGCTCAGGCGAAGCATGATTTGTAGCATCTCATGGATGGGGTCGAGATACTTGGTTTCTTCCCTTTTTCTCTCTCTTTGAGGTCCGTTGAGGTCCACGTGTCTACCCGCTATTTCGGTTGTCCAACTGATGTTTCTACTTTTGAATGAAAGCACCGATATATATTTTAACTATATGTTATTATAATGACGCAAGCGCGTATATCATTTCACATACAAAGCAAATAAAGCACCTTTTCGACCGGCTACACCGGGAGATCCACAAGCCTAATTTTCTGTTACGCGAATGTACCTGTTTTCCCCCAATCACATACACTTGACACTCGCGATTAAACAGAAAGCCGTTACATCCTTTCACCGCCTCAGTGGTACCAGCTAATAACATTTTTAAATACTGGAAGGTGAAACCTACACATTTGTATCAACATAAAACTAGATTCCAATATTAATATTTCTTGTATGCATAACTTAGATACGGTACATAACTTTTACAAACTGTTTACTATATTCGATAGTCATTTGTTTCATTTTGAACACGTACGTTCATAAATTCACATTACAAACTCATCATAACTCAACATAACACAACACGTACGTTCATAAATTCACATTACAAACTCATTATAACTCAACATAACACAACATTGTAAGTATTGTGCTTGTCACAATATAATCCCCTCTCTTAGGAAACATTTTCTGCGTGAGACAATTATTCAGTATACATTAAATTGTCGAACAAGAAGAAAATTTACAATAAAAGGGGCATATTACAAACTGCTTTCTACAAACACTAAAGCAATACAAATATTTGCGTTCAAGCATGCCATTCATACATAATTCAGGTAATTTTCTTTGTCATATTCTCTTTATACAAAGAAGCAAAATTTATGACTTTCATAAATATACCAAATATTTAATTGAGAACACAGGAAAATAAACACACCATAATACACAAAAATCATTTGGGTTACACATTTTTTGCTTTCAATAGCTCTGTTCTCTTTTCTTCTGTACAATTGAAAAATTTAAGATTTGTTAAGTTCTGCTTTTGTTCCTTTGCTGGCGTCGACAATGATATTAAATGTGCTTTGTTATTCTTAACTTCCTTGACTTGATAAGGACCAACACACAAGCTGAAAAATTTGTGAATGCTATCACTAATAGCTTTGCTTTTAAGATGGTTTCTAACAAGAACCAGGTCACCAGATTTTATCCGATGCTTAAGTTCTTTTAATCTTTTGGTTTTTCTGTTTTATATTTGTTTCAGCCATTATACACTTTGTCTTTGAGGGTAAATGTTTCAAGTCATCTGGCCAACTTATTTTGTCTATTATTTCATCGTGATAATCAACATGCATAAAAAGTTCAGATGGTGTGAAACCGGTTGTTTCCGATTTTGAATTATTCAATAGATGAACGACAATATTCACATAATTAAACCAAAGTTTATGGTTATACTTACAAAACATTCTCAATAGTCTCACCATCTATTTATTGTAACGTTCGACAGGATTTTCAAAAGGTGCATATGGTGAAGTTAACACATGTTTAACACTCACAGAATCCAAGTAACTTTTAAATTCAGTTGACTTAAATTGCAAACCATTGTCGGTGAGAATTACCTTACACTTTGGGTAATGGTTAAAGTAAATTCCAAACTTGTTAATTATTTCCTTTGAGGTTGCACGTCGAAGACAATAAACCATCACAAATTTACTCATTACATCTACAATGACTAATATATGTTGGAAACCTTTACACAAAGGTAATAGACCAATTAAGTCGGCTGAAAGTAAGTAGTGAGGTTTGGTTGAATACACATGTAATTCTTCCTTTGAAATTTTAAAGGTCCATTGCTTATCCCTTGCACATGAAAGACAGTTTCTTAAATAGTCCTTAATACTTTTACGCATTTTAGGCCAATAATAAATCCTTTTACAAAAATCATAAATTTTAAAATAACCAAAATGTCCCTTTAAATCATGCTGTTTATACAAAACATCTCCAATTAAAGCACTAGGAACTATTATCTTCCAATTATCATCTACATAAGGTTTGAAAAATAGTATGCCATCATAAACGGAATACTTCCTTTTAATTATCAGATTTACTTCTTGAGACTCCAATTTTCTTCTTAATGACGAACAAAGCAGATCTTTCTCTTGTGCACTTCGCCAGAAATTGGGTTCTATATCAGAGATTACATTTAATTTAATCGTAGTCACTGGTGATTTACTAATAGGATAACGACTTAACGTATCAGCAACTGGATTTTGAGAACCAGATACATGTTCGATTGTAAAGTTGTATGATTGTAGCTTAAGTGCCCATCGGTTCAACCTAGGGTTCAGTGTCCTTACTGATTCAAGCCAGCACAACGATTTGTGGTCACTGTAGATCGTAAAATGTCTTCCAGTAATATACACTGTAAACTTTTCCACGGCATAAAGAATAGCAAGGCATTCTATTTCATGTGTACTGTACGTGGTTTCAACTCCCTTCAAGATGCGACTAACATACTGAATGACATTTACATTTCCATCTTCATCCGGTTGCCAAAGTACTGCTCCTACGCCGATCTTAGAACCATCATCATTAATACAGAATTCCTTATTAAAATCAGGTTGTCCTAATGATGAAGATGATAAGATTAATTTCTTTAGGTTATCAAAGGACTGCTGATGATCTTCCGTCCAGCACCAGTTTGAGTTTCCTTTCAGTAATTGATACAAAGGAGCTGCAGCAGTTGCAAAATTTTGCACAAATTTTCTCCTCCAGTTAGCCAAACCCAGAAAACGACGAACATCCTTCTTACATTTTGGAACTGGAAATTCGGAGATTGCCTTTTATTTCGGTGCCAGATATTATATGTCCTAAAAAATTAATTTCAGTCCTAATGAACCTGCACTTAGACAATTTTACAGACATATTTACGTTATGAAGTGTCTCTAGCACATATTTCACTTGCTCATAATGAGAAGACAAATCAGGTGAAAATATAAGATCATCTATGTAACAGATGAGGAACGAACTTGTAGATGGATTAAACATCTGATTCATTCTTTCCACAAAAACAGATACAGCTGACGTTATGCCAAACGGCAAGAATTTAAAAACGTACTGTCGGCCTCTGTATGAAAATGCCGTATACTTGTAAGAGCACTCTGTAAGTGGAATTTGGAAATAACCCGATGGTAAATCCAAGGTTGAAAACACTGTAACTCCTTGGAATCTCTGAAATAGTTCATTAATCGGTTCCACACGAACTAGAGGAGGTATCACATGTTTATTTAAACGACGAAAATCAACAACTGGCCGCCACTGTCCACCAGCTTTTAGTACTATATGTAGCGGATTTAAATAAGGTGAAGCCGATTCTTGAATGACTCCCCAAGACTTCCATTTAGTGAGTTCCTTCTCCAAATCATCTCTTCGAGCTATAGGTATAGGATATATGGGAGCCACAATTGTTTCTGTTGTATTTAATTTAATCTCGTAAGGCTCTACTTTAGCTTGCCTCGGTTTATCAGAAAACAATGTTCTGAAACTTAACAATAACTTAAAAAATAAATCATATATTTCATCAGTAGCAATCAATATAGACCTGTAGGAAGGCCAAGACGAAGATGGAGTGACAACGTTGAGATGGACCTAAGGGAAATCGGTAGGGATGGAAAAGAGTATATAGAACTTGCTCAAGATAGGGAAAGATGGAAGGCCTGTGTTGCTGCAGCCATGAACCTTCGGGTTTAAGAAGGCTAGGGAGTTAGTTAGTTAGTTAGCAATCAACAAACTATTATCAGCTAAAGAAGCTTTAAGATCGGTTTCTGATGCTAAGTAGTTTTCATCCTCTTCTTCCTCAGAATTCTTAGCAAATGTTACAAAGTTACTTTGAAGAGAACATGAATTGAATGTGTCAGTCGTTTCTAAAACATAATTAGATTGAACTCCCATATCAATTGATAATGTAATATTTTGCTTCTTGAAATCAATTATTGCTCCGAAGCGCCAATGAAATGGCAGTCCTAATGTTACTTCGGCATGTTACTGCTTAATAACATATAACTCTATATGAAAGTGCTCTGAAGCTATTATTAAACTAATATTCTTAGAACCAATAACTCTAAATCTTTTGTCACCGGCAAAAGAAAATAATTTAACATTATCCACTGAATCTAATCTAGCAGTAGGAATAATAGTTTTCAATTTTAAACAAGTTGCATAATCCATTAAATTTGCTTGACTCCCACAATCAATAATACAGTTAATGGTTAAATCACAAATTTGACCTGGCAACACAATAACTCTTCTGTTTGAAACAAGAACATCGTCATCGTTCATTACCCATTCTGGTTCAACTTCATACCAATCGAGTATAAAGTTTATAGTAAAAACTTCCTTTTCCGAATGGTTGGGAACAATAGATGTGTTGCTCTGAAAATTGACATTATCTTCAATTGATGTTGGAGTGTTTTGATTAATATGCTCCTTGTAATTAACTGGACAGAGGAACCGGAGCTCATTACTCTGCCTTACATGTTTAAGGACGAGAGTTCACTTGTATTAGCAGTCGTTCCTGTTAAATTGCAAACTCCACTACTCGAAGGTACTTGACTTTGGGTCACGTTGCTGCTAGTCCCGGGTTGTGGTAACAAATTGGAATTATTACCATACCATAAAGAGTTATTCGCTGGATATATACTTGGCTGAGTTACTGTAGTACTGCAAGAAGTAAATGGTGTAGTCCAGGGAGAGAATATCCACGGTTGAGTAGGATATTGCACCATGGAATTTGAATTATTTGCATTCCACTGAGGTAAAGGTATAGATGGGTTCACCTGCATACTCTGTGAAGGCCTTAACCACGGTTCAGCTAAAGAAGGTTGAGATTGTTGTTTAGCTTGTTCAGTGTTGCTTCGTCCTGTGTTCCGATTACATTTACCCCGTTATGATCTTTAAAGTAAATCTCAACTGTACCTCTTTTAATTATGTTCTTTCTTTTCTTGTAGGTAAGTGGTCATAACTCTAGAAGGTGAAGCGGACAGTATTTTTGCAAGAAAGGTAAGAAGTTTCCAATGAAATTTAAAGTTTTCGAATTAAATGGAGGGCAGGATCGGTACCTGTTCCAGTCGACAACAAATTCTCTGTTAAAATATGCTATTGTTTACGAGCGTTACGAGCTAAGGTTCTGTCCCAGGGCTGGTCCCCGGAGACACAATTGGGGGCGTTAAAACCTTAGCCGTACCGGATTTCAACGTCTGTATTTGAGAGTAGGACCCTTTGACCAACGGGCGACGAGTCAGAGGTAGAGCAAGCAATTAACGTAGCACAATTTGAATAACTGTTTGACAGAGTTTATTTAGTAAGCTTTAGCACTTGAATAGAATAATAAAAGTAAGAAGTTAGGGGCGAAAGGATTAGCACCATAAAGGGGGCAGGTACTTATCTCGGGATCGCCTGGACGCTGCTCCCGCTGGCTGGCCTGAGGCGTCTCGCCAGGCTCCGGCTTGCGCCACACGGCTTCTGGGCGACCTTGCAGTCGATTCTTCGCGTCCGGCACTGTCGCGCTCTCGCAACACGATCTCGATCCCTTGGAGTTCTCGTTGGCTTCTCCTCCTGAGGCAGGTTGTTAATCCCATTTATATAGGGAGTTTGGAAATGCTTAGGATAGGTTTTCCAGGTATGAGCGGTAACGCGAGGGTTACAACAAAAGTCATGGCAACTGTACTTTTTCTCAAAGTTAAACGATGGTACCACAATAAGATCGTATGTCCCTGAGAACATGACAGCCGAGACAAAGGGCGGTGGTAATTCATTGTTAAGTCAACCGTCGTGCCACGGCGTGAACAGCGTTCGTGTATTAAAATAGCCGTTCTTCGGAAAGAAATGCCAGAAAATGCCACAGGAAGCTGGTGGAAACTGTGAGAGAACGGTGTCATGGTATGCGCCTCTTCTCTTCCTGTAATGTTCCAGTGCTTTCAGACTTGTAAACACACGTGGCACGATGCTATCTTTAATGATGCTTTCTCGCTTCCTATCCCACACCTGTTACACTAGATCTGCACTGTTCATTCGTTCCACAATACCATACACTGCCCCCTTCCATTTGTATATTTCGGATTTTCGTGCTGGTCTCGCATTCTCGCGAAGAAAAATGTTGCCATGACTTTTGCTGTAACCCTCGTATTTGAAATATCATATGTTAATTATTACACGCACGTCAGAATAAATAGTTTATTATATTTCCATAGTAATTTATTGGAATAGTAGGTGTACAAGTGTGTATGTGTGTGTGTGGGGGGGGGGAGTTAATAAACTTGAAGAATGCACTCATGAAATAGTTGTGCCGAAAATATGAAAAGTTCCTAGAAATGGAAAACATACATAGTTAATGGAAATTGTTTATTAAACCAACGTGAGGGGTTGAACATCTTAAACTTGGCAAATATTTGCACAGCCGCCTCTCCAAAGAAATAGGTATTTTATAGCCATATTATAGCACAGGTCAACTTGTCTATGATACGCGGCCACGTGCTTTTTTTCAATATATAAAACAATCGCAAAAAATGGTAAAGATAAATTGTAAAATTAAATATTTTAAAATGTATACGATTTTTATTTTTTCGGATCTCACATTATGCTATGGGGATCAGTTAAAAAAGCAACTAAATGACTGGAACAGCTGTTGTTGGTGTCCTTGAAATCTCAGAAGGATTATGTACAGAAAGATTAATCTGAACTGGACCTACAGTTTGTAGGGAGATGCGAACCACTATGTATACCTCCACCTCTTTACTTCAACATTTAAACATATTAGGTTTATTTTAAACTATTGAAACTTAATTTGAATCTTTGATGGTCATTAGTGGCCGCGGTGGCTCGGTCGATAACGCGTCTGACTACCAAGCTCAAGGTCCCGGGTTCGATCGCCGGCCGGTTCAACGTCGAATGACATGGGTACCTGGGGGAAACCCTGGGGATAAAAACGGTCAGGGGCGTGATGCTGATCACATCACCCCCACTCACGACCGGATCAAGAAAGTTTGGGGCGTTACCCCGACAGCCCCTATACGCCTTCATGGCGTGGTGATAAGCATAGGGGAGCACTTTACCTTTTTTACCTTTTCTTATGGTCATTAGTGAAGAAACAAGTCTGCTTGAAATTTATATTTATGTATGGCATATGTTTAATAAGCTACATCTTGGGCGTAATAAAATAACTCAAAAAGTGACTGAGAGTTATTTTCCAAGGAACTGTAACGATAACTGCTTATGCGCCAGGGGGTGGGAAGTGGTCTTTGCGCACCCTTTAATTTTCTTCCGAATCCCCCTTTGGATCCCTTTTTGAAAATCAATAATCAAACGAAAGTGCGGTTAAATCTTCACAAAACAAGTGAGAAACCTTTATTCACCAGTACTAAATGCTCTTTAGTAGTCAAACACATGTGGTTATAGTTTGTTCAAGAGTACCAACTGTAGTAATGGTACTATGTTTATTCTTCACAGTTACCAATTAGCTTAACCAAACGTTTTTTGTTAACTGAGAGAAATCAGTATATTCTGCGTTGCAGGGTCTTTTACGTTGTCACTTATGAAAACCATGGCATAATATTGAGCGTATAACATTAAGTATTGAAGCGAGATCACTATTATTGAATGATACAGGCAAACCATTGATACTAATCTGAAAGGGAAACCATATGTACTTCTTTGGACACACATGTTGCGCTCAGAGCAAGCAAGGAAGAATGATTGATTGAGTTGGTGTTTTAAGTCCACTTTGTGCACAGTAAGGCTAATCAGTACTGGACCTACAGTTTAAAAGTGGAATCCGAACCACTATGTGCCTCCACCGGGTATCGAACCCGGGCAAGGAAGAATGAATCAAGTCATTGATATATTTTCATGGAAGTCTACTAAAAGTGTATTTGCATTTGATGAAGTGGCTAAAGCATACATACATGTTTCATTTTTCCTTTGTTTTCAACATCGCACCCCGTCGGCACCCCTAGATGGTTAATCCTGGCGCCGACGCTGCTTTCTGAGCAAACTAAGTGCAACTAAGTTTAAAAAAGTAATTTCCACTGATGAAGATATAGTTCCCTATAGAAGGGCCTCCCTGATGGCGCGGTGGTAGCGTCGTAGCTTTGTAATCAAGGGGTTCCGGGTTCCATACCCGGTGGAGGTACATAGTGGTTCGGAGGTTCGGATCCCACTACAAACTGTAGGTCCAGTCCCGATTAGCATTATAGTGCATAAAGTGGACTTAAACACCAAATCAATCAATCAATAGTTCCCCAAAGGAATTCGAATTACGATACACACCACGTCCATAATTTCCTAGGCACTGGCAACCTTTCTTGTAAGGTCCAGCAGTAGCACTAAACTGTTCGAAAAACGACTCCGGTTTGAAAACAACAGAGGAATCTGATGTTAAAATTTCCGCGACACTTTCGAAGTGCCCTTATTGAAGTAGCTACCTGCGTTTTGGGGGGTTATATGGGACGTCACGTGCCTTCTCCAGAAACACTGGAAGCTCCGGCGGAGAACTTCTTAAGCCATTTCCAGCCCAACGCACCGGAACCGCCGGAGTGCAAGTGGATGTTCTCCAGGTCGAATCGGCCGGGAACACGTAGCAGAGGCCCCCGCAGTCAGCCTAAGTGGTCTCTCGTGTTCCAGAGTTTCGCGGGAGAAGGATTACGGAGCAGCCAGCCTCCGTCGTTCGCTTTTTTTGGTTTCCCGATCACGCCTGGAAGAGCTGCATCAAAACCGGGGTTCCCTTTGCTTACGACGGAGGGGGCGGGGAGGGGGAGGGGCTCCTTATCCGATGGGTAGCGCCGATGCGACAAGAATCGCGAATAAATGTCGTTCTATCCGATTTCTCCTCTGCTATCCGTGGATGAAAGAAGCGATGCAGATTTGAAAAGTAGCAAATTCTTACTTTACGGTTGAGGGTAGCAGTGTGACAAATACCGTATTTACAGTATTTCAAATATATAGTAATATGCAGGTCTATTTTCAACAAGGAACTTACCTAATGTAACCATGAAGGAATATATTTTAACAGTGGCGGCGAATGGGTTCTAAAATTAGGGGAGCAAGGTGCGAAAACTGGAGGGGGACAGTTTACTTTCTCGTTGTAGAAAAGGTTTAGTATAGCTCGGTGGCAAAAAGTGCCACCGCCCACCCATCCTAATTGTCGCCACTGCATTTTAATCTTCTTCGTCAAAACCCAGACATTCATGTCCAGAGCTAACTGAAGAGTCACTTGAAACCTATCCTAAATCAGAAGCTAAGTCTAACGTCACACTTCTTCAATGTTTTACCCCCCTGTCTTAGTTTTCGCAGCATCCCATGAAGCTTTGACCCAATCACAAACTTTCTTCTTCCTGATGGTGTAAGCTGAGTATCGGCGTATAAGACGCACCCTGTCTTAGAGACCTATTTTCAAAGGGAAGAAAGTGTGTCTTATATCCCGGCAAATAAGGTAAAATCTTTGCTCTTGGATAGGGCGTCGCCAGAAATTTCTGTAAGGGAGGGGGGTTAGGTCCTTAACATAAAATTGAATAGGAGAAAAATAGTAAAAACTGTTTATTATAAACCAATACATTATTATATCTTTAAGGGGTGTCCACAGGGGGTATTATGGCACAGGTTGCCCCATCGAAATTTTTGAGGGGGATTTTTCCCCTTCAAATAATATAAAATTCAACATTTATATATTTTTCCAAAATATGTGTAAACATTTTAAACCTAAAATGCGCCATATTTAATCCATTACATGAAGAAAATAAAGTGTTTAAGGGTATTATCGAAGGGAGGGGGGAAGAAATATCCACCTCCAAAATATTAGGCCTTATTTTACACGTAGGTTCTGGTGGGTTTCTGAATAAAACGTTGGGGGGGGGGGCAGTATCCAACTCTAGGTCTTAGATTATGGCGGGTATTTTAGTCAGGGGGGGATTGAGCATTAAATTGAGAGGGTACCCAATTCTTGTGTATTACTGTTGTTTTAGACTGTTGCGAAACTCTTGTGTGGAGACTGAGGATTAAATTTTTGGAGGAAGCAATATCCACTCTTCAATATCAACAGTAAGTCTAAAATTGGCTTGGAAATTATGGTGGTATGATTGAGTATTAAATTTAAAGGGGGAGATAGTAAGCTTTTGATAAAGTGTTAAATCTTAGGTTCTCAAGGGATTTCTGTAGTGGAGAGAGAGTTCGAACATTAAATTTTGCAGACTGTATTTATCGACGTATAGACCTCGAACGTGCCAAAAGAGAAGCTGGAAAACACTAATTAATTATCTAGGGATCCTAAGAAAGTATTGACACCCCATTAAATTAATATTCTTGAAATCCTGCAAAGAGATGGATATAAAAATTGTGTTGCTCGCTTCGCTCGCAATAATGTTTTGCAAGAATGCGCTTTGCTCAGGTGAATGTGAATATTTATACTATAGGTAGGTGCATTACAAGACACAAGCTATATTCATTAATAACATTACTTAATGCTTAGTGTTGGTATACTGCTTAATTTAAAGCAGGTGCATCATTTGGAACAAATTATATCGAATCCGCATTTTTAATTTCACGTCACAGAAAAAATTTGCTTTGACAAGTTAAATTTGCACTGAAGACAAAATCCACGTAATTATTGTTATGGGTCACTAAAATAATTATATTTACCCCAAGAAAAGAGGGGGGTGAGTTCTTTGAAAGAGGAACCGTATTATATTATCGACCTGAGCTTTACTTTGTGGGGATTACTATATGGTTTGAGTGCGCGAATTTGGGGGAGGGGGCGCCATTGGCCTTGGAGGGGGGATGGGCACCACTGATTTCTTTTGCCAAATTACCATCATTATTATTTCGTTGGGGCACTCTTATCGTATAAAGTGGGTACCTGGAGTAAACTCTGGGTGTAGAGGCGTGGTGCTGATCACATCAGCCCCACCTTCAGCCGTAATCAAGAAAGTGTGGGGCCATAACTCCACATCACCTATATGCCTTCATGGGGCGGTGATAAGCACGGGGGAGCACTTTACTTTTCTTACTGTGTACTTTACTCACGAAACGATTGATTTGAATGATTTGTTTTACTTTGTTTTGTGCCACTTTTGACTAATTTGCGAAGATGGGATGAGTAATGGTGTGATGAATTTGGTTAATGGACACTCACAAACATCCATGTCCACGTCGAGATTCGAAACCGGTAACCCTCTCGCCGTAGCGCGATGTGCTAACCACTCACGAAACGAGTGGTTATTTATTCACTGCAACTGTTTTTCTTTATTTTCGCACATTTCATACATTATAATGCATTGTCATATTTAGTTGTTAACTTTTACTTACCTTATTGAACACAAATCTTTGAAATTAAGAGGTAAATTTTGTGTGACGTCTCGCATAATAACCTTATTTTAGAATTCTGAAAACTAGTGAAGACCATAATTCTTCGGATTAAGTGTAGAACATGGAAACCTCAAATTCTTTCCTGACTCGTGCATTTTAAACCAAATATTTCGACCTAACGGATTTTAAACTTAGGTTATTCTGTTGGAATAATTTTTACTTGCTTTATGTCTATTATCGATACGAAAATAATAATTCTTATGTTCGTTACTAATTTGAAATGAACGATGCCTATCCGGGAAAGATTGAGCCCCTCCCGACGCCCCTCAGAGGGTGACGTTACAAATTCTCTGTCTTTCTGAAGTGTATAAATGAACATTATTATTACTGTAACTGGCAACGATGAGTAGATTTGTATTTTTCTTTAGTGTCACGTTTCTGTCACTTTTGGGTAATCCCAAAGACGAGGATGAATGGGAGCTAGATGAACTTCACGAAAGAACACCCACAAAATGAAAAGTAGGACCGGTGGTCAGCGAGGCAAGTGGGAAACATTAAGATAATAACTTCATAATTACAGATAGTAGGGAGACCGAGACAGCGTTTTACCAGTCGAAACTAAAACGAGACCAGACCGTACGAGACTTGACGAGATCGAGGCTGTCTGAGACTTTCGTTGATTGATTGATTGATTGATTTAGTTTATTTTACTTCGCGTTTTGTGCCTATTGGCTAATTTGCGAAGATGGGGATGAGTGATGCAATTGATGAATGGGCATTCACAAACAACCAAGCCCGAGCGGGATTCGAACCCGGGCTGAGACTTTGGTAACTGTCAACTGCTCTGTTACGCGAATTACTTATACTCTGTCCCGGGTATCTCTGGAGAAAGGCTGCGGATGGCGTCAGAAAAGAGAAGGAATTGAGCGGGCAGAACGAAGCAATACACGCTGCTCGAAGGCTGGTAACTGCAGTCGCTTCCCCCTCCACGCAATCACTTTCCCTATCACGGTTTATTTGTGGGGCCGTCTCGCGTCACTACTTGCGCAGAGTCTTGTTATCGTTCGCTTGCTCCAGAGATAGTTGGGACTGAGTAAAGCTGAGCGGTTCCCTCATCACCTGATTGGCCAAAGTTACAGCTTTGAAAATATTCAGCATGGTTGTATACTTTCAGGATAAACGTTTCTTTTTTTAGGGATGTTAGCGTTGTTTCACTTGATGACCTCTAAACACAGCGGAAGTTCGTGGGTGTCACGCCAAATATGTTGCTTACTATTCGGATCCCCCCTCCCCTCATCAAGCTCCCACTAGATTCAATCATCGTCGGCAACACGCTGAGTCATTAAGAATATATTTGACCGCCATTTCGACAGTCAACTTCTTGCAATTCAGTAAACGTTTGCACAAGAGGTTGTCGATGAACTCTTTTCGTAAGTTCACATATACTCGAGCGGCCAATTTAAAGGTTAATTGTGCACACATTGAATTACATTAAAGGTAACGAAACTTTGAACATTGTACCTCCATAAAATACGTTACATACATGCTGGGGTGATGAGGGGGAATTCCCCCCTCTGGATACTTGTGCCCCCCTCTCTGCTTGATAAGTTATATCCCCAGGGGGAATGATATTTGGAGGGAACAAGACATTATTGGCAATTTAGTTACTTTTCCCCATTTCACTATTCAATTGAAACACTTTTTTGTAAGACAACTGGAAATTCCAATTGGCGAAGAAAGATATTGCCTAAAGCGCTACTATATTCCTGGAACTGTCGAACTAGTGGCCAGGGCTGAAGACCACCTTCCCTCTTTTCTTTTCATTGTCCACGAAATTTGGCAGGAAAGTGCTACCGGGATGAATGTGAAAGTTACAAATGAGTTGTCACGTGACTCGAACTTGCCACCACAGAACTTCTGTATTTGTATGAGTGGAAAACGGAGATAGCCTACATGGGATTTTTGAAGCAAGTGCAATAGGGCTTTTCGAAGTCATTCTTTAAAGAACATTGTGCTTTTTTATGAAGCTAGAATGTTAGTGAATAAAGCAAGAATTACGAGTTGCAGACTCTGCAATATCGGGTACCTTTGTTGATCAAAGAATCGGTTCTGAAAAATTATAAGTAGCAGTAAAGCGGTGAGTTCCTTTTGATTGTTGGTTACCCGTGAAAATTTTACCAATAGCAAATTACACGGCCATGGCTTGATGAATCTAGTGATGAAGTTACACATACATTATCTTTCAACATCACTGAATTAAAACATATGGGTGAGTTGGAAGGTTGGAAATATTTTTCTGTTTTAGCATGCATTGTAAAGTTGGTAGTTTTGTAATTTTGCAGCAAGCTAAACACATTTATAAAATATCATGACTAAAATTACAGAAGAATCGATACTGAATTAATTATCTTGATCTGTTCCGTAACAACAATTGATTATGAAATAACTTACACAATGATTGGCGTTAGATATATAATGATGGTAATCGCTATTGTCTTGTATTCAAGGAGTTCCACACTAATTAGGCATAAATTGGTGGGGGCACTTGCCCAGCTAACAAATTTTCAGAATTACCAAGCTAATGGAACTTGTGTTAAGCTCCTGGGAAATGAGAAGCACGTTAATGAGTATTTTGTATGATTTCGCAAATATAACAGTAATTATCAATATAGTCTTATGCGCTGTTTTTATGACGCAGATATTTTTTTGATTCTGCCCTCCCTCCAAAGATATGACAAGTTCGATTCAGGTCCCCAAAAGTTAGGTCCCAGACTAGATTTCTGGGAGTGGGTAAAGGTAAAAAAAAAAAAGGTAAAGTGCTCCCCTGTGCATAGCACCACGCCATGAAGGCGTATAGGGGGTGTGGGGGTAACGCCCCACACTTTCTTGATCCGGTCGTGAGTGGGGTGATGTGATCAGCATCACGCCCCTGACCGCCTTTACCCCCCAGGGTTTCCCCCAGGTACCCATGTTATTCGACGCTTGGTGGGCGCCGGGGCCGCTTCCATCGTTAGAAAAGTTCCCGGATTTGAACCCACCCGGGAGTGTGTGTCTCACTTAAAAACTGTAGGCCCAATCCCGATTAGCTATTCTGATCACAAAGTTGACTTGGGCTTTTCTTTCTGTCAAGATTCAAATTTTAATCGGCAATTTTTCAGCAATTATTGAAAATATGTTTTGTTCAAAGCTTTTTTTAAAAAAGTTGAGTGACATAAGACAAAGTGTGGAGTGACCCCATTTACCATTTAAAATTGTCGAGATACCCCCTGCAACCTCTCTCCTCTAGCGACCACAGGTACATACGTGTGTTTGTGTGTGTGTGTGTGTGTGTGTATAATGTTCATGCTGTCTCTGGAAAGTCAGTAGTATTTCTCCCCACTGGAAATTTCGTAAATACCACACTGGATACATGTATGATTCAAAATTTAATTAAATAAATTGAATTCAAAACCTGTCTGTCTGTCTTTCTTCGGACACCCTTGATGTATGTATGTATATATGTATATACAAACACACAGGTGTGTGTGTGTGTAATTATGTCCACGCCAGAGCGTTACTGCCCTATCCCTTTCAGTTGTCACTGTTGCGCCTCTGGTTTTACCCTAAAGAACTCAACCTTGCGGTTGAATCGCATGCAGACACTGGAAGTAAGAGATTTTCGTTTTGTACGCTCTCTATTCGCGATTAAAATTATCCGATATGCCATCTGGTGAGATTTTCCGGAGCTACTCTATGTAGGATACTATGTTGTGTTGAAGTCGTTCAAAGCATGGGGAATGTTCCAAAGAGTAACGTCTACTGTTCAGTGTTTTGCTCTAAATCGTTTTGTGGGTCAGGACAAGTCAAAAGTTTACATTTGATTGCACATCGTGGAATCAACAAAATAAAATTTGTAAATAAATCAGGGAAAACAGAATTGGTTGACAGAGGATTGGCATGGTAGATAACATTGAAGGAAATTGCGAAGAATGCGCGAGTCTGTTCACTTTACTTTCATGGTAATAGAATCGTCTTTCGGAAAATACTGTTCTAATTGTACTTTATGGATAAAACTTTTTTTTTCGAAAAGTTATGAAAGGTCTGCATCCAGGTAAACAATGTATTATGTATGAAATTTGGAACAAGTGCAAATCGATGAGTGCAAAGATGTAAGTAGTTGGAGAATTAATTAATGTCTGTAATCATAAAGGTAACCAGAAAAAGAAAATCGACATGCTAATGTTGCTGTTTCATTCAGTACGTCCTGTTTCAGTGAAGATAGCCTTGGTGAAATTGTGAATTTTCTTATTATTATCCTGTGTTATTATTAAACTAGTCCACCTTTTTTGGAGGAAGAACTGCAACGATATGTTGTCAATTGTCTCCTGAGCCAGCTTTTCAAGTACAGGTCAATTGCTTTATTTTTAAATCATTTCCGAGAGCCCCAGTTACAACCTGAGGTGCAGATGAATATCGCTGCTTTGAAGAAGCGGTGCGTATACAGTAGTTTTGTCTGGGTTTTCAGCACAGCTTCACCTTCGTTATAGTTCCTGGAATTTCCATCGCATTCGCAATATTTAAAAATATCGCATAATTTAAACGTTTCTTCCATACCAGCCATGACAACACGCTGCTATTACGTACCACTAACTGAGTGTGAAGAAAGATTTATCCTACATAGAGCAGCCATATTGGAAGCGACACTAGCGCTCAGGTGGTAATTTTAATCGCGAACAGCAAAGGCCCCCTCTCCCTTCGCCTCTGTCTGTAATCTAGAGATCAGGAGTTCAGTTGCTGTGTAAATACTCTTTTCCCGGTTCCTAGATGCAGCGAAAGTTGTCCCCCTGCTGATAATGGCTTGCGCAGCATGGCCATATCATGCTTCTTGGCTTGCACGCCATGTTGTATTGAGGAGCTGTAACGATACACGAGGGTTTGCTATAATTAATTAGCCTGACTATAGAAAACACGGAAGGTTCTTTTTGTATTGTACTGCAAGTCTTTTCAATAATAATAACATTAACAACATCTAAAAAATGTGCAGTTTTCGAGTTGTGGCTGCTCTGTGTACCTTGTTTATGTGACTCCCGTAACTGATCATTAGAGCTCGGAGGTTGATGATCTAAAGACTTTTTAAAAAATGACCTGTAGAATGACCTTAAAACTAAAATATTTTAAAATGACTTAAAAATAACTTTCGCTTTTAAAATGAAAGCTTCCTTTTTTCATAAACTACTGAGTTGTTGAATAATTCGACAAAACCCGTTGTTCGGTGGTTTAAACAATCGAAGGAAGGGGGGAAAAACAACAATAATGTGCTAATGTGTTTCTCTTTATTTTTACTTCAAGGTAACATAAAATACACACCTTTTCGAGTTGCCATGCACAATACAATAAGTGGACAGCATCTGAAAATACAATTGTGTGCCGCATGCATCAGACAACTAGAGAGGGTAAAACAGTACGATTACTTGGGTATGGTCACGACAATGTCTGGTAAGTGGACGAGACAGGCACAAAGAAGCAAAGAAAAGCTATGTACGCACTGGGTAAAACTATAAAATTAAAGTACAAAGTTCCTAATATACCAACCAGAACACTCGAGGGAGTATCGAAGCTTCAGTCAAGGCCACATTATTCTATGGTGTCGAACTGTGGATCTGGGGGCAACAGAAATGATAAACTGCGTACAAGCAAACTTTCAAAAACAAGTTCTGGGGGCGGTAAGGGGTACGGCAACGTGCGGGGTTCTTAGGGAAATGGGAAAGTATGGGAAGGAGGTAAATGCAAAAATGAGAGGTTTCAAATATTGGACAACACTGCTAAATATGGGGGATGGAAATCTAAAAAAAACTCGCCATACAAGCTCAGAAAATTGACCTAAAGGAACGCCAATGGGTAACAATGATAAAGAAGGAACTGTACGCCATAGGGCTGGGATGGATTTGGGAAGAAGGAGTCGAGGGGATCATACTGGACAGATTGGAGGACATCAGCAAACAAAACATTTTGGCAGAATGTGCGGGGAAAGTATCTTTAACTTCGGCACAAATCGTGGATGGGGATAGGCAATGGGGAAGGCGAAAATACGTAGACGTGTGTGGAGCGAGTGACAGGGCGGGTTTGGCATGGTTCAGGCTAGGGAGGTGGGCACAATTCCTGCGCGTGAGAAAAGACGGGAGTGCACAATGTCCAATATGTGAGGAAGACGAGACGAAATTCCACATTCTCATCCAGTGCAAAGAAAACAGCAGAGGCTAGACGGAAATACATAACGGATACGAACGAATCTAAAATGGAGGGGCTAATGAGGGCCATTACGGGGAGGGAAATGACGGGAAGGGACGAAACTCAAATAAGGGACCTGGGAACGTCTGGACATTGGACAAAGAGAGCGAATAAGTTTAGGGACGGGAGTGAAATTGCGTGAGAGCGGTGTGCAGAAAGCTTCTTTCTGACAATATGAAAACTAGTGCTATAAGTGTAAAATTATGAGAAAAATAAAACAGGTTGATAGACTGTATTGCGAGAAGAACCCACGGGAAAAATCTTCATTGATGTATGGAAATGTGTGTGTGTATATATTTTAGAATGTTTTGACTAATTTTACTTTAAAACCACAGATTAAACCGATAGTAGTGGCCAGCAAGGGATTCTGAAATTAAGCTTTACCCAAAGTATTTTAAATTTGCTGGAGGAGAAATAAATTTACCACAATTAATTATTTAATACACTGCCAAAGATTTCAGTTTAAAATGATATTGTGCTTTGCATTCACCATATTTTCGATTAATAGTGTGCTTGCTATAGACCAAGTTAGGAAATTTAAACATGCTAGCAAATGCATTTATAATTTACGAAACAACAAGGAAGGAGCAAAAAGAAACTTCAAAAATCAAACAAATGCAACGAAACTGGAGAAATACTGAAAAATGATATAAGAGCCAAAAATGATGGAAAATGCATAAAAATTAAAGTACAAACAATGTTTTCTGATCTTAACTGAAGTGAAAAGGACTACCATCAGCTTTATTATTGTCTTCAAGGCTCAGAAAAAAAATAAGACTTTTCATCAACTTCCTAGCCCTAGATCATTTATACGTATGTTGTTGTTTGTATTTTTTTGTAAATTTTTGATAACGTTGAAATATGAACTGCCTCTATATTTATTTTAAAAATCGTGGGATATGATTGACCTCCATGAAAAGAATTATCTCCATTTTCCATAGGTATGTCTCGTTCTTGGTCTTTTCCTCACAAATTTCGAAGAGTCTAGTCTTCTTGTCATCTCTGTATCATTGCTATGTATGATATGAATATGTAGTTACATTTCCTTAAAGTTTTGCTCATGCTTCTGGGAGAATTTGCCTCGTGGGCTTTCACGAAATTTATTCCAACGATTGCATTGGGAGTGATACGATGCAAAGAGCATAAGGAAAACATTCTGTACTTCTTACAATGATCCTTGTACAGTATTTCAACAGTTAGTTTAACTGAGTTACTACACCCGAAAGTAACTCGGTTACAGTAACCGTTACTTCGTCTAAAAGTATCTCGGTTACGTTATTCATTTGAGAAATTAACTCCGTTACAGTCATTGTTACTTCAGAAAGTAACGAAGTACTTTTACAGTTACTTTATTCTAGATAAGATGCAAATCGAGTAACATGTTTTTTCGTGCATGAAATCCAAGCGGGATGCTCTTTTCCATTGGTGACCAAAAAAATGTACTTCATTGTATTATAAATAATCTTGAATTTTTAAATGTATAAGAATATAGTTGTAATAAAATTCAATGCAATCCTCTGCACTTGGAAATGAATGTGATAACTTTATTTATATTTTTGTGTCTACTGGTTATACAAATGGATATATTTTGGATACACAGAACTTCGGCAGGAATGACCAAGGAAGTACATTTTTATTCCATACGGCCAAGGACCTGAATTTTTCGCGGTATTCGCTAAAATCTGATATTTTACTCACGTTTCGTGTAATTTCCCCCAACATTCGCCTCTTATATAAAAGCAACCAATATTGAGCATTAACATCATCAAAAAATGTTTAAACCATTCTTCTTATTAGCTTCTTGTATGATCATAGATAAATTCCAGACCACTGAAAAGAAGAAGAGAAAAACATTCGTTTCCTTTCCAGAATGTCTGTCAATTTTCTGACTCGTGTAGCAATTGACTTCAACGAGTAAAAAGAAGATACAAAACCTTCAGTATCAAATAAGGTGGCCGAAGGTGTATATGTGTGCGGGGGAGGGGTATGTGTGTGTGTGTCTGGTATACCACATGAAATAAACTGTCGAAGTAATGTAAAGATAGAAAGTGTGTATTAGAAGAAAGAAAGTTAACATCTCCGTCTGGTTCATAGTAGAAGGAAAGCTCTCCTTTAGAGAAAAGATAGCTCTTAACATCGCAGTACTCAGACAAACATCTGAGGCCCACTGCTCCGTTCCTTTCCTATTTATAGGTCCAGATAATGACCCAAAACCCGTTTCTGGAATCTTCCGCTTGTCGGTTGCCCGCCAATCCCAACGGGCAAGAAAAAAAAGCCATTTCAAACATACAGAATTATACAGATGTAAATTTTTTAACATAAAAAGTATCAAGTAATTATGTCATCGTTCCCTATGTGTGGAATGTACTGTACTGATGTAAAGTGGGCATAGATCGCCCTGAAACTTTACTACTGGTGTTGGCGAATTTCCTTCAGCGTTGTACAGCTTCAAGAGAGGAAAACTTGGCGAGACCTTATCAGCTGAAAGTGTGGTTGAAACAAGCACCAGCTTCTGTGCCCTCCCGTCCAACCAGAGAGGGATTATTCATCACGACCATCCCCCGCCGATCGCACTGTCAGGGCCGTAAGTCCATTGCAATTTGGTCTCGCCTCCGCTGTTCCCCGGCAAGAACCGGCGCGGCTTAAGCTCATTCCCTAAAACGCTGGAAGCTTTGATGCCGCCGCGTCGGATCGAGTTAGCTTCCGAATTGATCAAAAACTCGGGAAGGATGCTTCGAAGGAAATTGTTTTCGTGTTTGTCGACTGTTTCGCAAAGGAGAGCGTGGAAGACAATGCAATTTTTTTGGACGATATTCATCACTCTTACTTTGGCCTTCTGTTGAGAAGCTCTTAGAAAAGAAGTGCTCTCATCAATTGACAATTTTCGGTAGATTCTGTCGCATAGAAATTGTGGAATATGAGCTGTAGCCTTTTCGATCTAGTGGCGATCTCTATTGCACTTGCTGTACTCATAGTCGTGCTCATGGAGGATGCCAAGGGTGCCAGTGCAACTCCTGATGTATCCTCAAAAAAATATAAATCTAGAAATTACCATTAAAATAATGAAAACAATAGGAATTTCCTGTCATTTGAGATTAAACCTAGGCTGTACAATGTACTCATCACACGAAAATGATTGATTTATTGAATTACGGTAAGTTATTTTACGTCACTTTCCTGCCACTTTTGGATAATCATGACGATAAGGATTAATGATGATGTGATAAAATTGATTGATCGATTGAGTTGTTTTATTTTACTTCGCTTTTCTGCCTCTTTTGGCTAATTCCGAAGATGGGGTTGAGTGATGATATGATAAAGTTGATGAATGGACACTCGCTCAGGCCGGGATTCGAACCAGGGACCCATGACGTCGTAGTGTGCTCTGCTAACTACGAAAAGGAATTAACAAACAACCACATAGGCTCGTCCTAACTGGGCTTCGGGAACCATAAGTGCACGGTTACAGGTGATCTCTACATATAGTTTACGTTTATATACCTAGTAGAGAGACTAATAGCACAATGAAAATTACAGAAAAAAAATATAAGTTAAATGTTTTACGAAGGAAGAGTGTCATTACGAAACAAGGCCAGGTTGTATTCAGCTGTGAGCCAAGTCAAAACTCTCGAAAGCATGAGACAGAAGTTTTAAACTGTTATTACCCAGAGGAATATTGTATTTGCTATGCGACAGCAAAATTATAATTCCGCAAAGACGAACGGAAGATACGAACACGAAAAGTTATTTTAATGAAAATGAGCAGCTGCAAATGAACACGTACTCCAGCGGCAACGGAGTAGATTCTCAAGAAGTGAATATGCTCCAGTTTTTTCATGAATAAAGTCTTTCCTCCCATACCTTTTAACTAATACATAGATCAAATGTTTATGATCTCGAACTTGCGACACAAACGTGCCTGCTCACTTGTGCGGATGTATGTGAAGAAAGGTTCTGGTACTCTTCAAGTTGGTTTGTTCTTCTGTGCATCATAAGAACTGCCCAAAATATTGTGGTCTGTTCATAAACGATCATGCATCCATGTACTTCATGTATTTAGTCTGTTTCATTTTGCCTTTTTATCACTTTTTGATATATCACGTAGTAGATGCGCATGAGTGATGATGTGATCAAATTGATGAATGGACATTCACAAACAAACACCCATGCCTAGACCAGGATTCGAATTCCGGATCCCTGGTGTAGTTACACACTTTTCACACACACACACACATGCACATTTCTATCTTTAATTCACACTCCTCACATAAAGTTTGGAATGATGTTAAGTTGAACAATAGGTGATAAACATGACCTTGGAATGCAACAACACATGGTATCTGTCTGGTGGACGTTCTGGTCTAATTGCCGACATATGCCACCGTGCCTATCACCTATTGCCTAATATAACTATATTCCAAAGTTTTTGCGAGGAATGTAAAATGTTATTAGTTTTATTCTCACCTGTATAAAGGTGCCGGTATGGTGCACCATTGCGTACACACACACCTTTTTCTTTGAGAGAGTTTGAGCTTTACGTATGAGTCTTCTTTATGCATATGTAGGCTAATCGGGACTGGACCTACAGTTTAAAGTGGGACCCAACCCACAATGTGCCTCTACCGGGTATCGAACCCAGGACCTTTTGACTACAAGTTGGCGACGTTATCACATGCTATTGCTGAGTCATCTTTTATCTATCTATTCACACACACACACACACACACACACACATACGTGTATGTGTGTGTGAGGGGGTATGCATATATGCATGTCCCCTAAACACATTCCCACACATACACGACCCAACTGAGAAGCGATTTCGGGATGTTTTCGTGACAACTGTCCGGGAAACTTTCGTCGGCTGCAAATTCCTTCGCTGCATCTCCGAGACTGAAGGCTTGGACAGGCGTGAAATTCCCATCTGGAGATGCAACCGGGACATCCATGCTCTCCGGAACGGAAGGAAGAGGCCACTGTGAAGGAAACGATTTAAAGCGGAAAGTCTGAGATAAAGTAATGCAATGCATCTATGCCCTCGAAAGATGAATGGACCAGCTTAGTGCGACAACCGATAGGGTCCAAACTTTCTCTCTGCGCTCTGTATCATTGATGTCTGAAAAAAGTGGCATTTTCTAGTGACACGAAATTTGTTTGTATAGGTAAATTCGTTGTCTTAGAATATGGAAAACGACTTGTAGGGATTGATGTTCTTTTGTTTTAAGAACAGTGAGTTTGTTTTATAAATGTGTGAGGTTGTTCGATACTTCAAATTTCAAGTAAATTGAACATTTCGAATATTATGCAAATGTGTTCAGATACATGACACTTTTGTTACACATTACCAGTGTGCACCATTGTCAGTGTTAACTAAACGCGCTGCTATGAAATTAGGCGGGTGGCAGAAGTTTGCGCTGTTGCCATGTCAAAGCACAACCCCTTGTGTTCGGAGGTTTAAGAGAATGAAATATCTCGTTGTAGAGTTGGTCTTTGTAATCCATGTGATGCAAACGGACGGTATTTGCTCGAAAGGTCGGTGACACTGTATGCCCAGAGAGAGGTTGATCTGACACTCGAATTAGGCAACGCAGCCCGGTTGACGGTGCCACACAGCGTCTCGATCTCGCTTTGCTGTTCCCATATGTGGCACCAGCGCAATTCTGCCCAACCGCCTATTTTGAGAGTCGTGAGTTTAATAAAATAGAAAATTAGAAACGAAATAAAACATTGTTGCAAAGTGCTGAATAATATAAACAGGATGAGGGGTTTGCTATCTTGCTAGAAGATAGAGTTTTGATTTTCTTCTCGAACCGATTATGTGAAGAAATGGACAAGGAGGAGGTTGGAAGGGAATTCCTCTCTCTGGTTGCATTTACTCTGAACGATTTTTTCCGAACGTTTTGCTGTGTGTAGGATTCGTCAGGAAGGTTTTTCGTCTGGTAATATGTTGAAGCATGATCAAATTTCTCTTAAGTGTTTCAATTAGATATGGAGGCTTTTTTTTTTTAAGAATTGTCCTTTGCTTTTGATAAATCGCTGTGATATTGCAAAATCTGGAAAATTGCATATCCTCGGAATTCCTTCTGGAGCATCCACGTTAATCTTCGTGTGATCTGTTTGTCTAGATAATACCAATCGTTTAATAGACTTACGTAAATTCTAGTAATACAATATTAATTATACATGAATGTCATTATTCTCCATCGTCGGACATGATTCAAAAGCTTCAATCTGTTTAGGTATTTTGAGATATGGCCATTCTTTTGTCCTCCCCTTATAGTATGTTTTTTATATACTTTTTAATATATTTTCTTGAAGTTTTGCTCTTTGCGTAACAACAACAAAAGTGGCGCAAACAGTCCATAGAGGGCCAAGGCCTGTCAAGTGGCCTTACATTGGGTGACGTGTGGTCAACACATCGTGTCCTTTTGCAGCTGTTTCCGGATTTCGAAACCGTAGTCCGCAACTGTCTATTTCACGTAGCTCTAATTGTCCTCACCATTAGTGTCAACACAGAAATTTTGGACCTCCCATAGGTAATCGAACCCGAACCCGATTTAGTGTGTTTTGTTCGTTTCTTCCCATCCACAGTTTTTTAAACGCGTGTTTCTACACATACCGACCACCCTATATAGTTTAAGAAACACTAATTTTCAAATAAAGTTAAGCCCAGGCTTAACTTTCTCGTGTAAAACAAGATGAAATAGATAAATAACTAACTAACTAACTAACTAACTAACTAACTCTCTAGCCTTCTTAAACCTGAAGGTTCATGGCTGCAGCAACACAGGCCTTCCATCTGTCCCTATCTTGAGCAAGATCTATACACTCTTTTCCATCCCTACCGATTTCCCTTAGGTCCATCTCAACGTTGTCCGTCCATCTTCGTCTTGGCCTTCCTGCAGGTCTCTTACCATCAGGTTTCCCAACAAGAACCCTGTAAACTCCTCTTTCCTCTCCCATTCGTGCCACATGGCCTGCCCATCTAAGTCTTCTTGATTTAATTATTCTAATAATATCTGGACATGAGTACAAATTATGTAGTTCTAAATTATGTAACCTTCTCCACTCACCTGTCTCCTCATCCCTTTTAGGTCCAAAGATTTTCCTAAGGATCTTATTTTCGAATACTCTCAATTTATGTTCCTCCTTCAATGTAAGGGACCAAGTTTCATACCCATATAATACTACAGGCAAAATTACTGTTTTGTATATTTTAACTTTTAGTTTCTTAGATATTAAACGAGAAGACAAAAGTTTATGAAGAGAGAAGTAACATGCATTTCCTGAATTAAGCCTACTTTTAAATAAATAGATACGTAATATAAAAAGTTTGTCACTGAAGAGGAATGCATACAAGGCACTCATGTGATTGATGGCGTAATAAATGTAGATACTTTTTTTTAAAAAAAATAATCCTCCCTTGACAGGGTCCAAACCATAATTCTTCGTTTCAAAATAAACAATGGTGTTTTTCTTTTATCCTGCAGACTCAATGGCGTATTGTTTGCTGCACAATACTCGTTCGATGAATGCAGAGCGTGGTTAGCTCCTCGTCCGATAGAGAGGGTCGGAATAGCTCAATGAGCGGCCGTAAATCCGATCCTCCGCGCTGGAGTCTGTCACTTGCAATGTTGGCAATGCAATTAGTGAAATTGATCTAGGCCACTGCCACACAACACATACGTCATCCCCTTGTGCAATGGAAACTGTGTTGCACTCTCTTCGCCGATATAGTTTATACTTCTGTACGTACGCAGCGGGCGGAGAAACGTAGCGTTCTTATGGAGCCATTAAAACGCATGGTAAAATTGCTTGACGGAAACCTTCAGTACTTTTATCGGTATATTCTGGTAGTATTCCATGCTTTCTTTTTTAGGCATATTGGATCTCATTAGCATTGGGGACATCAGGAAGGGACAAGCTCGTTGCAATTCTCATTTCTCGATTCAGTGACGGCCGGTGGCTCTTAAGTTACGTGAAGGAAAGAAATGGGGTAATAGATAAAATTAGATCAATAACTAAGCATAAGTACCAAGATGGATTGATTTAAATCGTAATCATGTAACGGTGTTTATTAGGCTCTAAGGAAGGAAAATAAAGGGGAAAAATATATATACTAATGGGAAAGGAAATGTAATATGTAAACACACTTACATTTCTCTTCATTTCAAATTCAATCATTTTTATAGGCAAAAATAGCAAACATTTTATGTAGAAAATTTTACAAAGTACTAATGTTAAACCGTAAATAAACATGACAACTGATATTTTCCAAACTATCATTAAAACAATTACCGAAATTCAGCTACAAAGACTAAAAAATATATTAATTTATAATTGTAGAGTACATCCAGAATGTTATATTTTCACTGGAAGAAGAGTTACTGAAATTATTATAGTTTCATTAACACATTTAACACACATGCCCATAGTAGGGTCATGTATACAGTATCAGAAACAGGGAAATGTATATTTACATATATTTTATTATTCGCTTTCATCAAACTGTTCATATATTTTACAGGACCGTTTACTAGAAGAAGCCGTTCTACAAAAAACATGTATTTATATGTATGGTGCCAAAAACCATACAAGCAATTTTTAGCATTTTTTTTATAAAAATAATCGATTTAGATAAAAAAAAAGTCCGATTTAAATAAAAAAATCATAAAACTATTTCTAAAATAAGAATCATTATTTTTATCCACCCTGATAAGTACTTATTTTAACAATGGAACTCACATATATCTTGTGTATCAAATCCATCCGTTTGTTCTTTGAGGGCGCAAACCTCTCAGTGATGTTCTCGTGAAACGGCTGCTTCTTTATTAACTGAAGTAGCGTTTCTATCTGAATTGCAACATTTGCTAACGAAAAAAATCTCTCTTGTGAGGAATGCTTTGATCTGTTTGAAGCATGAAAAGCTTTTCTCCATGGAAAATTATAAGAATTTACATTTCTTCTCTTCTTTACTGGCACTGATTTCTAGTAATTCTATAGGACGTCCAAAACGTAAAATATCTCATCTTCACCCAGGCACGTATCTAGAAATATGTTTCGGGGACAAGGGGTCCGAACCAAATGTCTCAGGAATAATAATAATAATAATTATAATAATAATAGTAATAACAATTATGTTTACATCAAAATAATTATATTAATTCAAATTAATACTAATTACAATACATAAATTAATATTATTTTTATTACACGAATAGGTAAAAAGACTATAAGAATAGAGATATAATAGCGTATATTCATTACGTATCTTACCTGTAGTTAAGATCAGAATAATTTACATAAAAACAAGTGCCCTGGCCAATGAAATTAATGTCATATAGATGAATAATTGAATATTTATCGAATAACAAAAATGATGTTACATGTAGTTGGACAAAAGTAAGTTTCTTATTAAAATTTTATGCATATTATTTTGGGTAGTAGTGTACATAAATCTTCTTTGTAATGTCATTAAAAGCCGTACGATCCCAATATAATCCTTTCCTTCTAAAAAGTTCAGAGGAAATTATACAACAAATGCTAACCGAGTATATTTTCATTAATTAATTTTCGTACTTAAGAAGTCTTTCGGGTGGAGGAGGGTTTCCGGACCCCCTAAATACGTCCGTCCTGTTCTTCAAAGCCGGATGGTCCCAATATAATCCTTGTCTTCCAATAAGTTCAGAGGAAATTAAACAACAAAGGTTAAACGAATATATATTTTATTATTTAATATTATAGTACTTAATAAGTCTTTCCGGGGGGTCCGGACCCCCTGGACCACCCCCTAAATGCGTCCTTGTCTTCACCCATCCCCATCGCGAGGTTGCCAAAAGTGGCAGAAAAGCGACTCTCAATAACAAAAATGTAAATACTAAATCCCTTTCCGTAATTTTCACTCTCCCTTCTCAATTTATTTGCCCATTTTGATCAGACGCAATGTGATTAAGTCCCCAGATTCCTTATATACTCTCCCTCCCTTCTAGATTAATTTATGTACTGAACGGTCTTTCGTAGAAACCTCAGTTGCACGTAAGAAGGGGGAAAAGGAAAATTTCCACCGAAATATATTTTCGGAATTCCGAGTTGCACTTCCCGGCTCTCAGGGCCCTGATTGCATCAGCATCTGGAAGCTTGCGTAATATATTTCAGGTATTGACCGTGTCCCTTTCCCCGACGCCACCTTTCGGCGCGACCGAGAACTGCTATTTCCGGAGAGACGAAGCGTCCTTGGAAAGTCCATGCCCTGGTCCTTCATTTATTGATGCGGCCTTTAAAGCAGCCCAGGGGAAGAGGAAGAGGAACGTTTCCTTGGCCTCGCTCCTCGATGATTAATTGATTTGATTTGAATATTAAAATAATTATGCCTTCGCCTACGGAAGATTTCGCATCTACGCGACAAGTGGCGGGTGACGTAGGACGCAGTGTTTCAAACCAAAGAGGCAAGTGACGGATGACACCGCATGTGTACGATATATATTTATTTGAAAAAAGAAAATAGTTATTAAAATACACGTTTTTGATAAAATGGCAACCAAATTTTTTGCCAAAAAATCAAAATATGTGGGGTAGAATAGTGCCTCTTTATTGGCCGATTTCGAGTGGAATGGCTCTATAATTTGTTTGCACTGAAGAGTGGAATTTTAGACAGCATATATTATTTTGCTCACCCCCTATACGCCTTCATGGCGTGGTGCTATGCACAGGGGAGCACTTTACCTTTACAACTTGATGAAGGATATATTCACAGAACATGAACAGCAGCTATTACATTCGTTCATCTTGTTTATGAGCAGAGATCGAAGAGCGGCAAGTGCTTAAAAGATTGTCTAGACCAGCGGTTCTTGAACTTTCCTACACCCAAAACCCCCTTCAGATATCACTCGCCCTCGCGGACCCCCAAGAATTAACTCAAAGTTTAAAGCCTGGAATTTGCATCATACATATTTATGTCTGGTGTTTCATCACTGATTTTCACCATTTAAGGAAGGGAAAATTAAATGAACACGCACACATTTTATTTTTATTTGCATTTTATTGTAATGTTAATTGTAGCAATTACATTCAATTAATTAAAAGTATATAAAATAAATTTTTTGTATTAATAATGAGTACTAACAAGAGATGGCACAACACTCCTTGTTAATCATATTTCCTGTGAAAGGGATGATGCTGCATTTTACTGACAAGTCGTGATATATCAGGCTTAATGGTAGAAACCTGAATCCTAAGTTCTGATTCTACATTTTCCAAACGGTTTATGTACTTGTTTTAAGATAGATGAGAGCAGATAATGATTTTTCACATAAGTAGGTTGTTACGAAAGACATTAATACTTTCATGGCCTTCTTTGATAGTCCAGGTAAATCACCCTTTAAGTAAGCTCAAAAGTATACAAGTGTCGTTTCTTTGAACTGCATTTTCAGAGCACCGGCCGTTGTTACTTCCATGAGTTGGTCGTCTTCTGCTTCTGTAAGCCCTTCTGCTTCATGCACGCTAACTGAAAATGGATCCCTTATCCAATTTTTGCTTGCATGAGGCACAGGAAAATATTCTCTGAACGACTGCTGCAAGTGTTTCAAATGTTGTGCGAAGAGTGACTTGTCGTTCTCTTGACAACTCTTCTTCCGTGGAACAAAGGAAATTTGAGAAGTTTGGAAAGGTCTCCTCATATTTTCCATTCAGTATACGCTTACACCACAACTCAAACTTTTTGATCATCGCTTCGATCTTGTCTTCAACTAAAAAGACGGTTACTGTTTGTCCTTGAAGGCTTAAGTTAAGATTATTTAAATGGATGAAGATATCTGATAAGTATACAAACTTCACTAACCAGGAAAAATCATTCAAACGATCGCTGAGATGAAATTGATTATCCAAGAGAAATATTCTTATTTCGTCTCTCAAAACTTACAGCCAGCGAACTTTACAGTGAAGCAAAAGTTGATGATATTCACTGTCTATTTCTTTGCAGAACTGCTCAAAAAGTCTTGAAGACAGCGACTTGTTGGTTTTTTTTAAAATTGACAATTATCACTAATTCATTTAAGGTCTTTTGAAGCTCTTCTGGTATGTACCTTCTTGGCCACTAGTGCATCCCTGTGTAAGCAGCAATGGAACCATGTTGCCGACGGGGCGATTGCTTTTATTCCTGCTGCAAGTCCGGTAAGCCTTCCCGACATTGCTCGTGCTCCATGTGTGTTAACTCCAACGCATTTCAACCAGTCCATAGTAAGCCCGTCTAGTTGGCTGCACTTTTTGACTCGCTTTGCACCGAAGCGTCTAGTTGTTTACACGGTGCAACACCGAGTCGTCTAGTTCGTTGATTTCGAGTCAAGTAGTGTATTTGGTGTCTGCACCGCCTGCACTACCTTCCGGACCGGTGTATGTTTGGTGTATGGTCACGTGGTGCGTGCTAACTAATCAAATGACCGTTTAAAGCAGCAGACAGGCATTTGTTGAATATTCTGAACTTGAACACCGCTTTCCGTCTAGTTGGTTGAACGTAGCTAATTTCCTTGCACCACTCTTGCACCACCCTGACACTAGATACACCTGCACTGCACCGAGTGTCAAAAAGTGCAGCCAACTAGACGGGGCTAGTATGAGATATTATAAACGCGTTTAATCTGGCAAATACTTCTTCAGATGTAGTGTGCGTCAAATAGGAGATGAAGAGTAAGTCCTCGTAAACACCTTTGAGATGTTCATATCTAACGTAGCACATCAGTGTTGCTCATGTCTACGTTTTCGGCTTATCTACTTCAATTTATTTTACCTCAGTAAATAAACATCGTAAATTTGTATAATTTTCGATCTATCGTAATTCTTAACATTAAAGAGTAGATGCTCTTGTCTTAGTATTTTTCCGAACCTTTGTGGAACACTGGGAACTCCGCGGACCACAGTTGAAGAACCGCTGGTCTAGACTATAGAAAGTTCTTTGAAAGGGGAGCTTCTTTATCTGTATCTTCGCTGCCCCTTTTGCAGCCTCTCGTTTAGACAGAACTCTGTGACTTTGACGTCATCATCCACATTCCTTCCACACCTGCGTGAAATGTCAACAGCTCCCAAATTTTGGGAACGAAGGGGAGTTCTACTGCTTTGGCATGGGGTAGAATGTATGGCAGGCACTGCGATTTTTGCATTTTTTCGTGAATGATATAAATATCTGAATCATCAAAAGTAGTATGGAGTGTGTAGTAAGGGATGATGTCAGTAGCAGTCAGTGAACACTTCAAGAGGTGGGGGCCTCCCCGATGGCGCAGTGGTATCGTTGTCGCCTTGTAATCAAGTAGTCTCGGGTTCGATACCTGTGGGGGCACATAGTGGTTCGGATCCCACTGATTACCGGATTATCCTTACTGTGCATAAAGTGGACTTTAAAACGCCAACTCAATCAATTCAACAGATCTGTCAGAAGATATAGAAAAGAAACTGCAGTATTTGTATGATATTTCTAAATTTTACGTTAACTTTAAGACCCAGCTACACACTTAATTTACCTTAATTTAATACTGTTAAACGTTTGAAAAATGGACTTTGTTTGCAAAGCCCCCCGCCTAAAAATCCGTGATCCCCCAACCCCCCGGAGATCAATTCTAGCCACGGGCTTGCTCCTTCCTTAATACTCAACTGATAATGCTATTCCGCACACAACTTCATTCAGTGGCCTTCACCAACAACTTTATTGCCCCACTCTTCAGTTCCCTTACCTTTGCATTACAAGCATGCGTGTTTTTACGGGACGTCCTCCCGTGGAAGCCAGCCGCAGTCCCCCTTTCTCCCTGCGCATGCGCAGATGTATCCTTCTCGTAATCCCTTCCTGTGTTTCCCCATATGAAAGTGAAAATGGTTCGGGCGACTGCAGCGCCGCCAACCCTTCTCGCCTTATCGATTTCCCGCCGTCGGACCGTCACGAGTACTACGCTACTACGAGCGTAGTGAGGGGGCGACCATTATTAGCTTACCTGCGGTCACGATGAACCCAAAGTTATTGTAAATAAACACTAGATCAACAGACGGTGCCCATAATCCTTAATTCGTTGTTTGCGGAATGAATGGACACATGAACATCAGACCAGCAGCTTGATTATAGTTTACACCACAACAATTTGAAAGTAAAGCACACATTCCGGCAACTTGGCAGTGTGTGAATTAACAGCGGGTATGTCTGCGATTTCCCCCACCAGAGTGAATAAAAATCATTTTTCATATTTTTTTTCTTTAAAACAATTTTTATATTTTAATCAACTTTTAATTTTATTTTTAAAAAAACACGCTTAAAATTGCTTTTATGTTTTTTTGGCACTGCACATATAGATATATACATATATATTATAGAAAGTGTTTTCCTGGTAAACGGCCCTGTAAAATATTTGAACAGTTTGATTAAATCAAATAACAAACTATATATAAATATATATTTTTGACTATATATATATATATATACTATAACCTGCTATAGAAATGTTTGTTGAGTGTGTGTTTACTTCCAATGAAAGTAAAAGATTCTGGATGTAGATAATTGTAACTTGAAATTCAGATTTTTTGTCTTTGTAGCTGAATTTTGGAGATTTTTGTAATGATACTTTACATAATATAATCTGCCATGTTTATTTACAGTTTAATGATAATGACATTGTTTATGGTTTAACATGATTAGTATTTTGTATTTTTTTTCTACACAAAATGTTTTCTATTTTTTCCCATAAAAGTTACTGAACTTTAAATATAGAGAAATGTAAGTGTCTTTACAGTTTACATATTGCATTTCCTTTTGTATGAGCATCACCCCATCAGTACATATATTTTGTTTGCTATCTTTTCATTTCTTACAGCCTAATAAACACCATTCAGTGATTACGATATTAAAGTACTTACAACGAAATTGATTGTGATATCTACAAAATTATATCTTTAAAGTGATTAAATCTGTGTTTTTCGTTTGTTTGTTTTTTTGTTTATTAAAAAAAGTAATCTGATTTAAATCACGATATAATTTAACCTGATTTAAATGAATCCACTTTGCTCCCACAGAAAATTTTATCCTCGGCAAAAGAAAATTATTTTTAATCCCTGCCAGGGATGTTTTTATCCCCGTCAAAGAAAGCGATTGAAAGCATACAGTGTAACAAACCCAACTGAAATATCATTTCTGTCCATTAATGAACCAGTTATCACAGATTTCCCTGCTGAAAAGTATACAGTCTTGTGGAATAAAGATGTACACCCTTCTGATTACAAAGTCAAGACAACAGCAGGCTGATTTCCACTTACGTTTTCATGGGATAGTGTTGACATATTACAAGTATTCAAGTGTTATCAATAAACTTGTAGGTAGGGTAGATGCACATTACGTTTGAGGTTGGAAATATAAATTTTAGCAAGCTTTCGGGTTTAATAGCTTAATAGCTCTATTTTTGTATCAGTTAGGGTTTTCTTAGAATGTAAATATAGTGTTTCTAAATGACATGTATAGGCCTAAAAGTTATCATAGGATCTATTCACCTAGGTTAGACACAATGTCTCCGCAAACAATAGTTGTTTACTGACTGGTAACATACAAAATTGCATACCCCCGAATATTTACACTATATTGGCCTGAGGAAAACACAGTGCCTGTCATCAATTGAAGAGCTCGGGTGTAAAACATGGTAAGTGACATTTTGGTTATTTTTGAGTTCCAAAGTAAAATGTGCCATCCTTCAAGTTTCGAGTGAAATTGCCATGTCATACAAATTGCAATGGACTCAGTGAAGCCTTCTGAAATTGGTAAACACACATAGACCTGCACAAGACCCGGAAAAAACCCGTCTGCGAGGAGGCGCGCCTACAAGCATATGCAACACGCACGTCAAGCCCAGGTGTTTGACATCGCGCAAGCGAGCTTCACGTCACAGTTGTGCACAGGCATCGATGACTGCCAGGTTTTTCTATTACCCGGGTCTTAAAAAGACCCGTGAGACTCGATGTAGTTCTTGCAAGTAGAAGCGAGCACTCCTGTCAGTGTTGCCAACGGCCATTATATTTCACTACGCATGGAAATATTTCAATTTCTGCTAGGCGCAGCGCAGGTGCCTTGAGGTTTTATAACCATTGGCGTAGCAAGGGGTGGGTGAAGTGGGCGACCACCCTGGGCCTTGCGCATGTAGGGGCCTCGCGTCCCATGAAGTTGATACGAAAAACGTAATAAATGGAAGTGAGAAAGATAGAAAAGGCTAATTTTTGTGGGCAATAAAATTAAGACCTTTTTATCTGGCTTTATATTCTAGTTTAACGTTATAATTTGAATGAATACTTCAAATCAGAGGCGGGCAAGAGCTCTAAGCCTAAGGGGCCCCGAAAAAGTCGAAATACTTATGATTTCTCATGTGAAACATCAACGCAAAAATTGCTTGGACATTTTTATCCATTTATTATTTTCTTGAATAAAAAGCACTTTATCTTGGCTTTTCTTCTGTCTGGTGACCTTGCATAGCCTACCCGATTTTAATATGTTAACGGTAAAGCACCTCAAACTGCCACGGAGAAAAGTATGGGGCATTTAAACGCTTCCGGTGTTTTAAACTGAAGAAGGGTATAGATCATATTATCAGTTCTTCCTTCGTTCCTACAACTTCAGATGCAGCTATTGCCCTCTGTAACGGGCACGAAGATTATTTATCTTCCGAATTTCCTGATCCATGTTCTACGTTTCAGGAATGTGCTTAAATCTGAAATCAAGTGCTTTGGGAAAGTTTCTTCTCCTTGATAGCTCTACACTAACTTCCAGTGTTCTCTGTATCCTGTACCGCCTTCTGTTTGGGGGGAAGGGATAAGTAAGTATTTGTATTTTCTTCTTTTGAGTATATAAATGTCAAAGGAAGATATGTAGTAATATGTGAAAATTCAGAGTTAGAGCATCTATTTGTATAGTTATTAATGTAAAAGTAGCCTCAACCAGCCATTCTAAGTAATTACATAAATTTCCTGGAAGAATATGACTGTACTAGAGGGACCCAAATTTCAAATTTATTTCTTGCGGACGCGTACTTTACGATTTTGTTACGCCACTGCGTCAAATATTTAATATTACAAGAACATTAAGACGTAACAACAAAATGAGATTCACAATTATTTTTATCATCTAAGTTCTAAAATTCACAGTTTACTTGTACAATTAATGTGCAACAAAGTCAAAACTGCTAATTAAAAATAGTCAAATTAGCTGTATCAATTGAATACACCAAAGATTTCACAATTATGGTGTAAATAACTATAGTTTTAAGATTTGTTGATGTTGAAACCGATTGTGTCGAAGAGCTTGTAGGTAGATACTTTGGGCCCCTACACAGGATTGTGCTTTAGAGCACCCCTTTTCCCCCGCTCTATCAAGCACCGATATTTTATGTGCGTCCTTCGATATTTTCTACTTAAGCCATGGTTTGTGACACTTACATCCAACAAACTTTGAAATGAGGAAACAAAGAAGAACTCATTAAATAATATATAGGTTATATTTCAAGATTCTTACTTTGTATTTCTGATTTTTTTAAAAAAGTTTAGCACATTTAAGGATATTTCAGTTGTCTTGCTGCCTAAAGAACATCGGTACTGGACCTATAGTTTAAAGTGGGATCCGAACCACCATGTGCTTCCACCAGGTATCGAACTCTGTACCCCTTGATTACAAGGCGACGACACTACCACTGCACCATAGGGGAGGACCCCCCAAAAAGTATAATGTAGAACTACCACCAGTCACACAAAGTTCCAAAATATTTACGATGGCACTTTTTGCGAGACTTGGTTCGTACTCCTTTACTGTTACAGCAGTGGCAGCAATTAGGGCGGGACCGAGAGAGTGCAGTGCCCCCCCCCCCACCTTTTGCCACTTTTGCACCACGCTAACCTTATGTACCAAGGGAAATTAAACTATCCTTGCCCCCCTACTTTTGCACGTTGGCCCCTAGTTTTCGAACCAAATCGCCGCCACTGGGTGTGAGTGATACAAATGTTTTCTAGCAAGGAATAAATGTCAAATTGATAAAAGTGATGAACATTTTAAGTGCTCCTTGACCATTTTAGAATCTAAAAGTTGGCAACAGTAACTGCGTGACTCATGTATCTGGAGACGGTGCAAAACCGGAATGAGCGTTCGCTGAAGATAAGCGAGCTTCGTCTTGCAATGCCTTCCAGTTATCCGTGGGCTTTCGATGCTTGACGGGTCGAAACTCAGGTATATAGTTTTACTCGCCCGCCCGACCAGCCAGGCGGGTGTAGTAAGCGATTCTGGCCGCTGTGCAGCTCTCTGTAAACACAAAACGTAAACAATTTATCTACAGTATAGCTTCTAATAACCTTGTTTCTTAATGAACTCAGAAATGACCAAAATGTCACTTACCATGTTCTACACCAGAGCCCTTGCTTCAATTATTATATTTGTCAACAAGCCTAGACAAAATCAAATATTACTCTACGATTATTCTATAATTTAGTTAGGTAAGGTAAAGTTCCCGGTGTATATAGCACCGTGCCATGAAGGCACATTTCGGGGATGTGGAGGTAGGGCTGCACACATTCTCGATCTCGCCCATTTTGGTGCCTTCCCGCTGGCGCAGTGGTAGCATCGTTGCCTTTTAATCAAGGGGTCTCGGGTTCGGGACTTTTAAATCCCTTTTCCCCTAAGCAGCCAGAAGGGAAACAGGATTTTGTCGAAGTAACCGGCCTATGCTGTGAAGGACTCCGGTTGATACGGCGACTCCACTGCAGGTGTATCCTGGTGTCAAGCTGGTGCCAGGGAATGACGTGCAACCAAGTAGACGATAACCAGTGTTCAAGTTCAGAAGATTCAACAAATGCCTGTCTGCTGCTTTAAACGTTTATTCGATTAGTTAACACACACACCACGTGACCAAACGCTACATGCTACAACGCTCCAGAACGTAGTGCAAACGGTGCAGACACCAAAGACCCTACTTGACACCAAATGAACGAAGTAGACGAGTGGGTGTTGCACAAAGTAGCCAACTGGACGCGTGAGTGCAGAGAGAATCAAACAGTGCAGCTAACTAGGCGGGGCTTATGACTTCCTCAACGATGCAACAAACTTTATATTCATCTTGCTAATCACACTCTACCCGAACACAGGGCGGAATCTAAGGGAGCAACAATCCTTCCCACGAACTCATTGCAGCGAGGGAGGCGACAATTAGATGCAACGATCCGCCGCCGTCCTACGCGGCCAGTCACGGACTCCCACGGCTTTGAATTTGAAACTTATGCCTCCTGGGCTGAGTTACTGCTTCTTTCAGGACACCTACATGAGACACTTAAATCTCCAATCTTTCGTCCGGCAGGCGAAGCTAGCACGGTGCGCTAGCTGAGGCAAATTGGAGTTTGGGTTACTGAACAGTGATGTGTTGATAGTCACCGTTGATCGTCAAAAGCCATTTTCTTTCATTTTAAAAATAAATATAATACCATACACGTGTAAGTGTGTAGGAACAATATAATGAATAAGAAGACAGTAATTTCCTGAACTGTTCCAATATGAGAGTAGATTTTTCACATAAGATTAACTAAAAATACAGAATTTTCCTATACTGTCCAATCTAAGGCCAGCCGCACACCAGATCCGACACGACGCAACGCGACGGGTCGTTTTTGATGGGCGGCCGTAGACCGGACGAAACATTTGACTCGTGTCACGTTGCGACGGTTTGCGACAAAACAGTGGATGTCTAGGGAATTTGGTATCGCAAGGAGCAGCTTGCGACACAACGATCTGCGCATGCTTGAATCCATTCAATTTAGTCACAGACCTCTAATTACGGACCGGTAACTTCAAGCCAAAATGTCCGAACTTGTGGACAAATTTTTATTTAATTGGAAATATTAAAAGTGATTGTATTCTGACACAGGACATCGCAGAGACAGAAAATCTGGATGACTAGATTAACGTTGGTGCGTAAAATGTTTGTGTTCAACCTGTGCAAGGTACGACATTTAAGAATTTGTGAACATAGATGATTGCTAACGCTGATTACAGTGATTTCTAACCTCTGACTACCAACGATTCCTTTATTTAACGGAAGATTCATGTTTATTGTGATTTATATGTCCGTGGGCCTAATATTGTACGTACGTTGTCGAAAATTGTGTAGTTCAGTGGCGTATTCCGAAAATTTGACCCGGTTTACCGCAACAATTCTTATTTACTGTGTATATTTATTACATAGAAATAAAACAATAATAGAAATCCGACAACTTCGAATTTTCCGGTGATATATTTAAAAAGTTGGTTTATTGGAGGTAAACAAGGTAAGTAGTCCAGTTTAGACAGTTGAACGTCCTCTTGTGGTGAGCTGAAGTGGTGAGCAGTGTTGCCAACTCCTCACTCGAAAAAATCACCAAGGTTTTTGTTTTTGGGTCTAACCTGACCTAAAGCAAGGAGGTGGCAACCTTGCTTGAGGTATTTTCTCGCAGTGTTGCCAACTCCTCACTCGAAAAAATCACCAAGGTTTTTTTTTTGGGTTTAACCTAGCCTAAAAGCAAGGAGCTGACAACCTTGCTTGAGGCTTGCCTTACAGTGCATAAAGCAAGGTTGCCAACCCACTGGTACTTTTGCCATAGCCTTTTACAAAAAAAAAGAGAAAGGGAAGAGTTAAACAACCGACAGCTTACCCACAGCCTTTTTTGCTCTAACCTAACCTAAAGCAAGGAGCTGGCAACTTTGCTTGTGCAATCAACCCGGTTGACCACCCTCAAGTAAAAAATCAGCGTTGCCAACTCCTCACTCGAAAAAAAAAAAATCACCAAGATTTTTTTTGGTCTAACCTAAAGCAAGGAGCTGGCAATTTTGCTTGTGCAATCAAGCCGGTTGACCGCCCTCAAGTAAAAATCAGCGTTGGCAACTCCTCACTCGAAAAAAAATCACCAAGATTTTTTTTTTGGTCTAACCTAACCTAAAGCAAGGAGGTGGCAACTTTGCTTGAGGCTTGCCTTACAGCGCATAAAGCAATTTTTTGCCAACCTACACACACTAAACAAGGAGAGCCGACAACAAATATGTACTGCCGTAAAAGAGAGAGAGATGGGTGGATGGTAATATAGTATGTGTGTGCGTGTGCGCGTATAATATGTAGCATTATTAACTAGAGTGTGTTGGCAATTTACTTACAACTAAAAAAAAAATAGAGATGCCAACTTTGCTGTAAGATGAAAAAAGAGAGAGAGATTTATGGCTGGCAAGAGTAATGAGCGAATGCGCCATATCGTAATTTTCCAACTCCGTATATCGTGATTTTTGTAAACCTCTCTCGGGGGAACATTGTAACACAAACAAACAAACAAAATAATAATGGTTGTTTTTAGGATGCCCGGCCCCTATAACCTCGCCAGGGTGCGTGGTGCCCAACCAAAAATGTAAAAGTTTTCTAACGGCTGCGGTTATAGATTACCGCACCTCTGTAGAGTTTCACGTGTTTTTTTTTTTTCCCCCAAACTTCCATGAAACCCTACAGAGGACCTCCGTAATGCATGCAACGTGTACTAACGACTCTAGTGTTATTTTGATGTTGTGATATTTTTGGATATAGAGTTTTATTGTGAGATATAGATAAAAATAATTATGTTTATTATAATATTTTCTTGATGAAGATGGAGAATATGTGTGTGTGTGTTACAAATAAAGTTGCATGCTTATTTCTAGTGTGTGTGTATGTGTTTTTGATGTTTCGACAGCATCTGAATCGATAAAAAAAATTTCATTGTTAATTTTCACGTGTAAAAAAACAACAACAAATTTTTTTGTGCAAATTTTCTGATTGTCTCGTGCTATAGTGCAAAAAAGATATTGTAGCTGATAGCTAATGAAATTGATATTTGTAACTGATCTGAACTAGTGAAATTCGTATTGTGCCATTGCAACTGATTGTGCTAGTGCAGAAAATTTCTTATTTTGCAAGAAAAGATGTTAAAAAACTTGTTAAAACTGCTCTGTGACCCTCTCGTTCTTCACGTCGTAGGCGAAGGACTTCTCTGCAATCAGGATGACACTGCATAGGGTATCCTCGGGCAAGGCATCGTGGAACTCGCAGACGACCTTGATGTTGGTTCGATCGTTGACCACAACCTTCTTTCTCTTAGATGTGTTGATGACGGTCATGGGTCTCCGTGCTTTGAACTCGCTGGGCGTGTAGTACATGTCCACGTTTCCCTCGGTCACGCGTTTGTAAGCCGAAAATGCTTCGTAAAGTTTGAGGTAATCGTTTTTGGTCACGTCGAGGTTGTAATTCTCGCGCGGGAACACTTCGTTGCGACCGTTCTTCAGATAAACGTTCTTGATTTTGCAGTCGTCGAACTTGCTGGAATCTTTTTCCTGATTTTTGTCCCTCCCGGTCTGAAAAAGCACTACGACGAAATCTGGCATGTCGAACTGTATGTTGTTGAACTGCGTCGTCACGTCGAATTCCATGTGACTTCCCGACGCCATCTTCTGCACGCACTGGTAAGCGTGAAAGTGAATGAACACCTGCGGACTTTTCAAGATCTCCGCTTTGTACTTGAGAGCGTAGTTCGTTTCGTATTCCACCACCGGCATTCTCAATTCCATGCTCCGGATGACGCATTTTGCTGCTTCGGGTAAAGTGTTGGGCAGCGACGTGGTGCCGTCCGGACCTAAAGTAGCGTATCGCATCAGTGCGTCGTTGTCGTTGGCCGCTCTTCGAAACGTGATCCTCAGTCCTCCCTTCCACATGATCTCCTTGTAGTCCGAGAAGAAACCAGGCAGCAGACGCATGGGAAAGAGCACCGTGTGACTTTTCGTCGATATTTTGGTCCCCGCTTCGAATCCCCCGGCCTGGTAGTACGCTGCGTCCGTTTTGGATAATTTCAACGTTCCCACTGCCGTCGACGTGATGCCTGGATAATCGATTCTGTCGATGACGGTGTTGTGTTTCCTCACCTCCACCTGCGAGAACAGGTGAGGCACGAAGTTGTCTACGAGTATCAAGTTTGCTGCTGCAGGAAACGCGTCTCCGCTTTCCTTCTTTACCACGTCGAATTGAAGGTAGAGGTCCGCTCTGTGAGGATGAACGAACCCATCCCCTACGTCCACATCGTATTCGATCTCCCTGTTCGCCTCGTTGAGATTGGCGAACGTCCGACGGTTGGGAGGGAAAGATTGCAATTCGTAACTTTCGATTTGCTCCATTTTACATGTATGGTTATTTATTATACGTTGATCTCCACGATGGCAGTAGTCGTTGCACCTGCGAAATCTACCACGTCTCCTTTCTCGTTCGTCACCACCAACTCTATGTCGTCTATGCGGTTGCGACATACTGGAAAATAGATCGGCGAAGAGGGCGTGTAGATGATCGGTTCCATAAACTCGGAACTTGGTTTGAAAGTGGCTATGATTCCCGTCTGCTTGTGACTTCCTAATAATCCGTCCGAAGATTTCGTGATCATGCCTTCGGCCACGTTGCAGTGTACGTTCAGAGTTTCGATGGCTAGAAATTTAGGAATATTGGTTGCCACGTGCTTGATGCCAGCTTCGAGTTTGGTGTCGTTCTCGAAACCTAAAAGTTCTCCCATGGTGCCCAGGTCCACGGTCTCCGTCGCGGATAGGATTTCCACTCTGTGCGTGACGGAATTTTGAGAAAGGTATGTGCCTTTGGGTAATTGAGCTTGCAAAGTGGAAAGATTATATTGTCCTGGCGTGACGACGATGTGTTCACTTCCGACGCTAATTTTGTTGTTGTGCTGCGTAACATTGGGTATGAGGTACATGCTGTAGAATGCACGCAGAGCCACGGATTTAGGATAGACGATGTCGTCGTGCAGCGTGAGTTTCAAGATTGAAGATTCGCTCGTGAGATGGAACACGCCCATCCTAGTGATGCTGTTTTAGGTTCCACAATGCTTTCTGGAAATCTTCGATCGTAGGGTTATTTATTTTAGAGAGAAACGCAAGCACGGAGAGGCAGAGATGACCGCAGTTCACGTCTCCGAAATCTTGAATGCGTTCGTCGTTGTAGTATATGGAGGTTTTGTTTGTTTTCAGATAATGGACTAAATTTGTAGGTGGAACACCTCCAAAAGAATCGAAAACGAATGCTTTATCATTGTTGTTTTTGTGGTAACATATCCAATGCGTGCCTGGATTTTCTTGACCGTCCAAGTTGACTACTCCGCATTCTCTTCTTTTAACGCTTGAAGGTAACGAGTCGGACATGAAAACTCCTCTGAAGTGTTTGATTTGTAACGGTTCGATCAGAGATTCAATGTCTCGGTTGGTGAGTGCTTTTGTTTCTTTTTTTTATATTTCTTCAAAGCATCGAGGTTGCTTTTTTGTTTTTTGGTTATACCTTTCCCCTTCTTCTCCATGGCCAGGTTGTGACGTTTCTGTTCTTCCAACTCGGCCTTGTTCTTCTTCGAGTCGATGACGGTTTTCGCGATGGCGGCACTTCCGCCGGCCAAACTTCCAACGGCCCCCAATGCTGCCAGGATGGCCGGGATGCTGAATATGAAACCTCCGATCTTTTGCTGTTTCCGCGAACGCTGCAATCTTTTCAATTGAGGTGTGCTGAGCAGCAATTTCATTCCGTGTCCTTTCGACAAGCAAGAACGTTTCTTCTCGCGTTGTTTCTTGGTGAGTAACCCATCGAGAGCACCTAGATTTTTTAGATTGGAGTATGGTATCTGGTACACGACACCCTTGGGCTTCATGTTGATGCTCTATGTGTTATTTTCACGGTATGTTATTTATATATATATTCTGAGATTTTTTTTTGTGTAGTTTTTTTTACGGTATGTTATTTATATATTTTCAAGGCCTCGCAGTCGTTACACAAATTCTATTACGTGCTTCGTTTTCTTGCCAAGAAGTTCCTTTGTCCCCTTGTACACGATTCGAGTTTTGTTCTCGATTAAAATAGATAGCTTCTCGTCGGATAACATGTTAGCGTATCGATCTGGTAAAAATAGACTGTATTGTGCGTTGAGCAACAGGCGTACCTTGGGACCATACTGGGTAGAAACGATTGAACCGGAAGTTATCGTGTAAGGTTTGTCGACTTCCAATTCCTGAATTTTTACATACTCGACTGACAAATTTAGCATTTGTTTTAATGCTTGGAGATCACTTATTTTTTCGGTCGTCATATCAAAGAAAAATTTCAAAGTGTTAGAGAGAAATTTAATTGTTTTTCACGATGTGTGTTATTTATATATACTGAAGATTATTTTTTTTTCACGATGTGTGTTATTTATATATCAAGTTTTTTTTGGCACGTATATATATTATTATTTTTTTAACAGAGGAAGAAAGTTCGTGCTTCGGAAAACGCGAGGATGTGCGTAGTGATATCATCCTTCTCCTGCATAGACTTGTACCAATCATCAGTATACTGTCTTCTTCCCTGCATCGCCTCGTACAGTTCCTCCGACCTATCGTCCAATTTTTGCCCTGCAGCCGAAAGCAGAATGTTGAGATCATCGCACCTCAGGCCGCTGATCTCCCGAAGAAGGTCCTTGAGAACCATTTCACAAGAGGTGCGAAATTCCGGCATCGTTCTTGCTATGTTTACAAGTTTATTAACATCTCCGTTTACTGCGTGTTTAAATATTTTACATAGTAGCTCGGGCGGCAAATCAGTTATGCAAGCCATGTTGTTTTTTTTTTACTGTATGTTATTTATATACCCCACCCCAATTTTTGTTTCGTGTTCATGGCGATGGTGGTGCCTAGTGCGGCGACCCGTTCACCCAGCGATGCGTCTCTGCTCACGAATCTTTCGAAAGCTGCGTGCTCTAACTTTCTGTCTGCTTCGTGACGTGCATCCAGATCCGTCTGCGTGGTGTTGTAGGCGATGTCGTGATCTTTGCATGCGGCGTCCAACGGATTCACACCCTTGTCTCCTCTCTCCAATCTTTTCTCGAGTTTGGTACCCGGTCCGCAGTACTGGTAGCCAGGTAAATGCATCTCGAAAGGTAACTTGTTGATGATGTCGTTCACGAGTCCCTTTTCTTCGGCAACGTTCCAGAATTTCGGAGGCAGCGTGTTGATGATTTTGATCAGGTAACCTATGCCCTTGTCGTCGTTCACGATGAAGTTGGAAAGTTTCGTGCTGATCATGTCCACGATGCCAACCTTCTCGTTGTAGAAATTACGGTTGCCTGCATTCTCTTCGCCGGCTATCACCAACAATCGGTCCACGAGTTTCCTAACGTCGTCCACCCAAACGAATTCTATGGGTAACGTGTTGTAGCGTTTGACGCCGCTGCCTGTTTTGACCTGGTTCCAAATCGGTTTGATGAGATTCCTGTACTTCTCGCCGCTGCTCGATTTCACCCTATTCTGCGAGGCGTCGTTGTTCTGGTACAAGGCATCCGTCATGATCAGAATTTCCTTGTAACTCTGGTAATCTTCGTCGGTGTAATCTTTCGGCTGCTTTTTGGCGACGAGTTCCCACAGTCCAACCGTACCCGGATACCTGTTCCAACTATCCTTGTCGCCTAAATTGACTTTAATGTCGTTGCCTTCGAAGGTCACCTTCGATTTCCCAATCTTCCACACCACACCGCCGCCTTCGCTGGTTTCCATGCTGGGGTACAATCCGAACACTTCATCCTTGTCGAATTTCCCCGTGCTCAGGTAGTCTCGTGCCAAAGGTCCCAACTCGATCTTATCCGAAGACGACGACGTGCTGCCTATGGCTCGACGTCGTACAGGTGCATCCTTCAGTTCGAACGGCGTCGAAGGAATGCTCGAAATGGGTGTGGGTACGGCGTAACTTTTAGCTGCGAGCGGTACGAGTTCATTGATCAAATTTTTATTTTGTTCCGTGACACTTTTAATTTCTTTACCTAGACTGCTGATGGCATCGATCACGGGTTGATCCTGACGTTTCTTCTCTTCGTAGAATCCGCGATTCTCGGATTTCCAACCTTTGAAGCGTTTCGCGAGGTAATCGCGAAGCTTGAGATTTTCGTCTTCGATTTTTCGTTTCGTCATGACGTTATTTATACACGTCGTTTCTCACAACGTTGCAACGTTTAGAAAGTCGTTGATTTTGTTTCTGTATTTTCCGTCGTTGGGTTTCCTCGTCATGTCGATCGTCGCGAATCCGAAATCGTCACCGTTCTAGCAAGTAGAGCAGCCTTCCGAAAATTGATTGTAGTTCATGTCTCCGCCTACGTAGTCATCGTACGCATGCTTGAGGTTGGTGTGATCTTGACGAAACAAACATATGAAATTGGCGTTGTCGCGCACTAACTGTTTTGGAATTTTGGAAAACGTTTGAGCTAGGTAAAAACAATCCATTCCTTTGTGACGACCTTGCGTGAAAAAGTTGCGAATTTCATTTTGATTTTCCAGGATGGCGTCGTCGAACACAACGACTGAATTTTCACGACAATCGTCGAGTGGTTTTATTTCCGAGGCAAACGTTGCAATGTCCAGACCATCGTACAGTTTCATCAGTTGCTGGTATTTGGATTGCTCCAAACTTTTCGAGAACACGTACAGGTGCCTGTTCTTCCAATCTAACCAATTCGGTGCGAGGAGAAAATTGTCCACGAGCAGTGTCGTTTTCCCACACCCCGATGGACCTACGATCAGACAGCGGATGCTGTCGGGAAGCAACTCACCGTTCTTTTTTTTTTCTTGTTTGACTTTCCGGATCCGGTAGACGCTTCACCACGTTCCACGTACTCACAAGATCACTTCGTTCGCGTCGATCCAACTCTTTTCCGGAAGTCCCAGCCATTTGACAAACAGTTTGTCACCTTTCCTACGCAATACTTTCTCGATGAGGTACGTGTCGGGGTGTTTTGTTTTAGAGAGTTCCTTTTCGTAAAATCTTCCTTTCAAAATCTCGCCGCTACTATCTTTTATTATATACGTGTGTTGGGTTCCAGGTAGAACTCGAACCACCGTAAAAAGTTCCGTGCTCCAATTTTTTGTGAATCCCTTCTCGAAGGTGCGTTTGAATTTGCTGATCCTCACCTGGTCTCCAATTTTGTATTTAGCTTTTTTTGTCGTGGGAGTGTACTTTGGACAGTAAACGGTAGAAATTAAACGCTGCTCGTCGGACTTGGTAACGTCGGCTGGCTTCATGCCTATTGTTCTGTGTACCGTATCATTATAAATATCGACGAGTTCCGGCAGGATGTCGACCCATTTGTAATTTCCCCGAAGCGTGAATCGTTTCCACATGTGTGTTTTCAAGGTTCGATTGAATCTTTCCACGATGCTGGCTTTGATGTGACTGAAGGTCGAATAATGTCGAATCTTGTGTTTTTGAATAAATTTTTGGAATACGGCGTTGTAAAATTCTTTACCGTTGTCCGTTTGCAGAAACCGTGGTCGTCTGCCGCCGCTTTTGCGAAAAATTGTCTTGAATGCTTCCGTGACGCACGTTCCTGTTTTCGCCTTCAAAGGTAGAGCCCATGCGAATTTCGAAAACGTGTCTATGACGGTGAGGAGGTACTTGTTGCCCTTGTTCAATTTATGCACGTTTTTCAAATTGCCGCTACTCATCTCCACGAGGTCACTTTGCCAGAGGTCGTCGATGCCCTTGGTTACCACAGCCAAACGTTCGTAGTTACGGCGTGCAGGTTTATGCAATTCTTCGACGATGGCCTGCCTAGACATTTTTTTTGTTTAGAGATTACGTTTCAAGAGAAGCACAAGCGTGATGGGATTCAAAGAGGGTGGCACCTCGCTCGTGTTTTGAATGATCAGCTTATCGCCGGCACTCACGTCGAAAACGGTGAGATCTTCGTCTTCGTGTATTTCATATATGTTGCGCGTTTCGTTCCAACGTGCCAGAGGAATGTTTCCTGCTTTCTGGACACCACGATTCGATATCAAAGTCATGGTGGGAACGCTAGCTTTTCTACCGTGAGACCAGTACGAAAATTCGTTTATCTGAATCGTGCCATCGAGGAGAAACTTGTAGTACGGATGATAAGGATGTAGCATGTACAGTTTGTTACCTTCGACGAAGGTGGAGATTCTCTGTTGATTGGGTACGCTGTTGATTTCGATGGCTTGCAGAGAATGCAGTTTAGCGAATTTAGTGTCGACGCCGAGCAGATTACTGTGAACTTGTCCGAGTTTATTTTCGATGGGCAGCAAATGCTCGACTATGGTATCCGTTACGGTAGAAAACGACGGTTTGATTTTCACTTCCACGTTCAACTGCTTGTAGTTTTCGTTGAGTTCTTGCAACTTGGCACCGAAAGAGGCCAGCGTCGATTCCTGCGTGGATTCCAGCACTCCAACTTGATCTCTGATGTTGACGACGATGTTCTGAAGGTTCTCGACTTGATTCAATTTCGAGCTCTTCTCGGTAAGATCGTTCACGATGATTCGCATCTCTGTAAACTGCGTGTGAAGGTCGGCGACGCTCTGGGAAGTGGGCAGCGTCGACACCAGCGAACTAATTTCGTCTCGAATCTGTTCCACGTTCGCCGTTTCCGTTTCTAGTCGTTTCAGCATGCGTGATATGTTTCTTTTCAAAGCATGCAATTCTTTGGAGGTGGGGAGATTGGCCACTTTACTCTCGAGATCGCTCAATGAACTTTTGATGTCGCTCGAATCGGATAGTGCCGTCACCGCCGTTTTCAATTTTTCCAAATCTTCGCTCGAAGGTACGCTCGTCCGTAACGATTCCAAGTCACCCTGTATGTTGTCGAGTACGTGATGAAAATGAGCGAGATTCGTTTCGACGTTCAAATTTTCTAAATATTCGATCTTCTGCTGAACCGTGCTCAACGTGTCTTGAATGCTCGTCAACGCTCTCGCTTCAGCGTGAATATTTTTAATTTCTTCGTTGATCAATTCCAAGGACGCCTGAAGCGTGGCGATGGTGGTTTGAATGTGTTCGAAATCTTGATAGGCCTCCAATTGAATTTTTATGTTCGCGACGCTTTTACCGATGACCTGCAGTTCGTCCGACGATGGTAGGTTCGTCATTGTATCTTCCAAAGTCTGCAACTTGGATTTAATTTCTTCCAACGTGCTGGTGAATTCTTCTTGTAATTTGGAAACGACGACATGCAAGCGTTCTGCGTCTATATCGTTCACCACGGTTTGAAGTTCGGAGAAATTCTTTTCTATTGCGGAAGTTCGTTCTTCGATTTCGAGTTTCAATTTTTCCAAATCTTCATTTTTCGATTGAAATTGCTGTAATTTGGCCAAATTATTTTGAAGCGAATCCACGCTCAACTGTATATTTTGAACGCTGTCGTAAGAAGGTACGTCGACATAATTTTTTATCAGCGTTTTCAGTTCGGAATCGATTTTCAGAATGGGGTCGAGACATTGCGTTTGGAGCGTAGCGATTTCCGACTCTAAACTTTTGTTTAAGGTTTCCTGCAAAGCGATCAAATCGGTCCTCAACTTCTTAACTCGAATGTCCAACATGAGAATCTCTTCTGCGTGGTCCACACGCTTGGTGTTGCCGAAAATGTCGTTAGGCATTTTGTTAACGGTTATTTATAATAGGATAGACGATTCGTAATTCTACGAAGAGAGGAATAAGTTTGTCGTAATCTCCGAGGAGTTCCATGTAAAAATAATCTCCTGCAGACACATCGTACGTAATGTTAGAAAGCATCTTGTCGTGCTTGATTCGAAAAATGTTCTTGCCGGTAGAAATTTTGATTTCGCCTGCGTTTTCCGGATTCACGATGATTTGAAGTTTCCCGTCGATCGGAATTTCGTAGAAATGTAAATTGTTATTAAAAACATAAAACATCTTGCCCACATCGTCATTCAGTTTCGTCCAAATGCTGTTGAGGTGAATGATCAACAGACCGTTGAGTTTAGGTAACACGGAAGGTAAGACTTCATGATCTGGTATGGTTTCCATAATGATCTGTTTTTTGAAACCGAACAAATTCATAGGCATGCTGGTTATTTAAGAATACGGTCATAGTTTTTTTTTTTGTAATGACAGTCAGTGTTTTTTTTTTTGTTTTGTTTTGTTTTATGAATCTTCTGTTGAAGATGGACATATGTTGCAGGTTTTGCTTTCTGCTAAGTGATAGTGCCCCCACGGCAATGTGTGAATACCACACTTGAGGACGCACCTCTTATCGTCGTTGGGATCCAGGGCAATTTTTCTAACTTTGTTTGTGGTGATGATATGGTCGACGCTCTGGATGCGCTGTTCTTCTCTTAGAACCGACGACCTGGTCTTGAGGCAATCGACAAAGTCCTCGAATGCGAGATGCTCCCGAACCACCTGTCTGCCGACACCCTTGGCCTTCTTGGTAACGCTGCCCTCGGCTTTGATGGCATAGGCCTTGGCGCGAAGACCCGCAAACTCGAGAATTACATCACCGTCCTTCTCGTCTTTGAGTTTGCCAGGCACTTTTTTGTTTCGGGGCAGGATACCGTACTGGTTCGGCTGGGTATAGCCCGAGGTGTCGAAGAGGTTAACCAAAGATGGAGCTGTGGCTATATCCCCGTACGCATCGTCCGTGCGAACGTGGTACACCAAGCTGTCCGTGTCCGTGTAGAGTAGGTTAATATTGTCGTTATAGTGCTGGCGTAGTACCCCATAATATGTTTGAAACATGTGCAGCTTGCTCAGGTCTAATACTGAGGCACCAACATAAATTGGCTTGTCGAGCCTCACCTCACTCTTCCTCATATGCACCAGAGCAAGCTGCTCGTTATAAATGGTCCTCGATTTGAATAACGGGTTCGCTACGAGCCTGCGACATTGTGCTTTCCTCGTTACCAATTTTATGTCCATGCGATTCCGTACATTCTCCATAGTTTTGCCAAACACCGCATTGTTCATAAGCTTGAAGAAATCCTTATCAAGCTCGGACGTGGCTGCAGTGCGGTGTTTGGTGTTGACTTCAATATATGGCTTCAACCATGGAGAATGCTCGAACTTGAGGATGCGGTGAACTGCGTGGACGGTAACCCCTTGCTTCATCAACCACCGGAGATTCTGGTAGTGTAGGACATAACGCTCTTTGGGCTCGAAATCCATGACGAGCTTCTTCTGGTTGGAATCGGGTGGACACTTGAACTCGGGTGCAGGGGGAAGATCGCAGAACAAATCCTGCAGCTTCTCGGAGAACTCAAGGTCCACCTCGGCGAAGAACCCATGTTCCGAATCGTCGAAGCTTTCGACGTCGAAGTTGGAAGGGTCAGCCCACTCGAAGCCTCTAAAAGGGAGTGGCTGCATCATGGAGTGTCCGTAGAGGTTATTGACGTCCGTGTACATAATATAGCTGGACGGTTGTGAGGGGTCGTAGCCGGTGGCCATGTGGTGATTGTTGGCGCGCGAGTGTCGCTGCGACACCTGGACCATTCCACCCCGCACGGCGCGTTCCACAAACAGCATCATGTCCACGTTCGAAAGAAGCTCCAGCTTGATCTTCGTCACCAGAAACATGGCTGACCACGCCAGTCCGGGGAGACTGTAGAAGTAGGCGGGGTCCAGCTTGTAGATCTTCATTGCGGTCGCACGGAACGTCTGGAACACGTCGGCGAGGAGCGTCACGTCAAGTCTGAGGTAGGCGTCGTGGTAGTCCCCGAGAGTTCGACAGCCCAGCTCGCGCCACATGGACTGGGCGTGGTGATATTCCTCGTCGGTGATGTTCGACCCTCGCAGCTGACTGTAGAACTTCGCCTGGGGAGGTAGCGTCGTCTCCGCGAACTTGGAAGGGTCTGTGACGTATTCGTAGGGATAGACTCCCTTACGCTTGAAGAGGCCGGCGTCCAAGTTCGGAAAATTTCCGGAGGTAATAAGCATTTGCTCGTCGCTAAGCTTCCCTGCAAGAGCATCGAGGCTGGCCGGGAGGAACCTCAGGGAGTCGAGGAAGCGAAGCTCGACGGTGGAGTGTGATCCTGAAATTCGCACCCACTTGCTCACACTGATGTAACGCTCCTCGTTCTGCGCCAGGACGTTGATTCGCATGTCGTCGTACCCAAGATGCTTGACGAGGTGGTGGAAGTCGTATCCCGAGCCATTGTGAAAAAACACAGGGATAAATCGCGGGTCCCGGGCCATGAGGTTGCATCCGTTGCACCAAGGACCAACATACCTACCGTTAAAGTGATCATGGTGTTGGACTTTACGGTTGTTGGTGGTGTACTCCTTGACGCAGACAGGGCAAGCGATGGCCTCGTCGTGTCTACGTTGATCGTCGGGGGACAGTGGGAGTATAGATTTGGGGGCCAACAGTACCTTCCCTATCTCGTTGGCCTCGACAACCATCCTCTCGAGGAAGTGTTTGGCTGCGTCGGGACCGCGATACACGTAGGGCTCAGGAGCAATGTGCTGGTCACGTCGCACCACAACGTATGCATAACTCGAAGCCTCGTGGAGTTGGTAAGGGGTGGTGGAAGAAACTTCAGGGTCGGGATCGCAAGTGGACAGGGGTTTGAGGAAGGCCTCGAAATCCGCGATGATGATAGCGGGGTGCTCCACCATGGCACCGTGCATGTGAAAACGCTCCACGGTGCCAGGTTTGGGCAAGACTGCCACACCAGGCTCGTTGGCATTGCAGTAGATCTTATGGCTGGCAAGCTTCTCTGCAGCGATGTTGGGACCTCCGATGCGCTGGTAATCCTGCTGTTTTTGATTGTCAAAAGTTGACAAGCACCTTCGACAAACTTCTATGCTACCATCATGCTTGCTTTTTTGGCTCGACACCAACCGGGAGAGCGAACGGATGAGGGTGTAGTGGTGATTGGTCTCGTCCTTGATAAGCAGAAGGTGAATTTCCTGCGCACCATCGTCCTCTACGTCGCTCACCCGGATGGGGTACACCGCATTTTCGTCAGTGAGACCGTAAACGTTGATGGCCAACCGCGTACGAGCCTCGAACTTTCGAATGTCCGGGACCTCTACCGGGTAGTCGATCCCAGCCATGGCAACTTCCAGCTCTGCCTCATAGGGTAGGTAGTGGCCAACACGTTTTGGATTATTTTTTGGCTCAACTGGGTGCAACGCTGCCAGAACACACCATACGAAGCACTTGGCGTCACCGTTCTGAATGTTCAGGACAGCCTTCTTTGCCACAATGGTAGGTGGTAAGGGGACGTAGCTGGAGGCGGAGAGAGGTATGAACTTGCAAAGTTTGACGCACAGTTCGTGAGGCTCGCCACACAGCGAACCCCCCGAGCCTTTAGCTTGATGTTCCTCCTGTTTTGCCACCAGCTCATCGGTAAACTGGTTGTAGATGACCTCGAGGTTGTCGACATCCGCCAGATGCAGCGTCTTCGCCTTGGTGTTGTGGCAGAAGCTGTAAATTTCGTCAGACGGCTTCTTGTACTGGCAACGTAGCGATGCGTAGAATTTGGTGGAGTGCATTGCAAGTGCATCACCGAGGATGGAAATAATTTCGGCTTGCACGTTCTCCAAAAAGCTACGCACGTCGCATGAGCCCTCCGAAGTGATGACAAAATCCTCTAACAACCGCTCGAAAGCAGTCTGGTTTGTTTTTGTCACAGGCTTGACGCGTTTGGCGGGTGGTGGCGAGTCGGCTTCCGCTTTCCTCTTGGTCGAGCTGGTCGACGGTTGGGGAACAGGTGCTTCAACAACAACTTTGCATGATGTTATATGCCTCTTCAAATTATTAATAGTAATAGGTATACCACACCTGGGGCATGATTTTTTAGCGGTTACACGCTTACCAGGTGCACAGGTACGACAATGTCTTGCAAAATGTGCGCTTGATATGGCTATCTTGCACACAGGGCAACTTTTCTCAGATTGCATTTTTTTTGGGGGGTATGTTTATTTATATGTGATCTGTTGGTGGTAGAGTGTTTACAAAAAAATATCTTACGAGAAAAATTTTGCAGGCTAATTCTAATTAGTGTTAGTTTGAGGGGTTTATTTATATATGGGTGGCGTTGTTTTCCTCAAATATGTATTTTAATAAACCCTGTAAAAAAATTTAAAAAAATATATAAGAAGTTTGAGAAAAAAAACACGTGAAACTCTACAGAGGTGCGGTAATCTATAACCGCAGCCGTTAGAAAACTTTTACATTTTTGGTTGGGCACCACGCACCCTGGCGAGGTTATAGGGGCCAGGCATCCTAAAAACAACCATTATTATTTTGTTTGTTTGTTTGTGTTACAATATCCCCCCCCCCGAGAGAGGTTTACAAAGATCACGATATACGGAGTTGGAAAATTACGATATGGCGCATTCGCTCGTTACTGTTGCCAGCCATAAATCTCTCTCTCTCTCTCTCTCTCTCTCTTCATCTTACACCAACGTTGGCATCTCTATTTTTTTAGTTGCAAGTAAATTGCCAACACACTCTAGTTAATAATGCTACATATTATACGCACACACGCACACACATACTATATTACCATCCACCCATCTCTCTCTCTCTTTTACGGCAGTGCCGGCTCTCCTTGTTTAGTATATGTAGGTTGGCAACGCTGATCTTTACTTGAGGGCGGTCAACCGGGTTGATTGCACAAGCAAAATTGCCACCTCCTTGCTTTAGGTTAGGTTAGACCAAAAAAACCTTGGTGATTTTTTTTTTCGAGTGAGGAGTTGGCAACGCTTATCTCCACTTGAGGGCGGTCGACCGGGTTGATTGCACAAGCAAAGTTGCCAGCTCCTTGCTTTAGGTTAGGTTAGAGCAAAAAAACCTTGGTGATTTTTTTTTCGAGTGAGGAGTTGGCAACGCTTATCTCCACTTGAGGGCGGTCGACCGGGTTGATTGCACAAGCAAAGTTGCCAGCTCCTTGCTTTAGGTTAGGTTAGAGCAAAAAAGGCTGTGGGTAAGCTGTCGGTTGTTTAACTCTTCCCTTTCTCTTTTTTTTTTCTTGTAAAAGGCTATGGCAAAAGTACCAGTGGGTTGGCAACCTTGCTTTATGCACTGTAAGGCAAGCCTCAAGCAAAATTGCCACCTCCTTGCTTTAGGTTACGTTAGACCAAGAAAAAAAACCTTGGTGATTTTTTTCGAGTGAGGAGTTGGCAACACTGCGAGAAAATACCTCAAGCAAGGTTGCCACCTCCTTGCTTTAGGTTAGGTTATACCCAAAAACAAAAACCCTGGTGATTTTTTCGAGTGAGGAGTTGGCAACACTGCTCACCACTTCAGCTCACCACAAGAGGACGTTCAACTGTCTAAACTGGACTACTAAGGTAACATGTTAGAATACGCCACTGATGCAGTTCAGAGTTTAAAAGTCGTACAAACTGACTCGATTCACCTACTTATAGCCTACATTGATGCATCGATTCAGTTATAAATTGCTATATACCGTTAACCGCTTCCTAATTATAAGAAACAGACCTATACCTATTGCGTACATGGACGAAATCTGCCATCAGATATTAGCTAACTAACAAAATGACTCGTTGTTTCGCTTTGTGAATAGCCGTGTCGCTTTGTGACTCGTCGCGTCGCGTCGTGTCGGATCCGGTGTGCATCTGGCCTAAGTATATAAAAATCCTACATAAGAATAACTAAAAATACAAAATTTTTACTGTACTGTTCCAATCTAAAAGTAGAAATCGCTCATAAAAATAACTAAAAAATTCAAAAACATAAATAATACACTGTTCCAATCTATGAGTAGGGAAGCGATATATGAATCAGTACAAATTCAAAATAGAAGAAAAATAAATTATAGAGTTTCGCCAAACTGTTCTGCATCGAACCCAGATGATTCAAAGTCGGTTGTAAAAAACAACGCAAAAGAGATTTGATAGTTTAGTGAGTATTTGTAATACAAATACCCCATCGCGGCGAAGCAGACGAGTAATGATTGGGTGAATTTAACAAATGGACAGTTACAAAGGAACACACGTGCCGGAACTCGAACCAGGAACCTTCAACCTGGAGATCATGAATAGACGTCTCGACATTCTATGCCACCGAGGCGGCCGATAAATGGAATGCCCTAGAATTACATAATTTCTCTCTCATTATATTGAGCTACCTGGCCATAATACAGTGCTTAATGACAATCCACGTGTCTATGCAAATTGAGTTTTGGCTAAATGCATTTCTATCGTATTTTCCACAAGTTTGCCATATTCATTTCAATGCACATATTAATGAACTACAAACACAGGAAACTGTTTGCAAATTAAACGTAGCTACGCTACGCAGCATAATTGCTGAATATGTCCCTTTCCTGGTCGGTAAACTAAACTCTGAATCCAATTTGTCCTGCTTTTATGTGCTAATACTCCAAACCCATTAATGTTCTCTGTGCAATTTTAACAGTTCGAAATATCTGATTCACCTCTGGCACGTGGGCGAATTAACCTGACACATTTTTTTTATTCAAAATTATTGTTATGTCACAAATATATTGGAATCGTCTGGGATACATCGAACTGGGAAATGAAGAAATTTTAAATGGGGAAAAATATTTTTCACAATGATATGGAAAATATAGCATAATCTATTGATTAATTTTGAATATTGATTACTTTGCCGGTATATTCCTGTATCAGTTTTCTGTATAGTTTTTAAGGACATTGACAGCTACTGAAAAAAACAATATTGTTTGCAATTTATCAACCATCTTTGTTGACTTTGAGTTTGCTCAGATAGGCTAATAAGGGCTGGACCTAATGTTTAAGGTGGGATCCGAACCACTATGTGCCTCTTCTAGGAACCCTTGATTACGAAACGACGACATGTGTTTAGGAGGGGGGCGGTGTGGGTCATATCCTCCTTCCCTTTGGCCTTTTGACCCAGCAAAATAACACCCTGTAAAACGCATATCACAGTCCATCCCCTGTAAGTGTCCCAACCATTCCTAGAATCCTCATTTGCCCCCAGATCACTTTTTTAAGGTCAGACAGTGGATAGTCAAAAATGCTTTAGATGTTCGGAGCTAGGGAGAGGGCTCTACCGGGAGAACCCCAACGTACGTCACTTGATATAAAATTAAAGTGCATGGTTCACCATGATTTCGGCATCCTTTGATCAAATTAAGCGTAGCCACAGAAACACCGAAGGTGAGCCTTGATCTTCGCATTTAAAAACTACAAAATTAGATGTTTTTTTTTTTGTTTTTTGAGCGAGCGCGCGTAACATACACCAGAATGCAATTGAAATGTGTATTTGAATTCATCCTAATGTTTTGAGTGGAATTAAATATTTTATTAAATTGTATATAACTTTTTTTATGTCAAGTAATTACGAGTAATTTGCACAGAAAAATCCAACTCCCCAACTTTTTATTCTCCTGCGCATTGATATGTCACTGAATATTTTCTAAAAAATATAATATTCCACTGTAAAATTCAACAGTGTATCTGTTAATTTTAAAAAAAACGTGCCGCAACCGTTTTTTTCGCCAGCTTAGTCTCAATTTGTCTGGGAATGGCACCAAAGCCCTTGAATGACGATAGCATCGTTGCTGCGATGTAACAATGAAAACCAGCACGTATCTCGCTTCAGAATGACAAAGCAGAACCATTTAGTTAATGAGTAAGAAATTGACTTCATTCATTCTTCGTGGAAAAAAAAATCTTCAGCAATATGAAAGTGCACTATGATTCCTAGCAAAATCGAAAAACCTCTTATCGCAACATGCTTTTGTACCCTTTCGCCTTTGTGTATTGCTCTTTCATCGACATTTCCCCCTTTGACTTTCCTTCTTTTCAATTCTGATGACAAGATCACTTCATCCATTGTTGAGCAGCGGCTTCCGAATTGTTGAATGGAGCACGTGGTCCCTATCGCCCTGCCTCAGAATGTGCCCTTTTCGACGGCGGTCAAAGTGCGCGGGAACGTCGGCAACAATGTGCAAGAGGTAGGAGGGGCCGGGGGCTCCTGGGGTTCAAGTGATTTTGATACACCCTTCAAAATAAAATTCTCTCTAACGTCTCCCTTAAATAGGTATGGGCCAAAGCTAGCTCCGAGGGGACAGACATTCACCCGAAACCCTCGTAATGCAGGGGAAGGATAAGTTGTTGGAAATAGTAACACAATGACTGCTATAGTAGATTCTTCCCCCTTGGGGCCACCATCTTTTATTACGTGAATATAATAAAAACGTTGAAAGCAATATGTTTCTTGATGATTAGATAAAAAAATGTTATTTTTAATTATTTTATGTGCGTGAGTCATACACACACGGCGCTAGAATCAATTATTAAAATTATTATTGTAACATGAGTTACATTTAGCTCACAGAATATTTCAGGAATATTATAGCGTTACTGAATTTCTAGATTGTAAATTTTTAGAAATTTTGTAATTATATTTTTTATATGAACTGTAGTGGACCCTGCAAATACCAATGTATATAGTTTATATGGAATAATAAATTCACATTCAAATTATCTATTTTTTCTAAGTATTGTTACTGTTTTTCTTCTGAGCATTATTATTGTTTTTTTTTCTCTGAGCATTGTGATGTTTTTTTTATGAGCATTTAGTCTTTTGATATTTGCAACATGACTGCCGTATACTATAGGGTGAGGCTACAGGTAAAAATATCCGCACCAAATAATGTTAGTAAAAACATAACTTCATATTCTTGTTTCTGAGAAAACGCATATTTTAAATGATGTGCCACATGACCCCCTTCCCATTTGAATATCCGGAGGTAATTCCAAATTGGCAGCTTTTCAGATGGCTGCCATGATGCATACTGGTGTGCCCCATCCCCATCCCCATTACCCACATCAAAAGTTTCATCGTCCTCCGTAAAGCCGTTTTCAAATTAAAAGGATGATGCTGGACTTTTTCCTCACCTTGTATTGTATCGATATCGTTCGAGGAGCTGGCCATAATTGGAAAAACGTGAAAACACTTCATGAAGGATTTTTTTTTACTTGTCAGATTTAAATGAAACTTAACGGCAAAAATAAATAGAAAAACAGTTAATGTATTTATTTGAACCACAGTTTTCAAATAGTTCGTATTAATTGTAACAATAACAGCATCATTAAATAAGATTTTCACGAACCATCTACAAAATTTTGTCCACGGGGCCATTATTGGAGGAACATCTATGCTATAGCGTGGTAGCATGAATTGCCTGTGCACTACGAGGCTCCCAAGGTAAAAAAGACGGGTGAGTTAAATACGCTTCACGAGGGCCCCGGGCGTGAGTTAAATACAACTCACTTGAGTTAACGTGTTACAATATCTCGGCGATTAATGAATTCATATCCTGACCAAAGAACTGAGCCGAAAATGCATAATGAATACAATGTTAGAACTACTGTAACCAGCCCCGTAGCTAGATATTTTGGCAGCCTAGGCAGGATTGTAGTTTGCAACCCTCCCCCACCCACCCCGAAATACAAAGCACCGACATTTTATGTGCGCCCTTCGAAATGTTCTTCATTTGGCATGTTTGTGATACGTACATGTAATTACATAATATATTTATACACACATTTTGGTTACAGAAAAGAAAGAAAAACTCGATAAAAATAATATAGGTTGTATTTAAAGATTTGTAGTTTTGCATATCTAATTAAAAAACAAGTTTAGCATATTGAAGAAAATTTCAGTTGTATTAGTGTCTGAAGAATATCTTTAAAACGTACTGTTTCTACTACTTTGAGAAACAGAAAATTCTAGAAGGAAGTTAAGAATAAATATTAATAATAATAATAATGAAAATAAACAATGTGCAGTTATGTTCTCAGTAGAAAAATTTGGAATTTTAAATTAATCAACTCCGCTTGAAGAATATAACATCGTTATAAATTATGTATTACACATTACTATAAGTAAAATTTACAACATATTTATGAAATACAACTAATATCTTGGATTAAAAATTAAAATTTAACTTTTCTTGCTTTCAAATCACATGAAAATCTTCAATGGGAACAAGGGTCGAGAAACACTTTATTATCCTTGCCGCGTTACCTCTTCTAAGTGTAATTTCTCCGTCGCACATTATAATTTTGTTGTCTTAAAATATAAGGCTTTGAATTGCGCCCTAGGCTACAGCCAGTGCCGGATATACAAGCCGCAAAACCCCGCAGTGGGGGGGGGGGGGGGCGTGGCGGAGATAAGTATGCCTTAGGGGGCCCACAGCCATTGACATAGTAGAGGGTTCGTATATGCGTATGTAAAAAATAAACGTAGTTACTCAAGGTACAGCGCCTTGAACACGTAGTGTGGAAAACGACCCAAGAAACTGGTTGCCGAGACTGATGGCATCATAGATGGCAGTGCGATCAGTACGGCTGCTAATTTTCTTATGAAAGTAATGCGACTTAGTTTGTTCTTGGAATATATTGTGTAGCTTTGTTTGCCTTGATAGGCGGAATTAACTGAAACAGTTATATTTGTGGAGTGATTTAAAGTCACGAAATTGCATTAATTTGGAAAGTAAAGTAATATATAATTAATACTCGTAAATAAATAGCCTGTGTAACACAAGAAGAAACATTGCAATGTGATTCCGGACGTCAGGAATATAAAAAGCATCCTGAGAAATATTTCATACCGAGGCGACAAACCACAAGTGTCGCTTGGAAGGGAGCAGTCGGTAATAAATGCAGCCTTTCGAACCGTAGGGACACAAGCTCTGACTGCACAGTTTCCTCAAGGAGATTTTAGACCAAAGCGACAAACTACAAACGATACGAGGATTTCACACCAAAGCGACAAGGATCCTTCTATCCAAGGCAACTTTCATATTGAAGTTACAAGTGACACATGTCGCTTGGAAACGAGCCAATAAAGAGCAACATTTCACATCGTAGCGGCATGACGGGAAGCACAGACCAGCGTGCCGCGTGTCGCTTTGGTGCGCAAACTCTCTAAAGCAAGACACTCATTGCATCGCGTATGCGCGAACAACAAACCACGGCAACACTCTTGCAAGCTATTGAGAAAATGGCCCAGTTTGAGCGACAGGCAAACGACAAAGCAGCACGTGTGGCTTATCATGTCGCCTAGATCTGTTGTTCGCACAATTAGCAGCAAACGCTTGCTAATAGACTGAAGGCACCATGTCGTTGGGAACTCTCCCTGTGGCGCGTCGTTTCTGTCCCGGCATCTTTCTGACCGAAGTAACAAGTAGCACGCGAATACAACATATGAACGAGTCGTTTGTTGTTTAGACCCTCATGCGCAATGAATGCTATTTTACATTCTGGAAGTGTCTTTGTCACTAAGGAAGTTTTGTGGGTTTCCCCTTGTCATTTCATGCAATCATCATCATCGTCGCTGCGATTAGTTTAAAGCGGAATAAAAGAGACAGTAGGTATCAAAAATACAAATGCTTCAGTGTGTGTATCTTTAAGAGAAATTATGATAATAATAATGATGATGATGATAATAATAATTTACCTAATTCATACACAAAAATTTAGTTACCAAGCGTAGATTTTGTCCCGTATTATTAATGAAATTAACGATAACAGGACGTGGTCGACTGTCTAGAATGTTCGTGAATATCTTCGCAAAATATCATAGCAATTTTCACATTCATAGAAATGCTTCATGTAAAAGAATCAGACTTTGCAGCGAAAACCCCCATTTACTTCCATTATAAGCAGACGATTACCATACAGCTAATCCGACACCAGCGCCTCTAGCGGTATCATATTCGAGTGGAACCCGCCAGAAAGCCCTCCGGAGGCTAATGAGGGCGACCCTCATTAGGGTAGACCTCACCCTCCGAAGATTTGTGATGGTGAGGGTGTGTGAGGGGGACAAAAGGTGAGTCGTGTCGTGAGGTGAGGGCGAGGCATGAGGGTGAGTGAGGTTGAACGAAAATGACCACCTCTGCTCAAGGGTAGAGAAACGAATACAATATATACAGGTAAACTTAAAGTTCCTTGTGCATATAGCACCGTGCCATGAAGGCTCATTTAAGGTATGTGGGGCCACTTATATTTTCGATGTCGGCCGTCTTGGAAGTGATGTGATCAGCATCATGCTATGGCCGTTTTTACCTCTCCCAGGGTACCATTTGATTTAAGCCTGGGTGGGTCCTAGAGCCGCTTTATGCTGGGACAAAACCGGAAAAATTCCGACATTGGATCACCCACCCCGCGTTTCTGGCGTGGCAGTCAGACTAGAATCAAATCCGGCTAGAATTTCACGAGAAATGCAGTGGTGAAGGTTTGTTCAACCTATCTTTAATCAGGAAAATGTTCAGACTGCACAATTGTAACAAATGTATCATTTCCCATTTAAAAATTTTGAGTCAAAATCAATATGGGGGCCGTCCGCTTGGAACATACCAATGTGGTTCTTCCTATGCCTAACCTATTTATATCATCATGACCAATTGTACCCAGCCTAACTCCTTTACTTTTTATAGTGTGTATAAATGTATGTAGATAGGTAGGAAGGCCCGTTGGTAATAATTTTGGGGGGGCAATATTTGTAGATCCGTCACACCCTTCGTTACGAGTTTAACTCTAATATTTGTAATATTCTAATGCTAGAGTTTATTTTCTGTTAATTTACTACAATAGTAAATAATTGTTTTTAAAGCATGGTGATTTATGTAGTCACTCTCTGTGCTGCAATGCACTGTGGACGTTTGTCGTTTGTCGCTGTTGTACAACGACACTCTGTCTGTTTGTGTGTGGTACGTAGTACACCGTGGACGCAATGTTGCAGACTAACGAGGCTCTGTTGTGTGGATTCACAGCCAGTATAATCCTCTGTGGGGTTTGTGTTGTGTCCTGCTTGTGATTGCCCGTTCATCTGTTTCCTGTTATCATCGCTCAAATTCAAATTCTCTATTTGGGTGGGTGAGGTTCAGCTTGAGGCTGTTCTGCCACCTAACCGGTGCCCTGGATTACATTTCAATTTCATTTCACTGTATAATATAAAATGTACGATTTAACTACAGAGCTACTATTGATTAAATAATTGTAATGAAAATAATGTATAAAATAATATAAACAAAAATGATGAAAAGACAATTACATAAAAATAAAAAAAGAAGATATGAACGAAGAACACGACATGAACTTACAAGTTACGTCATTGTGTGCGAACACACACTCTGCTCTGCTAACAGGAAATTGTCTACTTCATTTTGGAAAGATTATATTTTAGACATATTTGACATGCTCTTAGGTAGGACATTCCAGGTTTTTGCAGTCGAAAGTTAAAAGGAGGACTGAGATCCTGTGTCTTGCAGTATGGGAGATTAAATTTGAAATTTGTTCTTTTGAATTTGAATTTAAAATTTTGGGTGCGTCAGCACTTAGGCTATTTTGCACCCGTCACATTATACGGGGGCCAGCCCCTTACAACTACAAATAACGACTCTAACGTTGCATAACTAAAATCATAAAATATTAAAATCTTCTGACATTCGTTAAAAGCTGAGGCTGTAAAGGAGCACTCAGCACAAATAAGGACAAAACACAGGACAACACAAACAAACCTATACTGGCCTTGGGGCCAGTCGCCAAAGCCTCGTTAGTCTGCAAAATGCAGTCCAGGCTGTACTACGTTGAAGTGAGGTTGACTTTCGAGCGCCTACGTAGAAGGTACCCCTTACACCACAAAATTGGTTCTTGTATGATGATTATGTACATACACTGGTGCGAGAGAACAACATGTCTGGTAAATGCGATGGCTTGCTACATAAACTTGATAATTTTATATGTAAGGCAATATGTATGCAGTAGTCGCCTTCCGTACATTTTCACGATATTCTTATTATTTATGAAAGGTATAATATGTTCACGGCTTGGGATGTCAAATATGCAACCCATGCATGCAATTTGACGTGTTTGAATTTATACTTGCAAAGTTTTATTTATTCTATCAGAGTACACTACGTCACAATAGACAGGCACACAATAGACATACATATGGATAGATGCGTATTTCAACTAGCCGCTGGTTGATTTCTGAAGATAAGAGTTTGTTATATCCATACAAGAACCTAAGTGTTCCGAATTATTTATTAATTTGGCGGCTAATGTGCTCATCCCACGACAGACGAGTATCAAATACTAGTCCAAGACTTTTAACTACTCTATGTATGACATCAGCATTTATTTTAGTTGTTGTATTGCTGAGCTCGACCGAGCCAATAGCGTTTCGTGTTCCAATAATTGTGTAACTTGACTTTTTAGCATTAATTCATCTTCATCGTCGCGATTAATCAAAAGTAAATAACCAATTCAATCAAACACGCCAGTGCGTGTGTACATCATGCGATATTATTCGACTCAAAATAATTTCAGTAATAAAGTCAATAAAGAAAGCTGAAAATTTGATGTGTTGAACCATTTGACCTCTCTCACTCCCACTCCACGTGTCTGCAAAGATACGATTTGCAGAAAGTGTGTCTCATCAATTATATCCCACATCTGTATCGAAGAACCTGGTGGCTACTCACTCAGTTCAAAAGCGAAGAGAAACTCTTATCAACGCCTGGGAAATCTAGGAGCTTCATTCTTCCTCTGCTGCTTCCTCATTTGAATTCAGCCTGGTCGGTCGAGGCTCGGTTATTATCGATTTCACTCAGCTGAGATCGGGGCAAGAAATCTCTTTGCTTTGCAGAAACATTAAATTTTCCTGTAAATTGTGATATCTTGACTTCTCCTTGCAAAAGGGAAGTATTAAGGTTGATTTTTCAACACGGGGTGCTTTGATGCTACTGTGCTTAGACTCTATCGTGAAATAATAACAATAAAAAGAACAAATCGAGAAAATGAAAAATCCAAAACACAAGGATAGAAAAGAGCAAATGGAGAGAAGGAACAGGAACGGAAACAAAGGAATAGAAAAGAGCAAAGCGAGAGAAGGAAAATGAGTGGAAACAAGGATAAAAAGAGCAAATGGAGAGAAGGAAAGGAAGCACAAGGAGAGAAAAGAGCAGAACGAGAAAATAAAAATGAACGGAAATACAAGGATACAAAAGAGCAAATCAAGAGAAGGAAGAGGAAAAGAAACACAAGCATAGAAAAGAGCACATGGAGGGAAGGAAAGGGAACGGGAACGCAAGGATAGAAAAGAGTAAATAGAGAGAAAGAAATCGAACGGAAACAAAAGAATAGAAAAGAGCAGATCGAGAAAAGGAAAATGAGGGGGAATCACAAGGATAAAAAGGAGCAGATCGAGAAAAGGAAAATGAGCGAAAACACAAGGATAGAAAAGAGCACATGGAGGAAAGGAAAGGGAACGGAAACGCATGAATAGAAAGAGTAAATAGAGAGAAAGAAATGGAACGGAAACAAAAGGATAGAAAAGAGCAGAATGAGAAAAGGAAAATGAGCTTAAACACAAGGATAAAAAGAGCAAATTGAGATATGGAAAAGGAAATGGAACACAAGGAGAGAAAAGAGCAGAAGCAGAAAAAAGAAAAATGAGCGGAAACACAAGGATACAAAAGAGCAGATCAAGAGAAGGAAGAGGAACGGAAGCACAAGGATAGAAAAGAGCACATGGAGGGAAGGAAAGGGAACAGAGACGCAAAAATAGAAAATAGTAAATAGATAGAAATAAATGGAACGGAAACACAAGGATAGAAAATAGCAGATCGAGAAAAGTAAAATGAGCAAAACACAAGGATAAAAAAGAGCAAATCGAGAGAAGGAGAAAGAACGAAAGCACAAGGAGAGAAAAGAAACATGAGCGGAAATACAAGAATAGAAAAGAGCAGATCAAGATAAGGAAGAGGGACGGAAACACAAGGATAGAAATGAGCACATGGACGGAAGGGAAGGGAACAGAGACGCAAGGATAGAAAAGAGTAAATAGAGAGAAATAAATGGAACGGAAACACAAGCATTGAAAAGAGCAGATGGAGAAAAGGAAAATGAGGGCAAACACAAGGATAGAGAAGAGCAAATCCAGAAAAGGAACGGAAACAAAGGATAGACAACGAAAGACAAGCTACAGAAGAAATTACCTTAACTTAAGCTCCCTACTTTGAAGGTTGAAATTTCGACGATCCCTCTTACGTCCCTCTTTCCTACAATGATCTACATCTACGTATAGACAACGTACACTATAATATACAGGGTGTCATTTTAATGGCGCCCGCGGACCACAGATTCGTATAGAGGACATCAAAACAAATAACTTTTCTCAGCAACATTTTTCTCGTTGGTACGTCGTTTCGGCGCTACAGTCGTTGAAAAAAGCTCATTTTCCCGCCTGGATGCTGACAACCCAACACAACATTTGGTCGTATCTGTGACGTCATTTTCTGCGGCGAAACAGCGCACGGCAGTGTTGCAAGGAACACACAAATTTTGTGAAAAATGACAAATTACCAACCACATTATTAGCTGAAAAACGAAGCGAGAAACGCGTCCAGTAAACTGAACATCATAGTCTACCAGCTAAAAGGTCAGCAGTCATCTCAGGGGAAGGGGGAATGGGGAAGTGAACCAACGATATGAGAAATGGTATAAAAAAAATTAAAAAAAAATATTCAAAGTGAAGTGTCAATATCGGATTTTGTGTCAGCCTACATGTCAAAAAATTTTATTGGACTTGCAGCTTACATGTGGCTGTTTACGCCCAGCTATATGTCAATTATATTTGCAAATCTCGTTGTAAGGTTGATATCTTCAGGTTTGGGTCCAGATGCCTTGTGGTACTTTTGTGCTGGTAACGGATTACTGCTAAAACACGTACAACCACAGTAACAATGTAATGATGAATCAGTAGCGAATATACTACCCGTTCACAGTTGCAAATTATTACATGTGTATCCGGTGCGTAGATAAACACAGTCGTCGGAGAGTTTGTTTTACTACTATTTATATTCCTGTATTTTCAACCATTTTTGCCACTTGCCTCATAATGCCCTGAATATACATTATATTATGTGTTGCTTACCTTTGGGATTTTGAGTTCTTTCATATCTATTTTGTCATCTGTTCAGTGTGTCACAGACAACTAGTATCAGAAGAACGAAGTGGATAGACTAAATTGTAGATGCCAACTTGGTAACAAGATTTGCAAATATTTGACATGTAAGCTGAGACAAAATTCGATATGATCACTTCCACTTGAATTCTATTTTCTTTCTACCATTTTTCGTATCGTTTGTTTACTTCCTGTTCGGTTACAGAACGTGTTTTCTCGTTTTGTTATAGGGTGCATAATGTGGCTGATTGTAGCTATGTCATTTTTCATAGAATATATGTGTTCCTGGCAACCCTGGAACTCATCTCTTCACGACGGGATATGACTTCCCAAATGCAATCAAATGTTGTGTGTGGTTGCCAGCATTCAGGCGGCAAAACGGGCTTTTTTGAACGCCGAAACGATGCACCAACGAGAAAAATGTTACTGAGAAAAGTTGTGTGTTTTGATGTCCTCTATACGTTTCCGTGGTCCGTGGGCGCCATTAAAATGACACCCTGTATATGTAAACAATGTAAACCAAACATGTAAAAACATGGTGACCATCGTAGGAGAAACAACAGCAGTGCAAGAAGTCAAGTACAATTATCCTCCGTGTCATTGTTGCAGGAGTAAACCGAGTACCCTACAGTATTGATTAGATTTACGAATAATTTTGTAATATGTATCAAACATAACATATTCTCCTGATTGATGGGGAAATATAGTATATTTATTGTTTTCAATTTTTCTTTTCCCATTAATTGATGCCTGAAAGATAATACGTATAGTAGAATCCACGAGTATTACCTTGCAATTTGTCCATCACCATGTTCGTGCACTTTATTTGACCCAATAAGAGCTTCAAGAATGAAAAGAAAACTCAAAACAAGCTGTTGACAACTTCTGTACCAGCATACATAAAAATCCATCGCTTAAAAACACACAGGATGTAAGAGAAAAATTAATTAAAATAGTCATGGACAATTTGCCGAGCAATACTACTGGATCCCACACCATAATGATTGGAAATAGGCAGTTGTTGTTCAAACATTGTCTTAAATTGATTTTTATTCTTGATTACATTGTCCACGTAGGCTGTATAAACTATAAGCCCTTGATTAGATTACGTAGATTACGTCTACGTAACACATGCGTGTCTGGCACCAACACTACCAATAAGAAAAAAATATAACTAAGCAACAAATATGTTTATTGACATGCGGTTTTTTAAAAGACACAGAAACTCAACAAGTTTTATTATAGTGGCAGTGGCAACAATGCAAGTCCGTTGAACGCGATAACGCGTCTGTTCATTTCGTAGCCTGTTGCGTATTCGCTCGGTCGGAATTTTCTCGTGCGTTCGTTTCGTGTGAAAATCGTGTTTACAGTGCAGCAAAAAGTCGAATGCTGCTATTGGTAGCATAATTTAAGTTTCCGAAAACTATCCAGTGAAAGTTTCGGCAAAAGTACCACCAGGAACCATTAGAAAGACATTCAATAACAACTTGGCATAGAACTCTCCTTGAAACTGGATCAATGTTGAAGAGAAACTCGTGTGGCGAGAAGGTGTCCCTGATTGATGTCGATAGAATTCACGAAACATTCCAGCGAAGCCCCACGAAGTCCATTCGCCGTGCAAGCAGGGAACTGGGTATGCTTAGATCAACTGTTCATGATGTCCACAAGAGACTGCGTCTTTATGCCTATAAGATACAGTTGGTTCAGAAGTTGAAGCCTAATGACTACCAGATACACTTTCGCTGCCAATATCCTAACCAAGATTGATAGTGACAATGAATTTCTTCTCTGATGAGTGCACAAGATGCACAATAATAAGAAAACGAGGGGTCCCGGGTTCAAATCTTGGCATGGGCATGGGTGTTTGTGAGTGTCCATTCATCAATTTCATCATATCATCACTCATCCCCCATCTTCGCATATTAGCCAAAAGTGGCACAAAAAGTGAAATAAAGCAAATCAATCAATAAGAAAACGGACCAGTACGAGCGACACGTGTAGCTTGTTGTGTTTCTTCGGGACGAAAGGTTGTACTCATTTCGTGGCACGTGGCATTCCGGTCTGAAAGCTCACTGTTTCTTGCCATACTCCGGCTTCCATTTCCTCAAGCTATTCCCAAAATCCTATGAAGTTCCCCGGGAATTCTCAGCCGATGAGTACGAGAGGATGATGATGGTCATGTGGAAAGTGGCTCAGGTCCGAGTAAAAACGTGACGTAATGGCGGTGATAAAAGTGGGAAAGAATATCTTCTTCGTGCCTATCTTCAGATTTGTCCCTCGCACTCTGAAGTTTGATTTTTGGAAAATGAAGGCGGAGCGGAGCGGTTAAGGACGGGAGGAGGTTTGAGAGAAGTGGGGACTTTATTCCTCCCACCCAACTTCCACATTTGGCTTTCAATTAAGGGGTCCTAGATTGGAAACCTCATTCCCCTTTGCTGGGGCAGCCTTCTTTCCACGTTCTTCTCCGGTGGAAGGCTCTATCTACTTGGTCCGAGGTCACGCGCACGTTTCCATGGCGACAGGGTTTGATTGGGTGGAGGAAAGGGAAGGGGGCTACCCGTAGTACAATTTGCATTCTAATTGGGCCTATGGTGCGTGTGGTTTTTACGTGGAGCTTTGATGCCGAGAGGGAGTGACGTTTGAATGCTGCAGATCGCATTCCTTTTTCCCTCTATTGGCGGAAGATTTGTTCCTGGTTTTTTATTCCCCTCATCACGTCTGTTTGTTGGAGATTGCTAATCCGCATGGTCCACAACCCGTTGTATTTTCTTGTTCTCCGACAGACGGTTGCTCTGTGATGTCATCAAGAACAAGAGGATAAAGAGAACTTATTGTTTATTGTACCCGAGCGCCTTCTCGTGTTCATTACTTTTTTGAAAAAAAAAACCTTGCAAATAAATATAATATCACTAAATGGCGCCGAGTGTTGAATTACAGTCAAATCTACTGGTTTCAGTTTCATTTTAAGTCCACTTTTATGCACAGATAGGTTAATTGGGACCTCTTGATTACAAGGTGACGGGTGTTGCCACTATGCCACCGGGGAGGTAAAGTAAAATCTCCATGCCATTCTTAATAGTCGTTACAAAATAAAATGGAGTGTCCACCTTTTCAGTGGACATCCAAAAGTCAAATTCTCTTCCTCGCAGGAAGTTTACTACATTAAAAAGGCATAGGATGATCAAACAACTGTAGAGTTAACTGAGCACTACGACATATTCCTCTTTGTCTTCTAATTTTCTATCCCTTCATTTCTTCTCCCTCTTCATGCATTCTGTATATTTTCTTACCTCTCCCTTCTACCACTTTCCAGTCTCTTCTTTATTTTTGGTTTCCTTTCCTTTCTTCAGTTTCCTGGATTTTCTGTTTACACCTACTGGGCAAAAGGCATAACTGTACCGGCTTTCCACCAAACTAGCAGACGACAGTAGAGAGCTGTGGCAACGAATACCAACCACGTCGGCGAACTGGCCAACACAGTTGCCAAATCTCTCCGCATAAAAGCGTGCTGTGACTTCTTTCGTTATGGCGCAGAGTGGGTCAAAACAAAATACGTGTGCGACAGGAAAGGTTTGTTTGTTTCGTTGTGTTAGTGTTTTCAAAACTTCCAGAAGGTTTTCAACATGAAAGATCTTTACGAACGGATGGGAGGGAAATAGTTGTGGTTCTTCAAAAGCAAGTAGAAAAATAAAAAAAATAAAGTAACGTGCTCTCATGTGCTTTGCACCACGCCATGAAGGCGTATAGGGAGTGTGGAGTTAGGGCCCCACACTTTCTTGATCACGGCCGAAGGTTGGGATGATGTGATCAGCACCACGCCCCTTGCCGCCTTTAACCCCCAGAGTTTCCTCCAGGTACCCACTTTATACGACGCTGGGTGGGCGCCGGAACTTTGAACAGGTGGAAAAAATCCCGGTTCTCCCACGCCGGAATTGCGAAAAACTCGTGCACTAACTAGTGTATCGCCAGCAGCGACCACGGAGCTCAGAACGAAGAAGGGGAGTAGAAGGTAAACGCGATAAGGCCGGTCGCTATTTAATATTCGCAATTTATTCGCATGTACTTATAACTAATTTGCACGGGTTTTAATTAATTCGCATGTACTTAGAATTCATTAGCATGTACTTAGAATACTTTACATTTATGTATTTGCATGTTTAGAACTTTTTATGAATATATAATTATTTATTTTATGAAAAATATGTATATAGAAGGTAATTAGAGGTATTAAACGCTATGCATATGGTTTTATATTCATTACTGCAAAGTATGTAATGTATAAAATGTTAATATTAATGTTTATAGTATTGAAAATAAGTTTTCTATGGTTTATGAACGGTGGTAATGGCTGTAGGTACAAGTCCAATTACGATTGGGGACAGTCCCGGTACTCGAACCTGCGATATGTAATATTATTAATTAGTACTATGTAATAATTTCATCATGTTATGAAACACGATGGTGCAACACGCTAGACAGAATACTGTCTCAGAATTTCGACTCGGCTCTGATGCCAGACAGAGAGAATGAATTAATATTCAGCGCAGGTAGAGAAGAAAGGAATTTTGGGGAAGCGCGCTCAAGGTCAAATGACGTCACAACGTCAGGACAAAGAAGGAATCTGATTGACCAATCAGAGAACGCGTCGGTAGATTTTCAGAACCGGTTTTTTCAAGGTTAACCAGTACGCAATAACAGGGGAAAGCTATGCAATACTGTAGGGCAGGGAGGGATTCAACCAGACAACAAAGAATGTCTGAGAATGCGCAGCAAGGGTCAAATCTCTGAAGCTATGCGGTTTCCGCCGCCAATTAATATTCCGCTCAGGTTTGCCTTCAAGGCACAGGACGCTTTAGCGCAGGTTTTTTTTATCTGTACTATTAAGAAGGGAGAGCTATTAGGGACGGGGCCTACAGTTTTCACCATTTGCTTTTATCACGGGGTAACGAACCTAGGACCCTTTGATTATTGATTTAGGTAGTAAATGTATGTTACTGTGTGCTATTTAACTTAATTTTGAGTTTATTTTTTACCAAACTTTGACTTTATGTCAAATCTTTTACAAGTTTTTATGTATTTTTAACCTAAATAACACTATTTATACTATTAAGGAAAGACTTTTAGTTATATTTTCGACACACAAAGTGTGTGTTCTCAACTTCTATCTGTTTATTTTACAATTTTATGTTAATTTTTTTACCAAAATAACACTATTTGTACTATTCAGGTTTCATTTTTTATTAAATTTTGGACTCGCAAAGATATTTTTACAACTTTTTAACTTATCATTTTACAACTTTATGTTAATTTTTTACCTAAATAACACTATTTGTACTATTCAGGCAACATTTTTTATTAAATTTTGGACTCACAAAGACATTTTTTTTCTACGTTTAACTTATTATTTTACAACTTTATATTAATTTTTTACCAAAATAACACTATTTGTACTAATCAGGCAACATTTTTTATTAAATTTTGGACTCTCAAAGACATTTTTTTCAACGTTTAACTTATTATTTTACAACTTTATATTAATTTTTTACCAAAATAACACTATTTGTACTAATCACCAACATTTTTTATTAAATTTTGGACTCACAAAGACATTTTTTCAACTTTTAACTTATTATTTTACAACTTTATGTTAATTTTTACCAAAATAACACTATTTGTACTATTAAGGAAAGACTTTTAGTTACATTTTCGACACACAAAGTGTGCGTTTTCAACTTTTATCTGTTTATTTTACAAGTTTAGGCTTAATATTACTCAAATAACACAATTTAATTTAGTCAGGAAGGATTTGTTATTATATTTTGGATGCACAAAGAGATGTTTTCAACTTTTATTTGTTTATTTCACAAGTTTAGCCTAATATTTACTCAAATAACACGATTTGAACGTGTTTTTATTACATTTTCGACACACAGAGTGTGTGATCTCAACTTCTATCTGTTTATTTCACAAGTTTAGGCTTATTATTACTCAAATAACACAATTCTATCTGTTCAGGATAGACTTTTAGTCGCATTTTCGACACACAGAGTGTGTGATCTCAACTTCTATCTGTTTATTTCACAAATTTATACCTATTTTTACCAAAATAACACTATTTATACTGTTAAGGAAAGACTTTTAGTTACATTTTCGACACACAAAGTGTGTGTTTTCAACTTTTATCTGTTTATTTTACAAGTTTAGGCTTAATATTACTCAAATAACACAATTTAATTTAGTCAGGAAGGATTTGTTATTATATTTTGGATGCACAAAGAGATGTTTTCAACTTTTATTTGTTTATTTCACAAGTTTAGCCTAATATTTACTCAAATAACACGATTTGAACGTGTTTTTATTACATTTTCGACACACAGAGTGTGTGATCTCAACTTCTATCTGTTTATTTCACAAGTTTAGGCTTATTATTACTCAAATAACACAATTCTATCTGTTCAGGATAGACTTTTAGTCGCATTTTCGACACACAGAGTGTGTGATCTCAACTTCTATCTGTTTATTTCACAAATTTATACCTATTCTTACCAAAATAACACTATTTATACTGTTAAGGAAAGACTTTTAGTTATATTTTCGACACACAAAGTGTGTGTTCTCAATTTTTATTTGTTTATTTCACAAGTTTAGCCTAATATTTACTCAAATAACACAATTCAATCTGTTCAGGAAAGACTTTTAGTTACATTTTCGGCACACAAAGTGTGTGTTCTCAACTTTTATTTGTTTATTTTACAAGTTTACCCTAATATTTACTCAAATAGCACGATTTGATCGTGTCTTTTATTACATTTTGGACATACACACACACACACACACACACACACACAGAGAGAGAGAGGGAGAGAGAGAGAGAGAGAGAAAGAGAGAGAGAGAGAGAGAAAGAGAGAGAGAGAGAGAGAGAGAGATATTTTTCCAAGTTTACAGGATTATTCTCTAGTTTACTCAAATAACACAATTTAGATGTGTTTTGAATTATATTTTGGATGCAAAAGTATGTTTTGACAAGTTCTACCCTTTTATTTTACAAGTTTAGGCTTATTATTACTCAAATAACACAATTTAATCCAGTCAGGAAGGATTTGTTATTATATTTTGGATGCACAAAGAGATGTTTTCAACTTTTTTACTGATTTTTTTGCAGGGTATGTATTAATTTGTATTTATTTTGTTTCGTATCATATATACATTTACAAATTTTTAATTTAGAGTTTAGTATTTATTTAATTTTTTTTCAAAAACACTAAAGAAAAAGTACTTTTAGCTAAAATGTAAGCCACAGAATATATTATTATTATTATTATTAGGGTTTACTGATTTCCACTATGCTATTTTTGGTTCTGTATTTCTATATGTATTTATTTAGGTCAGGTTACGCCTGCTATGTAGGAAAGTTTGTTTATTTTAGAGTTTGCTGAGTATTTTGTTATTTTTATACTAGGTAAAGTTTTCTAAATATATCAGGAAGGGCTCCATCCATATACTTTTGTTTTTGGTGTTTGGAGATGATGCGATCAGCATCACTCTCAATCTGCTTTTTATTTTATGTACCCAATATTATTTTGAGGCTTAGTGAATTCTAGAGCCTATTTATGCAGGAGAGAGGGCTTGAAAATTTTCATTTCAGATAACCCACAACTATTTGTCAGAGTATTTTAAAGGATATTTTATATTTATTATGTGCTACTAGAATATCAAAGCTTGCTTAATTTTTATGTCTGTAACGCTGTTATTGTATTTCTAGCTAAGGTTTACTGGATAAAGTACACGAAATGTTTATCATTTCGACTATTTACTTTTATACGAGGCCAAATTTTTAGTGTAACGAAAATTATTGTGTGTCTATAAAGACTGAAATCCCTTTACCGATGGGTCCATAACTGGACGCTTACCAACATTGTTTCTTTTTTTAAAAAAATATATATAACCATTTATCAATATATTCTCAATTCACAGGACAAGACGAAGTTCACAGACGACTGACTATATGGACCATAGGTCCACTTGCTAAATTTTTTTCTATGCTAGAAGAATAATTTAGCTTTATAGCCTTTTTCAAGGTATTTTTGAAGGTGATCTCAACTTCTATCTGTTTATTTCACAAGTTTAGGCTTATTATTACTCAAATAACACAATTCTATCTGTTCAGGATAGACTTTTAGTCGCATTTTCGACACACAGAGTGTGTGATCTCAACTTCTATCTGTTTATTTCACAAATTTATACCTATTTTTACCAAAATAACACTATTTATACTGTTAAGGAAAGACTTTTAGTTATATTTTCGACACACAAAGTGTGTGTTCTCAATTTTTATTTGTTTATTTCACAAGTTTAGCCTAATATTTACTCAAATAACACAATTCAATCTGTTCAGGAAAGACTTTTAGTTACATTTTCGGCACACAAAGTGTGTGTTCTCAACTTTTATTTGTTTATTTTACAAGTTTACCCTAATATTTACTCAAATAGCACGATTTGATCGTGTCTTTTATTACATTTTGGACATACACACACACACACACACACACACACACAGAGAGAGAGAGAGGGAGAGAGAGAGAGAGAGAAAGAGAGAGAGAGAGAAAGAGAGAGAGAGAGAGAGATATTTTTCCAAGTTTACAGGATTATTCTCTAGTTTACTCAAATAACACAATTTAGATGTGTTTTGAATTATATTTTGGATGCAAAAGTATGTTTTGACAAGTTCTACCCTTTTATTTTACAAGTTTAGGCTTATTATTACTCAAATAACACAATTTAATCCAGTCAGGAAGGATTTGTTATTATATTTTGGATGCACAAAGAGATGTTTTCAACTTTTTTACTGATTTTTTTGCAGGGTATGTATTAATTTGTATTTATTTTGTTTCGTATCATATATACATTTACAAATTTTTAATTTAGAGTTTAGTATTTATTTAATTTTTTTTCAAAAACACTAAAGAAAAAGTACTTTTAGCTAAAATGTAAGCCACAGAATATATTATTATTATTATTATTAGGGTTTACTGATTTCCACTATGCTATTTTTGGTTCTGTATTTCTATATGTATTTATTTAGGTCAGGTTACGCCTGCTATGTAGGAAAGTTTGTTTATTTTAGAGTTTGCTGAGTATTTTGTTATTTTTATACTAGGTAAAGTTTTCTAAATATATCAGGAAGGGCTCCATCCATATACTTTTGTTTTTGGTGTTTGGAGATGATGCGATCAGCATCACTCTCAATCTGCTTTTTATTTTATGTACCCAATATTATTTTGAGGCTTAGTGAATTCTAGAGCCTATTTATGCAGGAGAGAGGGCTTGAAAATTTTCATTTCAGATAACCCACAACTATTTGTCAGAGTATTTTAAAGGATATTTTATATTTATTATGTGCTACTAGAATATCAAAGCTTGCTTAATTTTTATGTCTGTAACGCTGTTATTGTATTTCTAGCTAAGGTTTACTGGATAAAGTACACGAAATGTTTATCATTTCGACTATTTACTTTTATACGAGGCCAAATTTTTAGTGTAACGAAAATTATTGTGTGTCTATAAAGACTGAAATCCCTTTACCGATGGGTCCATAACTGGACGCTTACCAACATTGTTTCTTTTTTTAAAAAAATATATATAACCATTTATCAATATATTCTCAATTCACAGGACAAGACGAAGTTCACAGACGACTGACTATATGGACCATAGGTCCACTTGCTAAATTTTTTTCTATGCTAGAAGAATAATTTAGCTTTATAGCCTTTTTCAAGGTATTTTTGAAGTATTACTGGTTTTTTGGGTGCATCAACATTTGGGTTATTTCTATTTTCTTTATTATACGAGGCCACAATCACTATCTGAACACTGAAATTCTCTGATTGAAACTAAAACCTTAGGCTGTAACTAGGGATTTAGTATGTATATCGACAATTTATAGGACAACACGAACCTTACAAAGGATTGTAGGTGATGTAGGCCCACACGCCAGAGCTTTGTTAACCTGCAAGAAGCATTTACAGCTAATGCTACGAGGAAATGAGGTTGATTTTTTACTGTTTCACAAGAATGCTATTTTTTATACACCCAATATTTGCTTTTCAAGTAACTACATGTACCAGAAGCACTTACAGGCCAACTCTAACTAGACTTCGACTTATTCTATATCAGGTGCTAAATTTATAATGAACTATGTGTATATTTCTGAGGAAGTACGCAAAAGCAGATTACCCGATTAAAGTATCTGAAAAACAGATTTTTCTATGCAAGTATACTTTTATTGACTGGATTATTTAACAGATCAAACAGGAAGACTGCAAAATTCATTGAATGTAGTTCTATAGTATAGGTGGTTTCAGAGATATAAAAAGAACAAATATAAGATTTCGCTTTTTTTTTTTGCTTCTGAGGCTAATCGCGACGCTAAGGGTAAATGGCCAGGAAATGTAATGGAGGAGAAACAATCCCAAAAGTTATGGGCTGCATGTAAGTTAATACCACAGAGATATTACAGTAGGTGTAGGTTCTTCCACCAGAACATTTCCTGGCCATTTACCCTTAGCGTCGCGATTAGCCTCAGAAGCAAAAAAAAAAAAGCGAAATCTTATATTTGTTCTTTTTATATCTCTGAAACCACCTATACTATAGAACTACATTCAATGAATTTTGCAGTCTTCCTGTTTGATCTGTTAAATAATCCAGTCAATAAAAGTATACTTGCATAGAAAAATCTGTTTTTCAGATACTTTAATCGGGTAATCTGCTTTTGCGTACTTCCTCAGAAATATACACATAGTTCATTATAAATTTAGCACCTGATATAGAATAAGTCGAAGTCTAGTTAGAGTTGGCCTGTAAGTGCTTCTGGTACATGTAGTTACTTGAAAAGCAAATATTGGGTGTATAAAAAATAGCATTCTTGTGAAACAGTAAAAAATCAACCTCATTTCCTCGTAGCATTAGCTGTAAATGCTTCTTGCAGGTTAACAAAGCTCTGGCGTGTGGGCCTACATCACCTACAATCCTTTGTAAGGTTCGTGTTGTCCTATAAATTGTCGATATACATACTAAATCCCTAGTTACAGCCTAAGGTTTTAGTTTCAATCAGAGAATTTCAGTGTTCAGATAGTGATTGTGGCCTCGTATAATAAAGAAAATAGAAATAACCCAAATGTTGATGCACCCAAAAAACCAGTAATACTTCAAAAATACCTTGAAAAAGGCTATAAAGCTAAATTATTCTTCTAGCATAGAAAAAAATTTAGCAAGTGGACCTATGGTCCATATAGTCAGTCGTCTGTGAACTTCGTCTTGTCCTGTGAATTGAGAATATATTGATAAATGGTTATATATATTTTTTTAAAAAAAGAAACAATGTTGGTAAGCGTCCAGTTATGGACCCATCGGTAAAGGGATTTCAGTCTTTATAGACACACAATAATTTTCGTTACACTAAAAATTTGGCCTCGTATAAAAGTAAATAGTCGAAATGATAAACATTTCGTGTACTTTATCCAGTAAACCTTAGCTAGAAATACAATAACAGCGTTACAGACATAAAAATTAAGCAAGCTTTGATATTCTAGTAGCACATAATAAATATAAAATATCCTTTAAAATACTCTGACAAATAGTTGTGGGTTATCTGAAATGAAAATTTTCAAGCCCTCTCTCCTGCATAAATAGGCTCTAGAATTCACTAAGCCTCAAAATAATATTGGGTACATAAAATAAAAAGCAGATTGAGAGTGATGCTGATCGCATCATCTCCAAACACCAAAAACAAAAGTATATGGATGGAGCCCTTCCTGATATATTAGAAAACTTTACCCTAGTATAAAAATAACAAAATACTCAGCAAACTCTAAAATAAACAAACTTTCCTACATAGCAGGCGTAACCTGACCTAAATAAATACATATAGAAATACAGAACCAAAAATAGCATAGTGGAAATCAGTAAACCCTAATAATAATAATAATAATAATATATTCTGTGGCTTACATTTTAGCTAAAAGTACTTTTTCTTTAGTGTTTTTGAAAAAAAATTAAATAAATACTAAACTCTAAATTAAAAATTTGTAAATGTATATATGATACGAAACAAAATAAATACAAATTAATACATACCCTGCAAAAAAATCAGTAAAAAAGTTGAAAACATCTCTTTGTGCATCCAAAATATAATAACAAATCCTTCCTGACTGGATTAAATTGTGTTATTTGAGTAATAATAAGCCTAAACTTGTAAAATAAAAGGGTAGAACTTGTCAAAACATACTTTTGCATCCAAAATATAATTCAAAACACATCTAAATTGTGTTATTTGAGTAAACTAGAGAATAATCCTGTAAACTTGGAAAAATATCTCTCTCTCTCTCTCTCTCTCTCTCTTTCTCTCTCTCTCTCTTTCTCTCTCTCTCTCTCTCCCTCTCTCTCTCTCTGTGTGTGTGTGTGTGTGTGTGTGTGTATGTCCAAAATGTAATAAAAGACACGATCAAATCGTGCTATTTGAGTAAATATTAGGGTAAACTTGTAAAATAAACAAATAAAAGTTGAGAACACACACTTTGTGTGCCGAAAATGTAACTAAAAGTCTTTCCTGAACAGATTGAATTGTGTTATTTGAGTAAATATTAGGCTAAACTTGTGAAATAAACAAATAAAAATTGAGAACACACACTTTGTGTGTCGAAAATATAACTAAAAGTCTTTCCTTAACAGTATAAATAGTGTTATTTTGGTAAAAATAGGTATAAATTTGTGAAATAAACAGATAGAAGTTGAGATCACACACTCTGTGTGTCGAAAATGCGACTAAAAGTCTATCCTGAACAGATAGAATTGTGTTATTTGAGTAATAATAAGCCTAAACTTGTGAAATAAACAGATAGAAGTTGAGATCACCTTCAAAAATACCTTGAAAAAGGCTATAAAGCTAAATTATTCTTCTAGCATAGAAAAAAATTTAGCAAGTGGACCTATGGTCCATATAGTCAGTCGTCTGTGAACTTCGTCTTGTCCTGTGAATTGAGAATATATTGATAAATGGTTATATATATTTTTTTAAAAAAAGAAACAATGTTGGTAAGCGTCCAGTTATGGACCCATCGGTAAAGGGATTTCAGTCTTTATAGACACACAATAATTTTCGTTACACTAAAAATTTGGCCTCGTATAAAAGTAAATAGTCGAAATGATAAACATTTCGTGTACTTTATCCAGTAAACCTTAGCTAGAAATACAATAACAGCGTTACAGACATAAAAATTAAGCAAGCTTTGATATTCTAGTAGCACATAATAAATATAAAATATCCTTTAAAATACTCTGACAAATAGTTGTGGGTTATCTGAAATGAAAATTTTCAAGCCCTCTCTCCTGCATAAATAGGCTCTAGAATTCACTAAGCCTCAAAATAATATTGGGTACATAAAATAAAAAGCAGATTGAGAGTGATGCTGATCGCATCATCTCCAAACACCAAAAACAAAAGTATATGGATGGAGCCCTTCCTGATATATTTAGAAAACTTTACCTAGTATAAAAATAACAAAATACTCAGCAAACTCTAAAATAAACAAACTTTCCTACATAGCAGGCGTAACCTGACCTAAATAAATACATATAGAAATACAGAACCAAAAATAGCATAGTGGAAATCAGTAAACCCTAATAATAATAATAATAATATATTCTGTGGCTTACATTTTAGCTAAAAGTACTTTTTCTTTAGTGTTTTTGAAAAAAAATTAAATAAATACTAAACTCTAAATTAAAAATTTGTAAATGTATATATGATACGAAACAAAATAAATACAAATTAATACATACCCTGCAAAAAAATCAGTAAAAAAGTTGAAAACATCTCTTTGTGCATCCAAAATATAATAACAAATCCTTCCTGACTGGATTAAATTGTGTTATTTGAGTAATAATAAGCCTAAACTTGTAAAATAAAAGGGTAGAACTTGTCAAAACATACTTTTGCATCCAAAATATAATTCAAAACACATCTAAATTGTGTTATTTGAGTAAACTAGAGAATAATCCTGTAAACTTGGAAAAATATCTCTCTCTCTCTCTCTCTCTCTCTTTCTCTCTCTCTCTCTCTCTCTTTCTCTCTCTCTCTCTCTCTCCCTCTCTCTCTCTGTGTGTGTGTGTGTGTGTGTGTGTGTGTATGTCCAAAATGTAATAAAAGACACGATCAAATCGTGCTATTTGAGTAAATATTAGGGTAAACTTGTAAAATAAACAAATAAAAGTTGAGAACACACACTTTGTGTGCCGAAAATGTAACTAAAAGTCTTTCCTGAACAGATTGAATTGTGTTATTTGAGTAAATATTAGGCTAAACTTGTGAAATAAACAAATAAAAATTGAGAACACACACTTTGTGTGTCGAAAATATAACTAAAAGTCTTTCCTTAACAGTATAAATAGTGTTATTTTGGTAAAAATAGGTATAAATTTGTGAAATAAACAGATAGAAGTTGAGATCACACACTCTGTGTGTCGAAAATGCGACTAAAAGTCTATCCTGAACAGATAGAATTGTGTTATTTGAGTAATAATAAGCCTAAACTTGTGAAATAAACAGATAGAAGTTGAGATCACCTTCAAAAATACCTTGAAAAAGGCTATAAAGCTAAATTATTCTTCTAGCATAGAAAAAAATTTAGCAAGTGGACCTATGGTCCATATAGTCAGTCGTCTGTGAACTTCGTCTTGTCCTGTGAATTGAGAATATATTGATAAATGGTTATATATATTTTTTTAAAAAAAGAAACAATGTTGGTAAGCGTCCAGTTATGGACCCATCGGTAAAGGGATTTCAGTCTTTATAGACACACAATAATTTTCGTTACACTAAAAATTTGGCCTCGTATAAAAGTAAATAGTCGAAATGATAAACATTTCGTGTACTTTATCCAGTAAACCTTAGCTAGAAATACAATAACAGCGTTACAGACATAAAAATTAAGCAAGCTTTGATATTCTAGTAGCACATAATAAATATAAAATATCCTTTAAAATACTCTGACAAATAGTTGTGGGTTATCTGAAATGAAAATTTTCAAGCCCTCTCTCCTGCATAAATAGGCTCTAGAATTCACTAAGCCTCAAAATAATATTGGGTACATAAAATAAAAAGCAGATTGAGAGTGATGCTGATCGCATCATCTCCAAACACCAAAAACAAAAGTATATGGATGGAGCCCTTCCTGATATATTTAGAAAACTTTACCTAGTATAAAAATAACAAAATACTCAGCAAACTCTAAAATAAACAAACTTTCCTACATAGCAGGCGTAACCTGACCTAAATAAATACATATAGAAATACAGAACCAAAAATAGCATAGTGGAAATCAGTAAACCCTAATAATAATAATAATAATATATTCTGTGGCTTACATTTTAGCTAAAAGTACTTTTTCTTTAGTGTTTTTGAAAAAAAATTAAATAAATACTAAACTCTAAATTAAAAATTTGTAAATGTATATATGATACGAAACAAAATAAATACAAATTAATACATACCCTGCAAAAAAATCAGTAAAAAAGTTGAAAACATCTCTTTGTGCATCCAAAATATAATAACAAATCCTTCCTGACTGGATTAAATTGTGTTATTTGAGTAATAATAAGCCTAAACTTGTAAAATAAAAGGGTAGAACTTGTCAAAACATACTTTTGCATCCAAAATATAATTCAAAACACATCTAAATTGTGTTATTTGAGTAAACTAGAGAATAATCCTGTAAACTTGGAAAAATATCTCTCTCTCTCTCTCTCTCTCTCTTTCTCTCTCTCTCTCTCTCTCTTTCTCTCTCTCTCTCTCTCTCCCTCTCTCTCTCTGTGTGTGTGTGTGTGTGTGTGTGTGTGTATGTCCAAAATGTAATAAAAGACACGATCAAATCGTGCTATTTGAGTAAATATTAGGGTAAACTTGTAAAATAAACAAATAAAAGTTGAGAACACACACTTTGTGTGCCGAAAATGTAACTAAAAGTCTTTCCTGAACAGATTGAATTGTGTTATTTGAGTAAATATTAGGCTAAACTTGTGAAATAAACAAATAAAAATTGAGAACACACACTTTGTGTGTCGAAAATATAACTAAAAGTCTTTCCTTAACAGTATAAATAGTGTTATTTTGGTAAGAATAGGTATAAATTTGTGAAATAAACAGATAGAAGTTGAGATCACACACTCTGTGTGTCGAAAATGCGACTAAAAGTCTATCCTGAACAGATAGAATTGTGTTATTTGAGTAATAATAAGCCTAAACTTGTGAAATAAACAGATAGAAGTTGAGATCACACACTCTGTGTGTCGAAAATGTAATAAAAACACGTTCAAATCGTGTTATTTGAGTAAATATTAGGCTAAACTTGTGAAATAAACAAATAAAAGTTGAAAACATCTCTTTGTGCATCCAAAATATAATAACAAATCCTTCCTGACTAAATTAAATTGTGTTATTTGAGTAATATTAAGCCTAAACTTGTAAAATAAACAGATAAAAGTTGAAAACACACACTTTGTGTGTCGAAAATGTAACTAAAAGTCTTTCCTTAACAGTATAAATAGTGTTATTTTGGTAAAAATAGGTATAAATTTGTGAAATAAACAGATAGAAGTTGAGATCACACACTCTGTGTGTCGAAAATGCGACTAAAAGTCTATCCTGAACAGATAGAATTGTGTTATTTGAGTAATAATAAGCCTAAACTTGTGAAATAAACAGATAGAAGTTGAGATCACACACTCTGTGTGTCGAAAATGTAATAAAAACACGTTCAAATCGTGTTATTTGAGTAAATATTAGGCTAAACTTGTGAAATAAACAAATAAAAGTTGAAAACATCTCTTTGTGCATCCAAAATATAATAACAAATCCTTCCTGACTAAATTAAATTGTGTTATTTGAGTAATATTAAGCCTAAACTTGTAAAATAAACAGATAAAAGTTGAAAACGCACACTTTGTGTGTCGAAAATGTAACTGAAAGTCTTTCCTTAATAGTACAAATAGTGTTATTTTGGTAAAAATTAACATAAAGTTGTAAAATAATAAGTTAAAAGTTGAAAAAATGTCTTTGTGAGTCCAAAATTTAATAAAAAATGTTGGTGATTAGTACAAATAGTGTTATTTTGGTAAAAAATTAATATAAAGTTGTAAAATAATAAGTTAAACGTTGAAAAAAATGTCTTTGAGAGTCCAAAATTTAATAAAAAATGTTGCCGATTAGTACAAATAGTGTTATTTTGGTAAAAAATTAATATAAAGTTGTAAAATAATAAGTTAAACGTAGAAAAAAAATGTCTTTGTGAGTCCAAAATTTAATAAAAAATGTTGCCTGAATAGTACAAATAGTGTTATTTAGGTAAAAAATTAACATAAAGTTGTAAAATGATAAGTTAAAAAGTTGTAAAAATATCTTTGCGAGTCCAAAATTTAATAAAAAATGAAACCTGAATAGTACAAATAGTGTTATTTTGGTAAAAAAATTAACATAAAATTGTAAAATAAACAGATAGAAGTTGAGAACACACACTTTGTGTGTCGAAAATATAACTAAAAGTCTTTCCTTAATAGTATAAATAGTGTTATTTAGGTTAAAAATACATAAAAACTTGTAAAAGATTTGACATAAAGTCAAAGTTTGGTAAAAAATAAACTCAAAATTAAGTTAAATAGCACACAGTAACATACATTTACTACCTAAATCAATAATCAAAGGGTCCTAGGTTCGTTACCCCGTGATAAAAGCAAATGGTGAAAACTGTAGGCCCCGTCCCTAATAGCTCTCCCTTCTTCATAGTACAGATAAAAAAAACCTGCGCTAAAGCGTCCTGTGCCTTGAAGGCAAACCTGAGCGGAATATTAATTGGCGGCGGAAACCGCATAGCTTCAGAGATTTGACCCTTGCTGCGCATTCTCAGACATTCTTTGTTGTCTGGTTGAATCCCTCCCTGCCCTACAGTATTGCATAGCTTTCCCCTGTTATTGCGTACTGGTTAACCTTGAAAAAACCGGTTCTGAAAATCTACCGACGCGTTCTCTGATTGGTCAATCAGATTCCTTCTTTGTCCTGACGTTGTGACGTCATTTGACCTTGAGCGCGCTTCCCCAAAATTCCTTTCTTCTCTACCTGCGCTGAATATTAATTCATTCTCTCTGTCTGGCATCAGAGCCGAGTCGAAATTCTGAGACAGTATTCTGTCTAGCGTGTTGCACCATCGTGTTTCATAACATGATGAAATTATTACATAGTACTAATTAATAATATTACATATCGCAGGTTCGAGTACCGGGACCGTCCCCAATCGTAATTGGACTTGTACCTACAGCCATTACCACCGTTCATAGCGGTTCATAAACCATAGAAAACTTATTTTCAATACTATAAACATTAATATTAACATTTTATACATTACATACTTTGCAGTAATGAATATAAAACCATATGCATAGCGTTTAATACCTCTAATTACCTTCTATATACATATTTTTCATAAAATAAATAATTATATATTCATAAAAAGTTCTAAACATGCAAATACATAAATGTAAAGTATTCTAAGTACATGCTAATGAATTCTAAGTACATGCGAATTAATTAAAACCCGTGCAAATTAGTTATAAGTACATGCGAATAAATTGCGAATATTAAATAGCGACCGGCCTTATCGCGTTTACCTTCTACTAAGGGGGAAGCCTGTAGAGACATAAAATCCTCCGTCCTCAGACTAAAATAGCCCCGTCTAGTTCGCTGCACTGTTTGGCTCTCTCTGCATTCACGCGTCTAGTCGGTTACACGGTGCAACACCGACTGCTTTACTTCGTTGATGTTTTTTTTTGTGTGTGTGTTCCCCTGTGCATAGCACCACGCCATGAAGGCGTATAGGGGGTGTGGGGGTAACGCCCAACACTTTCTTGATCCGGTCGTGAGTGGGGGTGATGTGATCAGCATCACGCCCCTGACCTCATTTACCCCCAGGGTTTCCCCCAGGTACCCATGTTATCCGACGCTGGGTGGGCGCCGGGGATTTGGTGTCAAGTATTGTATTTGCTATCTGCACAGTTTTCACTACGTTCTGGAGCGTTGTAGCATGTAGTGTTTGGTCACGTGGTGTGTGTTAAATAATCAAATAAAGGTTTAAAGCAGCAGACAGGCATTTGTTGAATCTTCTTGATCACCGCTATTCGTCTAGTTGGTTGAACGAAATTTCGATGCACAAAGCAGACACCGGTATGCACATGCACTACAGCTAGTGTCAAAAACTGCAGCGAACTAGACGAGACTAATGTTCTTTGTGACCTATTTCGTTCATGTACAAATTTTTAACAGTTCAAATAAAAAGAAACAGCGGCAATTATAAGTTCGTGTTATTACATGAAAACGTGACTTTTGCCTTTATTTAACTGAATTCAAAATATGTATTCATACATTTAGCTTGTTTGTTCCAAATCTAATAGTTTTTTTTTCTTTCCAGGTAAGTACACCATCAGCCCTTGCTCTATACTAAGGTTACAAAAGTGGTAAGTTAACTGTGTCTCTTTACTACTAGTTTTAACCGGAACCTCCACCACCGAGGAAGTTTACACGTCGATGTAGCATTGTACGCATGACACTGATTTTTAACGCAAAACAAATCAAGGCAAGACTATTTACGTTTCTTAATAGTCTAGGAGCTAGCTCCAGTTTTGTGTGCGCTGAAATGTACCCTCAGTTTGACCACAGACTTTTAATAGGTGGTCCTAGTATGCAGAAACATTTGGTCACATGACTGGCTTATTGATCGCTTAGGCGCCATATTGGATTCAAAATGACGAAATTCATATTTTTAAATCGCTTGTTTGTCGACTATTTCTGAACCGATTTCAATTTTTCGTTTTTTTTGTTTGTATCCTCTAAATAAAATCTTCACTTGTTATTCTTATAATGTTTTCGTGTAAATCAATTATGATGATAGAAATTTGAAAAATAAAATTTATGTAGAACATTTACAGTAATATGGCTAATTTATGCTTCATGGGAGGTGGGAGAAATTTACCTCGCTTCTTAGATCACTTTTGTTCAACTTTAGGCTGGGGAGGGATGTCGTTTATGGTGCAGGGTGTCCCCAAAGCAGCGCGTTCCGATTTCGTCCCTGGCCGACCTTGATGAACTCTGTGCCGCGAGATGCAAGGAAAATCATCCTCCCTGTAGCAACAACAAATGCGGCACACTTTACACTCCAGCCCCTCTGCAGAACGGTTCACACGATGCCACAATTTTGAGACAAGTTGCTGCTGTGACAGCCAATCCGACGTATAATGACTAATGCCTCAACGCACGCCCATGAAAATAGGCTGCTGGTGCCACATATGGGAAAAGCAAAGCGAGAGCGGGACAAAAGTCGCTAGTTCCCGCGCACTGTGTTGCAACGTCAGCCGGGATGCGTTGCCTAGTTCGAGCGTCAGACCTGTAGAGTTAGGCAACACACATACATATTGCAGGGAAGCTAGTATTTCAGGATATTCAAGGTGTCCGAGTTTTATTGTCGGTGACTGTACCAACGTATATAAATGTTCTTACTCTACTACTTGAAAGGTCAGAAGGGCAGAAGCTGTAACATTACGTGAAATCTGTTCTTCTGGTTTACTTATCGGCTGTCAGGGAAAGCGGAGGCAACAAATAGCGTCCGTCCCTTTATTTTCTTATTGTGATTGTTCCGCAGGACACACAAGATTTCCACCTGAACGGGAACATCTGGTGATGTTGTCATAGCAACGTCAGAACCTCGATTAGTTCGGTGGAAGAAAGAAAGTGGAGTGGGGGGTCTTGGCTTCTTCTTTCTCTTCTTCCCCAGGAGAGGATTTTGAAAGTTGGGTCAGGAGGGGGGAGAGGGAAGTGGAAAAATGAAGCAGTTTGTCTCGGGAGCAATTGAGGGATGGAGTAATAGATTTTAAGAGGTCTATTGGAAAAGGCTTTTTGATTTATATGCTAGGTAACCAAGCCGTGCTTGCAGACAGGAGGTTCTTCTGGTGAAAGCAGGAGTGACCAGAGGCGCGCTGCGTCTTACAATTTTTGGGGGGGCAGAAAAATGCGAAATATCTATTTTTATATCTAATAGGGATGATGATAGAGGTGAGGGGACAAGGTTACATAATTTAGAACTGCATAATTTGTATTCATGTCCAGATATTATTAGAATAATTAAATCAAGACGACTTAGGTGGGCAGGCCATGTGGCACGAATGGAAGAGGATAGAAGAGTTTACGGGATTCTTGTTGGGAAACCTGATGGTAAGAGACCTGTAGGGAGGCCAAGACGAAGATGGAGGGATAAATTGCTAAGGATGGAAAAGATTGGATTGATGTTGCCCAGGAGAGGAACAGATGGAAGGCCTGTGTTTCTGCAGTCATAAACCTTCGGGTTTGAGAAGGCTAGAGAGTTCGTTACTTAGTTATCTATTTTATATAGTTTATCCAGTGTTATATTTAAATGGTATATGAAGAGGAATTTCTGCTCTCATTGCTAATATTTGGCACTTGACAATGGGTCTTTCACAATAACTCCAACACAGAGGCGTATACCGAGTCAAAGATATGGGCTATGTCACCATGACAGGCTGTGGATGAAGGGAGAAGACTAGGCTCTCTTAGGAGCCCTGTATAAGTGGTTACACACACTCATTTTCCTCGTACTCGACATATTGAAGAAACCTGTGGTTTCACATACTGTAATTCGATATTTTCAATAAAATACAATAAACAACTTATCGATTTCCACATTTTCTTGTTTGTTTTCATGAATTCCGGAATATTTCCATTTTCCTGGACTTTTCAATATGCTAGAAAATTTTCGAATCGGTAGATTACTTCCGTTTACGGGATCTTCCGTTTTTCGTAAATTTTCCGGAAAATTTCTCTCTTCAGGATTTTCCAAAATTCTGGATTTTTCCCGTTATCCGAAATGTAGAATTCTGGAATCCTGAAATTAAAAGACGGTCGGAGTGTGGTGCTGATTACACACATCACCTACATAATGGTCCAGATCGTGAATGTGTCAAGCTCATACATCCAAACTCCTTATGAGCCTTGTTGGAATGTGCAAGGGAATGGTTGACCATTTTACTGCACACACACAGTGCAGTACTTAAAAATCTTCTACCTTTCGTGTATAATTTTCAACCCCTGTGAAATAAAATGCTATGCTACTGCCTCCAGGGACGACCCAGAGGGGCAACTGAGGCGAAATCCTCTTGAAAGCTCGCTCATTGGTTGCCCCCAAGCAACCCAGGAAAAACTGCAACTATAAATGTTAGCCCAGATGTTCTAGTCGGTAGGGTGTCTGACTGCCAGGCGGGAGACACGGGATCTATTCCCAGGGGTGGGTGACGTAAGGGCGGATTTTTTCCGGCCTTGTGTCCGCATAAAGCGCCTCCGGGGCTCACCCGGAGCGTGGTGCTGATCACATCACCCCCAAAATGGTAGAGATCGCGAATTGCGGAGCCGTACCGCCACATATCCTAAATGTGTGTGAATGGCACGGTTCTACACGGACGGGGATTATTTAATTGAAATAAAATATTTTGGGTGCGTCGGAACTTTCGGCCAATTTGCACCCTTCAGTGCGTACGGGGAAATATCCCCTCATCTAAAACTCTCACTCAAAATGTGAAACAAGGGGTGTAAAAAGCCCCTTGGGAAAAGCTAAGATTGGAGGGTTGTAAAGGGACCTGCAGAAGACAAACACAAGACATAAAAAAGTAAGAATTTTCTATAAACGGACAATGGAAGAGACCAGGGAACTTTACCTTTACCTTACAGCTATAAATGTTCTAAACATTCATTTTCATGTTGTATTCAATGTGACTGCTTCCCCAGGAGAGTACCCAGCCCCTCTGCTTCCCTATACTTTTTTCTCACGCTCTAACCGCAGCTCCAACTTGTTATTTTGCATGCAATTTTATCAACTTGCACAAGTGATCGTGTGTCCACTTTGCTAAATCCCGCGAACCCGACTTCGTGAGCAGCGTGTAATGAAAATCCCTTGATTGGTGCGATTGTCGCGGGGTCAATTCATCTTTCTTCGTCCGTCGCGTGGCGAATGCTCAGTAATTAAGGGTGGTTAGGCTCTGGAGTGGACAATGGCTGCGCGCAGAAAGGTTATCGGGCCTCCAACAACAGCTTTTCACTTCCCACCATTTATCGCGCGGTGAATGATGACGAAAGGCTCGATCGACAGCAGCGACACGTTGCGGAAATATTTGGAAACCTCACATTTCTCTAGTTTTCTACGACGCTGGTTAGTTTTAGAGTATGTTCCAATATTCACATCTCTGAACGATGTTCAAGCCGTTATCTGCATCACGAATAATGCTTGTATTTCGTTCACGATCTCCCAACAATGACGCATGTTTAGGCTTTTTACCTCCATGTTTGACGCTTTCGAAACTGTACGCAAAATATGCTCGCTCCATTTCAGTGATCTTCATGCTCCGAAAGATGTGCACCGTAGTAATGGAATTCAATTTTTGTGTGCACAAATACACGATTAGAGTTTACCTTAAAATTCACTGTATTCGACCGTGAAAAATTGTGTAGCAATATTTCTTGGTGCCTAAATATCGCTTTGAATTACTGTGAGAACGTATGCACAGTGTAGAAGTTGGAGAAATGGCAGTCTACGATAGTCCATTTACACTGCCATGTATGATCGTTTTTTAAATTACTATAAACGATTATTACATAGTTAACACAATTAGTGGAATTTGCATTGAGCAATTTTTAAAAATATATCTATGGTGCATGAAATTGCAATTTATGCAAGATAAAATATTCAAATGTGACTTTTTCTTGTATGTCGGCCCATATATGTGTGTGCGTGTATGTATGTATGTATATGTATATACAGTATGTATATATTGAAGAGTGATACCGAGCCAAATAATGAAAAGCTCTACTCCACTTATCAACGACCCGATCATTCAACGACAATGCTGCATACCGCTGAGTATGTAATCTCGGCCTCACATCCTCTGGGGACTTTCCGTGGAGCACAGAGGCTTTATCCTCTCGGTAAGGGGCCAGAGACAAGGGGACGTAAGTAAAGTATAAACACAGTAAAACAGTAAACACGCTCTGTCTTGAACCAGAATTAATCGATTATAGTGGACACAGAGGAGTGGAAGTTCGAGGCGGCGTACGGCACGAGACGCCTCAGAACGTTTGACCTCGAACCCAGGACTTTTCACCGAGCATCATCACGATCGGGTCACGGTAAGTGTGGAGAGAGCTTCGTTCTGGTATCCCTCTTCTTTCCCCTTCTTGACAGTGTAGGCCAATTAAGTTATGAAATGAAAACCTCTCGCTTTTCGTAATTTGCTACAATCCCTTGTGACTCAAACGATCCCTAAGCGGAATAACTCTTCAATATATTGTAGGAGTTGATGTTTTAAGTCCAATTTATGCACAGTAAGGCTAATCGGGACTGGACCTACAGTTTAAAGTGGGATCCGAACCACTATGCGCCTCCAACGGGTATCGAACCCGGGACCTCTTGATTACAAGTCAATATATTGTAGGAGATTGTGTCTGTGTTTAATATTCGAAGGAGTTATTGAGGCCGTGTTTACATTTCATTCGAACCATAGTACACTCACCTCAATTAGCGGGGTGTAATGGTGCTCCTTCCACGTAGTGCACCCAATAGTAATACACCCTGGACTGCAGACTAACGAGGCTCTGGCGACTGGCCCCATGGCCAGTATAATTCCGTGTCGTCCTTTGTTTTGTCCTTATTTGTGCTGAGCGCTCTTTTTAGCCTCAGCTTTTAACCATTTTAGTTGTTAGACACTCTTTTATTTTTGTTATGATAAGGGACTGGACCCCGTATAGTGTGACGGGTGCAAAATAGCCTCAGTGCTGACGCACCTAAAGAAAATAATTCAAATTCAAATTCAAAAAACCTCAATTAGCACTCCGGAAATTCCTTTCTTTATACAGCATATTTGCAGAAGATACAATTCAACCTACAAGTGTATCAATATACGCTGTGTAAAACACACCTTATTACTAACTTCGTTGTCCGTACAGAGGTGTGACTTGAATGCGCATGCGCTCACGAAGTTAGAAAAAATAAAGGGTGCGTCCCTTATTCGTAAATCATTATCCAAACTGTTACATTTAACTCTAGGATATTTTAACAGTGCATCGAAAGTTATATTGTTTACTCCAATAAAATGTCTCTAGTAATTCGGAGTTTGCCATGCCATTTGCGAGCAGGCGTTAAATCTAGATGTTTATTTCCAATAGATATATTCGTCTGGGACCTGCCTGTGCGGAGGTGGAAGATTCAGCGATAAATTAGCTCCTCTCCCCAACGAAAGGGTGGTGGGGGGTGGAGGGGTGGCAGTACTCAGCAGCGTGGAAGGAAAGATGCAGATAATGAACTCTGCCAGTCGTCTATGACACGTTTAATGGCAGGTTAAAGTACATCATGCAAATTACGGCCTCGCTAATGTTGACGGCCCGGGATACATTTCTGGGGAGGCCTCGCGAGCAGAGAAATTTCAAGTGTTGCCAACGCTTTTTCTGCAATGTTCCTACAAGTCTTAGATTTTCCTAGACGATATCGGAATCGAGTTTAGTTTTTTCTCGAGTTCACTTTACGACAGGAAAGCTAATCGGGGCTGAACCTACAGTTTAAAGTAGGGTCAGAAACACTAAGTGCCTCCACAGAAGTATCAGACGAAAGTAAGGCAAACTTCGCTACTGTACAGGTAAGGTTGAGATACGTTATCGGAATACAGTCTTCTATTTTCAAATCGTATACAGGGTGTCCGTAAATGATTGGTGCATTTTAAATTTGTGTCAACGTAAATATTAGTCACATTTATAAGAAAACCGCTAAAGGTGCTCATTATGTACTCCATACGTGTTACGACAAATGGTCAGTCTGTAATCCACCTGATCGCATACTATTTCCAAAACATTCCTGTCAATTCTCTTGGTTGATGGATTGATTTAGTTTATTTTACTTCCCTTTTCTACCACTTTTTGCTAATCGTAAAGATGAGAATAAATGGCGATAAGGGCAATGACAAACACATAAGGACAGCACATAATACAAGCACCGTAGAGGAATATACTGGCCATGGGTGCAGATGTCAGAACCTTGATAGTCTGCAAAATGCAGTCCTGGGTATGCTACGTGGAAGCAAGGTTGACATTTGGGTGACTTGAGGAACGATCACCCCTTACACTCCTCAAGTGTTTACATAGTTGCGGAAATTCTCAACTTTGGTTCATCAGTATCCAGAGGAACAGTGAAGTCCCTTAGAATATTAGTACGTGAATTTATTTTCTCCCATTCAGTCACTCGGAAACTCTCTTCTGGGGGAGATGTCAATGAAGATAGTTGCTATCGAGATGTGTCGCCAGTTTCAAAATCTTTTGAGTTTGACTTTTCGATTATGTCGATTAACTGTGGGTACGTTTTATACTACCGACATATTTATAATTCGAGGGGTATATTATTTATGGACTCGTTGTAAATTTCATATAGTTCAAAGCTTCTTGACCAAATGTAATATATCACACTAGGTGTGTCATGTGATCGTTTCGGTAGATTTATTTGACTAGGGAGCCCTTGAATGCATTGAATTTGACACTAAATTCACGTTTTTGTTGCCATTATTAACATTTTCAAAAAATTAAAATTCTAATTTTGAGGTTAAATTTAGAAGTGCTGACATTTTAACTGTTTCCTTCTAATTCAGCATCCTCTAAAAACAATACGTCTTCCAATTTGGAGGGGAGGGGCTCCTTATTAAAAGCTAATTCATGCACTTCTAGAGCTCTCTTCGAAACTTGCTATGTTAAGGTTATTCACGGTTGTGCAAAGCGAAACAATTTTTATTGACAAGTCACATGTTACTGTTTGTGTGTGTGTGGAATCTTCAGGACGATTTTCAAAATGATGAAGCAATATTAAGATAATCATTTCTAAATTACGAAAGTTATTGCATTTATTTGATTAATAAAATGTTTATTATCCCTCTCCTTATCGGTTGTTCTTCTGTTCTGTAGTTCTGTATGCCACAAAAATTCCCGACAAGGGCATTGATGTTCTTTGTTCGAGTTTGTTTGTTCATCAACTCATCCCTCATCGTCGCAATTAGCCAAAAGGGGAAGAAAAACGACGGAAAATAGCATGAATACAAATACCAATAAAAGGGCCATTCAGATATGTGTAACTTTTCATGTGCCCGTGGAGCAGGGTGAACCATTGTTCTTCATTTCTCATACTCGCCTATTTAAGTTTCAAATGAACATGTGGGCCAACTTCTTTGTTAGTTTGCAAAGGGCCACTAAAGATTATTGCTGCATAAGGTCATTCAAGAACATTTAAAATACACATCACCAGATTTATATCTCTTGTCATTAGCAATGTAAAATATTTCTATTGTCAAGTTTTCGCATTTTTAGATTTTATAATATTTCCTCAAGATTGTAATCATGCATGACTTTCTAGCGGATTTTGTGTGGAAAATTAGTGAATCGTATCTTCCGATTTTATGGCAACACTGTGTACTGTGTGAAGCACTAAGATAAGTTGTTGATAAACACGGTAACTCTACTGTTACTTGAGAAGATTATAATAGCCCGTGTGATTTTAAGATGTTTTCTTGTAGAAAACCTTATGTATTTTTGTATGGCGTTTAGGGTATTTTTCTATTGTGCATATTCCCACAAAACCCTCTTCTTTCTCCACACTTTTTCTTTCTGGCTTTGACAGTCACTGTCTTAGATCGACCATGAAACTCATCATTAGTTAAAATACACACATAGGGGAGAGTCGTCCAAAATCGAACACTAACATATTTTGGCTTATCAAAACCAAAGTTTTGAATGAAAAAAAGTCGCAAAATTTGTATTTCCTGAGTTGGTCCTAGACTGTCAGGAAACAAGGTTGTTTGTAAAAGAAAACATTGGCGGAGCCAGGGGAAACATTTTTCTGCGAAATATGCAATGTCTCCGTTTTGGACAACCGTTTGGGCAAAATGGGGTACTCGTATGAAACAATGTAAATTCGAGGTCTAATGCAAAATGTTGTTACGAAAACTTTTTTGAAAGAACTAAAGTCAAGCTAACAGTGAAATGTACAATAAAAAAATAAGAGAAAAAGTATTTTTGTTTTTTAAACATCTACACTAAAATCTCTAATATTCAATTTACTTAATAAACAATATAATATCACAGATTTGTCTGAAATTAAAACATGGCCTAGTAGATAAAGCATATTTCAATATTACTAGTATTCAAAACGGAGACGACCCCGTTTTAATAGACAGTGACGGACAATATCGCCCAGATGTAAGATAACCTATAAGGCAGTGTGTCAAAATCTAACTTAAAACTGGAAGAATTAGTGTTGAATGTTTAAATGTTGCTTGATAAGTTCTAACACAGTAAGAAGCAAACTCAATTTATTTTTTTCATGCAAACTTGAAAACTTTGTACCGCCCCCTCAAATTTAATATTCAATCCTCTCACTAAAATTTGTATATCAATTGATGTTGAAGAGTGGATATTGCCCCCTCCAAAAAAATAATTATCAGTCCCCACACCAGAATTTCTGCAACCGTCTAAGGCGAAGTAGTAATACACAGTAGTTGGATACCCCTCAATTTAATGCTCAATCCCACCTAACTAAAATTCCCGTCATGATCTAAGATTTAATATTGATATTCAAGATTTGGATATTGTTCCCGTAATGCTTAATTCTCAATCCCTCACCAGATTTCACGTGGCAAAATTAAGGCCTAATATGTAAGACAAGGATATTACCCCCACCCCGATAATACATATTACCTTGGCAGTCTATTTCTCTTTATGTAGAAGCAATGGTTAATTGATAACGTAATTCAACTTCTGTCCAATGCTGTACTGTTCACTAATCACTCAGTCAAAACCCACCACAAAAAATTCCCTCCTCAACAAACAAATTGACTTTGGAGGGGACACAAACCCGCATGTAGGAAATCCTGTCCTAAATACTTCCCTTTCTTCATACATATAATTATATACGGTGCACCTAAGGTGTAAACGTATATACATGTATTTTAGAAAAGTATATAAATGCTGTAAAATGTCGATGGCGAGTCTACGCCATAATCTCCCCTGTGAGCATCCCTTCTTCACACAGTGACTGTTGACACCCGGTATGGTTAACTCCCTAGGTTTAGTAATATGTGCATACGGTTGGTAACTCTGAGATATAGGTTGTATACATCTGAGGCGTCGCATCAGGAGAGATGCTCGCTCCACGAAGAAAGGGGAGGTGGTGGCCTGGAGACGCTGCAAAACACTGCGAGATTCTCCTCGTAATCAAAGGGTGATTAAATATCACGGAGATTACCTTCCCCGTGGCAAATTCTCATCAATGCGCCTAATGAGCCTTTTATTCAGCAGACACTTCCGTGTTGCGAGTTGGAACTAATACAAAGGAGATTACTTCCTCCTGGGAGAAAAGTACAGAAATAAATCGGGTAAATGGAGAAGTGAAGCTATCTCAAGAGAAATGCAGAGCGACTTGAAATATTGTGCTTTTTCTTTTGGGAATGATATCGACACGAGACTTGGCAGTGTTGTTTCTAGTTGTCAGGGAGATTTCAACACCAAAGCGACACGTGTCGCCTGGAAGCGAACCCTCAGTAATCAATCGAACCTTTCGAACCGAAGCGACACGACGAGCTGCACGTGTCGCTTGTCGCTTGGGTGTCGATCGGACTGGGCAGTTTTCTCAACACCATGCATCCTGTCGCCTCACTCCATTCTAAGCACTGTGAATGCTTCTCTCAAACGAGCTGTATTTAAAATCTTGGACTCCAATCGGCGGCCTTACAACATTTTTTAATCTCTAATTTGTTGACATAATAAAATATCAACTTGTGCAATGTTTCAAAACTTAAATACAACGTTCTTTTTCGCTTTGTCAAGTTGGTTGGTGCAGTTATCGGCTTCCCAAATGATTACCTTTCCCTTTCTTAAGAACATGACAAGCCACTGTGTAAGGTGAAGGGAGACTTTCAGCTGGTTCATTATATGAGGCTGGGCCTCCTCGATGGCATAGTGGTATCGTCGTTGCCTTCTGATCAAGGGGTCCCGGGTTCGATACCAGGTGGAAGCACATAGTGGTTCGGATCCCACTATAAACTGTAGGTCCAGTCCCGATTAGCCTTACTGTGCACAAAGTGGACTTAAATCACCAAATCAAACCAATCAATTAAATGAGGCCAAGAACATGATAAGCCCAAAAAAAATGTGTGTATCATTCAAGAAAATAATGAAATTTGAATAAATAATAACACTTAAAATAGAGACGAAATAAGATATCTATTTAAAAAAAATATGAACTCTGACAAACATTAAATGAATAATAAAATTATCGAATTTTTCAAAAGTTAAAAATTGCTCTGCTGAAATATTTATCGGATGTGGAGTGTCATGTTGCACCAAGCCCTTCATTTATAAATTTCAAGGGTCCATGTTAATTTATACATAGAATTTTAAACGCTGGAAAGGTATTTACGAAGACATTTTTTGGGATCCGGGCTTCGACTTTTAAAAAAACAATTTTTAGTCAACGGTGTCACGAAGGTTGAGAGCCACTGCTCTAGTATTTAAGTTTTCGCTTTTTCTAGACTGGAAATTCTAGCGTACGCAGTGTGGGGTCAGTGAAAATGACTTCTGCAGAGAAACAATTGTCGCCTGTTTCGCTTTCAGCTTGTCGCTTCGCTGTGAAACTCTCGTGACGCCTGTCGCCTGTCTCTTGTCGCCTGACCCTTCGGTGTAAAATTTCCCTAAACGTAAGTCTCTATCTCAGTGTCGCCTTCATTTAGGAAAACGCGTCTTGTTCCCGGTTGGTCCTCGAAGAGCAAATTGCTTTCTAGTCTAGAGTCCAGAAGTATACAATGTCTGCGTCGTGCGACCGCACTGACTTTCGTAGCATATAGAGATTATTATGGGAACAACTTTCCTTAATAACGCTTTTCTGTTTGACACCTCCTTTCGACGCTACGAATCCTCGTAATACCTTGAATACATATGCAATCACACCTTATAGGCTCACAATTCCCATTATACTGTGTCGCGAGAATCTCTTGAGCGAGCGAACGAAAGTAAGTCACTGCGCAAGTAGTGATTCGTGAGGATTACGTGATAGGGGACGGGATTGCATGGAGGGGAGGGTTACAGCCTTTCGAGCAGTGTATACTGCTTCGCTCCGCCCACTCGCTCTCTCCTTTTCTTGCGGTTGATTGACTTTAAAATTACTAAAAGCAAAATATGACTTATTTATAAATAATCAGATAGGCCCATTTGGTGTGTCTGAAGAAGTGGCATTGCAAAGTAAATTTAATTTATGTATTTTTTTTTTCAATATAATACCGAAGTGTCGAGCAAGATCGAGAATCTCCAACAATAAATCTCGTTCCCGTCTCTACTTTGTACAAGGCCGTCTCGGTCTCGTTTCGACGAGACCTAAATTTATCTTGTCCCGGTAACTTTCTTTTATTGGCAGGGCACATTATTATTGTTATTAGTGCTACTCAGTGACGGCTGTAGAAAAAAAATACTTGGAAAACCGAAGGGGGTGTGGCGACGGTAATATTTTCTTGGGGGTAGTGAAATTTGATATACACCCAAATATAATGCAAGGAATACATATTTCAAATTAAAAAAACTTTTTTTTCAGTTTTGTGGTTTATTGTGGGCTCAACAGGTTCACCGAGGGGATTTACATCCTTCTCCCTCTGGCTTCTTTTATTACTATTAAAACAATTTGCTAAGGTCGAAAATCTTGCGCCTCCCCTGTGGTGTTCGAGTCCCACTTTTATTTTCGTTCTTCTCATTTGGTTTGAGTTGGTGTTTTAAGTCCACTTTATGCACAGTAAGGCTAATCGGGACTGGACCTACAGTTTAAAGTGGGATCCGAACCACTTGTGCCTCCACCGGGTATCGAACCCGGGACCCCTTGATTACAAGGCAATGACGCTACCACTGCGCCATGAGGGAGGCCCTCGTTCTTCTCATTATCCTCATTATCATTACAGATGTAAAAATTGATTGATTGATTTATTTGGTATTTTAAGTCCACTTTAAGCACAGTAAGGCTAATCGGTAATGTGCCTACACTACCCACCGGGTATCGAGCGCAGGACCCATTGATTACAAGACGACGACGCTACCATCTGGGAGTCCCTTCCTTGTTAATGTAAAAAGAACAGTAAAATGCAATTCCGTACGAAAACATGGTCTATTATGAAGTTTACTTGGAATGAAGCCTTAGATCTTCTGTTGAGGACTGAAGTAACCAGTTGTTACGTACAGTGGGATGAATAAATATTACCAACCAAATTGTACCCAGCCTCGAATAACATGGGTACCTGGGGGAAACCCTGGGGGGTAAAGGCGGTCAGGGGCGTGGTGCTGATCACATCACCCCCACTCACGACCGGATCAAGAAAGTGTGGGGCGTTACCCCCACACCCCCTATACGCCTTCATGGCATGGTGCTAAGCACAGGGGAAAACTTTACCTTTTTGAGAGCTTCGGGAATTGAAACAAAACATCAAACAAACGGCCGACACCCTCTGCACCAGCAGACGTAAAAATCCTTTCCTTAAAAATATGTAGGACGCCAGAGAAAAATTAATGAAAATAATCATTGATAATTTGCTCAGCAATACTTATGCATCCAACTGTACCTTTGAGTCTGTTTAGGAATTTTATCTTCGCTCCTCACTTCGTTAGCACAATACTCTGGTAATCATCAGTCGTGAAACAAAACTTCCTGTTTCTTAATAAAAGGTTTATTCTTTGTGACCGTACTTAACTCCAAATTTAAAAATTTAAATATACACATCGGTATTGTCTAGCTATTTCCATATTACAGTTATATCGTTGCTATGCTCTATAGAGCTTGTTGGTAAATCTCTTAGTTTCCTACATGTTGCCAGGTTGACATATTTAGGTTAGTCTGTTTGTCCATCTACCGTGCGTCCATTTCGATCTGCAGCCGAGAGATCGGGAGAAGCGTGGCGGGCGGCACTGACGGAGATGCCGACATTTGCGGCCTGAAATGCCCGCTTATTTTTATGGACATATGCAGACATTTATATAAATATTGCAAAACGAGCACTAACCTGTGTTATAAGAGTATGGTTTTAATTTTAGTAGCTTAGTGACTGTATGTGCCGATGATTTTGACACGCCCACCTCTTGTGAAACACGGCGTAGAGGTTTGTTTGGAGAACGTTCTAACGCTGCACCAATATCATCGAGTTTTGCTTCGGTTAGAATCCGTCGTTTTTGCTTAGGTGTTTTAAAATTTAACGATACAGTTAACAGTTACAGTTAACGATACTCTGTCTTCATCTAGTCGCGAAGGAACAAAAAACTCGAGCTCGGATATTTCGGATTGCAAGGAAGCTCACGAAAACCATTCACTTTTATCGGTTTCGTCTGCAGTGTAATCCTGATACAGTGTTGCACATTCGAAACCTCCAAACGATTCCCATGGCCACAAAACTCTTTCAAGGATATAAACTTAAACAGGACGTTACTGGTCAAAACTATGATTAAAATGCTTTATTATCTGTGGCTCTTAACATCGTTTCTATAGCGTATTTATTTGTGTATATAAGAGCAGAACTTGGATGAATTACAGAAGAACTTTTGCGTGTTATAACACAGGTTAGTGATCGTTTTGCAATATTTATATAAATGTCTGCATATGTCTATAAAAATAAGCGGGCATTACAGGCCGCAAATGTCGGCATCTCCGTCAGCGCCGCCCGCCACACTTCTCCCGATCTCTCGGCTGCAGATCGAAATGGACGCACGGTACTACTATTTGCCTGTGACGTCTTAAATATATGCCAAATTAGAAAACAAGCAAACACAATATTTCAACTAAGTAACAAACAACTAGAATGTAATGTCCAGCGTATACTGAAGGGGACAGGAGCAGCGAATGCCTCCCTGGACAACCAATCATCCCCCTCACAAACAATGAAACTAAGTACAGTTTTAGAGCGATTGTGCTATTTTGTGCGGTGTATCCCGAATGTTGCTGCTCACCCAGAAAATGTCCCCTTCCCTTCTTTATTTGTTTCCACTCATTTTTTTCTGCCGTTGTTATTGGAAGTATTAACTTCCTATAAAAGATTAAGGCGCTATAAATAAAGTTGAAGTCCCGATTCGAACGTCACTTCGGTATCTTTGACACAGCTCGAGAGGAAGCCGACCGAACGCGTATCTGGTTTCGAGCCAGCACCTGTTTTTCTGAGAAGCGCTGTTGTATTTACCTGCAGTGTGTAGACATCCATCCATTCACTGCGACATTACACTCCCAAAGCCTCCACGTTGTGTGAAAAAATAGCACAACAAAATAACAGAACCTAGCAAAGATAACCGCAACTTTAAGTTACTAAATCTCTAAGGAAACTAAATTCTCATTTACTCCACGTAGACTTGACAAGAGCTGCCAGTTCTAAAAACGGACGCTATTGGTGGGAAAGGCTTGAGGGGAGGATACACTGGGCTCCACTCGCACGTGACGGATGGTTGTCAGAGGGAAACTGATCTTTTGGACTTACTTTGAAGTAAAATGACGTTCGAATCAGGACTTCAACTTTAACTGAGCTATCAGTTTACTGGCTGAGCGTTCAGTTAATTATGCTTTTCCTTGTAACATCCTGAAATAAGTATTTTCCCCTGAGAAGTGAAGATTTTTATCAGCTGGATAACTATCATTCTCATACAAGATGGTGCTTTTGAAACAGAGCTGGCCTTTGCCCCCTCATTCCCCTCGCGACTGCCAAAAAGCAACGCGATACCTAAAGAAATTGTTTTGCATAATAATTACCTGAAATGCTAACGAATACATTCTTCTACACGCCGCCAGAGCTCATTTCGACCTAGAATAGAAGCAACTCATTCAAGTCGAAAGATAAGTAAGTCTGTTTGGGAAAGAGAGCCGTGGCGATTGGCTTCTTTGATAACACAACTCCGGCTAAAACTCTCGCGTGGCGGGGCTTAGAAATACGGCGCACTGTTGCTATCTGGCCTATTTGGTGACCAGATCTGGTCCTTAATGCCACGCAGTTATCCAAGAACCAATCTGGTGCTTTTAATGTTTGCACATGACTTTTCGAACACTATTTCAGTATAAAAGATAATTACATAAAAAACATGCTTAAAATTGCTTGTGTGTTTTTTGGCACCATACATATTGATATGTGTTCTTTTGTAGAAAAGTTTTTTTTTCTTTTAAACCGTCCTGTCAAGTATTTGAACAGTTTGATTAATGCAAATAAAAAATTACATGTAAATATGCATTTTCTGTCTCTGATAGCTACTGTACGTATGAACCTACTATGGAAATGCTTGAGTGTGTTAAGGAAACTTTAATAATTTCAGTAACTTTTCTTCCAGTGGAAATAAAACATTCTGGATGTATTCTGTAATTGTAACTTAAAATATTATGATAGTCTTTGTAGTTGAATTTTGGCAATTTTTTTAATGATAGTTTGCAAATATCACCTGGCACGTTATTTACAGTTCACTGACAATGGCACTATTTATGGTTTAACATAATTTGTATTTTGTATAATTTTCTACACAAAATGTTTGCTATTTTTGCCCATAAATTATTGAATTTTAAACCAAGGGAAATATAAGTGTGTTTACAGTCTACATACGTAATATACAGGGTGATTCTAAAGGTATAGTACAAACGAAAACCACAGATACCTCCCATGAAATAGAGACGAAAGTTCCCCTTCCACTTTGCCGAGAGATGCCTCCGTGAGGAGCTAGACAACGCCGAAAACGTGTGAAAATGAACTTCACACCTCTGTACAGCCAGTACCAGTGAAGATAGAAAGGCGGAACAAACGAAGTCAAAAGGAACACCAAAGTCGCCCATCCGAAAAACACTAGGCGGCAGCTGCGCAACGCATGCGCATGGGGTTCCACAAAGGAAATAGGAGTGTCCCGCAAGACAAGTGAAGGGAAAGGGTAGCGATCGACAACGGTAGGGAGAAAAGAAGCAATGAAGCATGAAGTAACAATTGCACAGCGGGAAACAAACACATGCAGCGCGTGGGGAGTCCCCAAACACAGTGGGGAGACACCGCAGCAAGAACAAAGCACGGTTCAACAAAAGAGAAAGAGGACCGGACGGGGAATGGTACCTGTCAAGGAGACAACAAATGCGGGACGAGGGATTCCCCGTAGCAGCACCGAGGGGATGTCACACAGAGGTCGTGCGCGAGCAGGACAAACACAGCAACTACGGGCACAGGAGGTTTATTGCCACGCAAAGATGCACTTACAGATAGGAATAGTACGTAGTACGTAGTCGTACCCCGGACTGACGTTGTTACAAAAGTTGCTCAAATTGACGACCACCACATTCAATGCAGGCATTGCAGCGTCGCAGGAAATTCTGACGAACCCTATCAAAAATCCCTGGCATGGTACACACCTCGGCCGATGCTGCAAGTATCCGCGCTACCAATGTTTCCTTGTCAGGCACCGGGGTCTCGTAGACGAGTGTTTTCACATGGCCCCACAAGAAGAAATCCATTGGTGTGAGGTCAGGCGAACGGGCGGGCCAGGGGACGGGGCCCTCTCTGCCGATCCAGCGCTGTGGGTAGGTACGGTGCAAAAGGGTTCGCACTGTGCCATCCAAATGTGCAGGCGCTCCATCCAATTGAAACCACATACGATGTCGCACGTTGAGGGGTACATCTTCTAGCAGCTCTGGAAGGACTGATGCAAGAAAGGTGCGATAGAGGCGGCCATTTAAACGTGGTGGCAGCAGGTATGGACCGATAATCTGTTCATCGATGATACCTGCCCAGATATTCACTGCAAACTGGGTCTGATGGTGCACCTCGACTGCTGCATGTGGATTTTCAAAATCCCACACATGGCTGTTTCGGCAATTGAAGATGCCCTCACGGGTGAATGTTGCCTCGTCCGTGAAAAGCACATGGCGCAAAAAACGGGGATTGTCGGTACAAAACTGCAACAGTCGTTGACAGAATTCCACACGTCGTGGGTAATCCCCAGCCTGCAACGCGTGGATGATAGGGATACAGCAGATCATCATGAAGGACACGCCACACTGTCGACTGTGATACTCCCACTGCACGTGCAATGCTACGGGTGCTAGTGGACGGTGTGTCGTCCACGCGAGCAAGTACGTCCTCCTCGACCGCCGGGGTGCGCAAATGTCTTGGGTGACCGACATGATGGCCTGCACGTAACACACCCGATTCACCAAGGGTACGGTGCACGTTCGAAAACAACCTGCTGTCGGGTTGTCGCCTCTCCGGATACCGTCCGCGATAAAGGCGTGCAGCTGCTCGGCCATTGCCATCTGCAAGGTCGTAGACAAAATGCATGTCCCTCAGTTCTACAAATGTGTAGCGTTCCATGGTACGGTGAGGATAGTGCCTATTATGGAATACTGTACTGCAGTGCACAGGTGGCACACACACACACACTGGTCACAACGGCTTCGAAACAACTTACTCAATTGTCGTAGGTCAAGCACACCACAACCGCACCGGCTCTTTCACTGACACGCTCCCTGACGCTGCACTTCCAATCAGCCCACACGTCCGCACGGCGCTGTGGTACAATCAGCTGACGTTCCTGAGCCACCCGTGCCTGTGCTCTTCACTACCTGACCACTGCCGTCAGGTGGGGCCATGTACTCTGGGGCCTTGTCATCGTGGAACACATGTAGCGTCCTTCATTCTTGCCCCATTCACCCACAACACGTACTTCGTCCGTCTTGCTGGAGCCGACGGGGAGCACTACGTACGATCGTGTGGTTTTTGTGTACACCAATGTGGGGTAACCCAGCAGTTGAACAGACGTGCATACCCCCACGTAGCTTCATTACACGATTGTCCCACGCAGTTTATCTGTCCAGCCTTGCTCGGCCCGGTCTCACACCCACGCGGCAGTGTGCGGCTGCGGTGGTGTGAGGCCACGCTTGGTTTCGGAGTGGAAGGCTGCGGTCGAGGAGGGACTCGAGTTGTTCGGCTGGGGTTGCGCTCGGAAGCAAGCAGCCGCGTCAGGTCTGGGAACGGTGGACCTGGTGATCGGGATGGAAACATTCCGACCTCGTCCATTAGTGTCGTCCACCGTACGGAGTGGTGGGGTCCGTACGACACTCCAGCAGCCTTTCGCCCGCTCCCACCCAGCGATGTGCCTCCGGCTTCATTTCTAAGAGGCTGATTGGGCCCCATCACGACGTTTGTTACAACGTCAGTACCGGGTACGTGGTCCTATCTGTGCGTGCACCTTTCATTAGCAATAACCTCCTGTGCCCGTAGTTGCTGTGTTTGTCCTGCTGGCGCACGACCTCTGTGTGACCTCCCCTCGGTGCTGCTACGGCGAATCCCTCGTCCCGCATTTGTTGTCTCCTTGGCAGGTACCATTCCCCGTCCGGTCCTCTTTCTCTTTTGTTGCACCGTGCTTTGTTCTTGCTGCGGTGTCTCCCTACTGTGTTTTGGGGACTCCCCTTGCACTGCACCGCCAGCGCCGCCATTTCTGCCCCGAACCATGTACGCGTCTGTTGCCTGTCGAGTGTCACGGACCACTTTGCTTGCATTCTCGGTGTGTTTTTACATCCTACGTCGTCCTCCCGTGGTTCTGCAACCCCGCACTACTTTTCTCGACTGCACTGCTTCAGTCATGGTGTTTGTTTCCCGCTGTGCAATTGTTACTTCATGCTTCATAGCTTCTTTTCTCCCTACCGTTGTCGATCGCTACCCTTTCCCTTCACTTGTCTTGCGGGACACTCCTATTTCCTTTGAGGAACCCCATGCGCATGCGTTGCGCAGCTGCCGCCTAGTGTTTTTCGGATGGGCGACTTTGGTGTTCCTTTTGACTTCGTTTGTTCCGCCTTTCTATCTTCACTGGTACTGGCTGTACAGAGGTGTGAAGTTCATTTTCACACGTTTTCGGCGTTGTCTAGCTCCTCACGGAGGCATCTCTCGGCAAAGTGGAAGGGGAACTTTCGTCTCTATTTCATGGGAGGTATCTGTGGTTTTCGTTTGTACTATACCTTTAGAATCACCCTGTATATCCTTTCATATGAGCAATCAGTACATATATTTTGTTTCCTTTATTTTTCTTTTTTAGAGCCTAATAAACACTATTAAATTAGTACAAGATTAAGGTACTTTCACCAAAAGTGATTCTGATATCTACAAACGACTTATGTACATTATTCTATACATTATTTATTTAAAGTGATATAAATCAATGATTTTTCAAAAAAATCACCTGATTTAAATGTTGATTTAAATTAATCCACCTTGCATAATCACAAACCAAAGCACATTGCGTGAACAGCCTGTTGAAGGGCTTTTTTGGTTATTTGTGGTCGCTGCATCGCTACTTTCAGGCTTTCGAGAAACTCCCCAATTGTCTTTACGATGATGCTAGACCAACGCCAAAATGTTAAAGGTCCAATCGACAATCGAACCCAGGACTTGGCGCACAGAATATGAAACGTATAAGATGTAGCACTCGACATATGTTATGTAGATTTTTCTAGATATTAACACAGCCTCAATCACACGCACATACATATGTAATACACATAAAGACAATTACAAGAATTATTTTTAGGTCCAATTTGTGTCTAGATGAACCAATCGGGAGTAGACCATCATAGTGGATTTGATTGATACATTGTTTTAAGTCCACTTTATGCACAGTTAGGCTAATCTGGACTGGACCTACAGTTTAAAGTGTGATCCGAACCACTGTGGCTCAACCGCGTATCGAACCCTGGACCTGCCTCATAGTGGAATCCTAACCACTACACAATGTATTCTCACAAGGAAATGAATGATCATAATATGATAACAGTAGATGTGTGAAATAGAAGTAGTTCTGAGTTATTTCTACGTATTAACAATGCTTACAGAAAGAAAAGCTTGAGAATGTATTTCCTGGGGAGAAATTGTCACAAACATCGAAAATATTTGACATTATAGCCTTGTAATAACAACTTCTGGATTCGATTTCATGTGTATGTGGGAACTTTATTTCCTGTTCATCTGGAGAAATATTGCTTCCTTGTTTGTTGTAATATAATAGTCTCGCTTCTTCTTATATTTCTAATTCATCCCTCTTGCGGATGCAAGATTGTTACTTCTGCACCTGTCTCCGTGCTCCTCCCATCTAAATCTGCCAATGAATTCAGCCCCAATTTCCAAGTGTTCTTATGGGTTCTAGAGCTGTGGTAGCTCAGTGGTAGTCGACCTCCGTGGCGGAGTAGATAGCATAGCGCGATACGAAGACAGAGGTCCCGGCGTCGAATTCCGGCTACGACATGGATATTTGAGCTTATCCGAATGAGAAAAACGGAGAATATAGTGGAAAATTGATATGTCTGAAACTAACTAACTAACTCTCTAGGCTTCTTAAACCCGAAAGTTTAAGGCTGCAGCAACACAGGCCTTCCAGCTGTCCCTATCTTGAGCAAGATCTACGTATATCCTCTTTTCCATCCCTACCGATTTCCTTTAGGTCCATCTCAACGTTGTCCCTCCTTCTTCGTCTTGGTCTTCCTACAGGGCTCTTACCATCAGGTTTCCCAACAAGAATCCTGTAAACTCCTCTTTCCTCTCCCTTTTTTTTCTTGGTTTATGGTATCCTATACTTTCTTTAGCTGCTGATTCTATTGCATTACGTATGTGCTCCCAATTCTTATTTAAGTCTGTTTCATTTATATTTTCATCATCATTTAAATCCTGCAAAACATCAAATCTATTTGACAGTTTAATTTGGTAATCTTTCTTAATTCTTTCATCAGTAAACTTTCCTGTATCAAATTTTAGAACTTTTAGATATTGTTGCTTATGATTTATCACTGAGAGTCTTTCTCTTAATTTACCAATTACTAAATAATGGTCACTGGCAGAGTCAGCACTTCTATGTGTACGAACGTCAATTATACTAGTATGCCTTCTCTTATCAATGAGAATATGATCTATCTGATTATGAGTTTTACCATCTGGAGAAGAACAGGTATATTTATGAATATCTTTATGTATAAAAGTGGTACTTTTCACAATTAAATTTATTGAGGTTGCAAAAGTAATCAATCTTATACCATTATCATTACTTCATTCATAAAGACTTTCTTTACCAATCGTGGGTTTAAACGTCTCTTCTTTGCTAATTTGTGCATTACAGTCACCTAACAGAATTTTCATATCATACTGAAAAAATGTATCAAAGACCTGTTCTAACTCTGCATAAAAATCATCTTTAGTATTATCATCTTTATCTTCCGTTGGTGTGTGTATGTTTATTAAAATAACTTTACACCACGTACCCTGTAAAACTGCATATAATATCCTATCATTAATAAATTCTACTGTTTTAAGAGCCGAGATAATTCTATTATTTATGAAAAATCCTGTTCCAAAATTATGATTTTCAGTACCACCAAAGAAAAAAGTATAATTTTTAGTTTTACAATTCCCTTCTCCTGGCCACCTAACTTCCTGGACAGCTACTACATCTAATTTATACTTAACTATCTCATTAACTGTACACTGAAATGCCCCAGGCCGGTAAAGGCTCAGAACATCCCAGGTGCCTAATTTAATATCCTTATTCCTAATGTAGATCTTATCCTTAGTCCAGGGACCTCCCAAAGTAGTCCCCACCCGGAGATCCGAACGGGGGGACTATTTTACCTCCTGAATATTTTAACTCTGGAACATCCATGGCCTCATGTTGCTGTTTCTTGACATGTCTTTTTACATTGCAGAGTTGTCAGCTCTACGACTAACCCCCAATATGAATGGAGGACCGCACCTGTCGTTGGTCAGCGGATATGTCTGAAAGTTGAGAAAATGGTGAATGACGTGGAATACTACAGCATAGCGGTATTCCTTAAAAAAAAAAAAAAGTCATTAGGGCGTCTGGCTTTCATAGGAGAGACCCCGGTTCGATCCCCGGCGGGGGAGAACCGGGATTTTTTTTCACCTGTTCAAGCAGCTCCGGCGCTCACCCAGCGTCGCATAAAGTGGGTACCTGGAGGAAACCCTGGCAGCCAAGGGCGTTGTGCTGATCACACCACCCCAAACTTCGGCCGTGATCAAGTGTGGGACGCTAACTCTACACCCCCTATACGCCTTCATGGCACAAAGTACAGGGGAGCACTTTACTTTTTTATTGGTTTCTGCTCCTTCGTCTGTTTATTTGTGCTGGGCGAAGGTTAAATTTGCTTTTAGGCCGCTCGAAGCGACATCTACATTTTGGGGTTCTTTCCTTTCCCTCAGTTTTCCTTTCCCATAGATGGCACCAGCGGTCTTCTGCTCATCCTCTTTATTTCGCGTTTACTACGAATTTCCTTCCTGTACGGAGTAGATGTTTCAGAAGTTATCATAGAATATTTCATGTATTTGTTGCTTTCTGTTTGTTCTGTGAAAGGATCAAATGTTTTGAAAACCTGACGGCGCAAATTCGCTTAACTGGAAATGTTCTCGAGCTTCCATTTCGGCTGCGCTGGTTCTCCGTCCAGGAAAGACACGATTCTCTTAAAGTTTGCCCTTCGCCCATGCTTGCAACCTACTCATCGTGGACTTCTGTTGTTTACCCACGTTTCGTCTGGTAAGTTGTAGCAGGACTCTGGCTTGCCGAAACGCGATAAAGAAATCACTTTCGTCTTCTCGACTGGGAGTTTTTGAAAGAGTTGCAAACTCTACTGTATAATTCATTTATCTTATTCGTGCACGGAATCAGCGACGCAAGTCTCTCAGAAAAGACGTTTGGATCCGTCACATTGGAAGGGGGGGAGACATGGGCTTACAGTAGGTTACACTAATAGGGAAATCCAAGACTATGGGGGATGTTTCTGGGTAAACAAAAAGAAAAATCGATCTGGCAATTTGATTATCGCAGGTAGAAAATGCACTTCCTGTTTCACTAAATTCCCAATGTAAACAAGTGGGATAAACATTATCTTGTGACTCATTTGGATTTGATTTGATTTGGTGTTTTAAGTCCACTTTATGCACAGTAAGGCTAATCGGGACTGGACCTACAGTTTAAAGTAGGATCCGAATCACTATGTGTCTCCACCGGGTATCGAACCCGGGACCCCTTGATTACAAGTCGATGACGCTACCACTGCGTCATCGTGGAGGCGGAACTCATTTTCTTAAAAAAAAAAGATCGCATATATGTAGAATGGATCACTTGAAATGTTTAAGCGATATACAAAAACAAAGGTATCTGGAAAAGGTTGGTAAGTTACTAGATCCTTTGGATGCAGATATAAGGGACAATCTTTTCCAAGACAATGTTGATCTTCTAACAACAGTTTCGTTTAGTGATATATACGTATATGTATGTATACTATTTAATTGTTATGGCTTCTGCAGGTTGAAGTGAAGCTTACATTAATTATCAACATTAATATACTTCGATTACAACAATAAAATGTATATGTTTCTGCATTTCCTACTCAAACACAGACCTCTTAATTTTATGGCTTTAACTACAACCGCTCTATCACGGCTGCAAAGATGCATGATTATAAGCAGTTACAACTTCTAAATTTATTTGAACATTTGTGCGTAAGACAATTATAATTTCAAGACAAAATATTTGTATTTGGTATACTTACGGTGATGAAATGGCGAATGCAGAGAATTTCCCTTTACTACCCGAATCCACTGCTTTTCCGTATCGGGTCTGTCTGTCGGAAAACGATGTATGTACCCTGTCCCAGGTATCTCTGGAGCAAGGCCTCGCATAGCATTAAACGCTTCTGGGAAGGCTGGTAACTGCAGTCGCTCCCCCTCCACGCAATCCCGTTCCACTCACGTGTTCATTGGTCGTGCGCGTCACAATTTGCGCAGATTCTGTTTTCGTTCTCTTGCTCCAGAGATAACTGAGACAGTGTGTAGATCCCTGAGAAGAATTATGTGTTCCCGATCTTATGTTGCATCCAAAAGCCACACAACGATCGTCGCTTTTTCTTGGAGACACTGCCTTTACACCTTTGAACTCCATGTTTTTCTTTTCAAAACCGGAAGTGAAGTTCCCTCCAGCGCCAAAGACGCACGGAAATGTAAACATCCGGTGAATAGCCTCTGTAGGCCAAAATATTGAACCTGGTTAGGCTTCCGCCAAAAAATTTCTCTGCGAGACGTTCTTTGTCGACTGGAAGAGAAGAGGCTGAGGTCTTTGGGGAAGATCAGGAGTAAAACCGTGGCCTTGGAATGATTTTGCTTACATTTCTCTCTCTATTATGCTGCAATGTTGCAACGCATGACACAAATATAGTTCAAAAATACATGAAGTGCCACAACTTACAGTGGAAAAAGAAGGTTAAATTTCTATGTCATAAAAGTCCCTGGCCGTAGAGAGGAAAAACTGTCGCGAAAGGAGTTCAGTCATGATTCTTACCATAGGCGTCGACAGAAATGGGTCAAACAATTGATAAAATTTGAATAATAATTAAGGTAGGTGAGCCAAAGGTGGCCATATTTAAGCTTCTAGGGCAATTTACAAATCTACAATGAGAGAAAATTTCATAAATTTCGTAAATAACTCTCATAAGTAATTAACAACATGTACCATATACATATTTTGTAATATTCCTTGCAACTTGCAATTTTAGGCATAAATTTATGTTGTTTGACCTTTCACATAAAAACTTTTTTTTTTCGAAACTTGTGGGTTAATGTTCGAGTTAAATGGTAGAATATGGAAGAAAAATATTACCTGGTTCCTGTATTGTAACTATTTTTTTCGATTTAACGCAGTTTTTAGTTTGATTATTCTATTCGAATACTAATTAACTGAACATTAATTTATTTAATTAGATGAACTGGTCTAAATATGGGCTACCATTTTTTGTTTGCGCATATATCCCACCTAAATTTACATAAAAGAATAGTAACTGCGATATGAAAATCTGAGATATGTTTGCTTTATAACCCATGTGCGAGGTATTGTAAAAAGTAACATTTCACCTTTCTATTGGCCTTTGTCTAAAAGTATGCAAAATCGATGTTTGTGAAGTTGTGGTCCAAATATAGATTACCTTTAAAATTTCCATTTTAAAAAGTAAAAAAAAAAAAATGGACACAGCAAGAGAAAAAACTTCTACAAATATCAATAAACAATCATTTAACAGCATGCACACAAAATATGCACAAAGTTTAAATGTTTTAAATTTATTTCTTTTTTTGTAAAATTTAGTTCCTTGTAAATAAGGTCCAAATTTGGGCTAGTAGCCTATATTAGATCACCTAGGGTAGCCCATATTACCACCATCACGCTATTGAGACATTCAATGTTATGTTGAAAAAACATACCTTGTGTTTATTACTGTCTTAAACTAAGCAGGGAAACTTATCGGGAATGAAACTTTCTATGTATCTGGAGATTAAGCAATAGAATACACATACCTGCAAAAACTTTCTGCACACGGCAACTCTAAACACTGATGCTCTGAAGTAACCGCTATCACTCTCAACTGATCCACGCAATATGTTGTGGCAGTGGCGACGATTGGGTTCCAAATCTAGGGGGCAAGGTGCAAAAAGTGGGGGGGAAGGACAGTTTACTTAAGGTTTAGCATAGTGCGAGGGCAAAAGTAACAAAAAGTGGGGGGCAACTGCCCCACCTCGCCCCGCCCTAATCGCCGCCACTGTGTTGTGGCGTTAGGCAATCAGTGAATGCAACTACCGTCAGTCTGCAGCGCCACATAAAGCCAGAACCTTCCTTGTCCGTATTTGAACCCTAGCCCATATTTCCACCAGTTCCTCTAACAATAAAAATAACAAACTTTCTGCTATTTTGAAACTTGAAACAGACGAGGCCAGTTCCAGGACATCTATTCACTGGTTATTTCACTCCTTCCGTCACTCATATAGGTTAAACGTATATACCCAAACTCCGCCCCATCTATTTCATCACTCATCCCCATCTTCGCAAATTAGCCAAGAGGCACAACACGCGAAGTAAAATAAACTAATCAATCAATCAATCCACCAATGAACACGTGAGAGGGAGCCGTGTTGAGCGAAAGGGTTGGGGCGACTAGTCACCAGCCTTGCCAGCAGCATGTACTGCTTCACCCTGCCCCCTCCTGATTGCCACTATGCCCGGCCTTGCTCCAGAGATAACCGGAACAGACTTATAATACGCCGAACGCTTTGTGAAAGTGGTGAACAAAGTACAGACTTGAAGTATGGTCTTGGCGGAAGTGACGGCACCTAGTACAGTTCGAAAGTGCCAAGGACAGAAGTACGCAAGTGCACAGCTCGCAGTGCAGATGGTTGGTGACTAGGTCACGTGGTTTCCGCACTCGTTGTTCATTTGTTTAAAATCACGGAGGTAGAGAGCCAGCGACACAGCTGGATATACGTTATGGGCCAGCAAGTTGTTGGTTATAGTTCTTCTAATGTGTGGAAATGTATATGTACGAACAATCCTGAAAAGTGGACGGCAGAAGTGAAAGTGGAGGGATAGCGGGTGGGCTGTGATTCAAAGAATGAACCCTGTTTCTCACAAGTTTCAGGAGTTCCAAATGTTTCAAAACTTTTAGTTTGATCGTCTCAGCATTGTCTCCTTGTTGTACTTTTATAAAACGTTGAATCCCTGTTTGAAAATGAGTTAACCTGATTTTGGTTTCTAAACTTCCATTAATCCAACATGCAAGATGATTAAAGAGGGGGGGGGGGTGAACTCCAAATACAGCAATGAAAAGGGCAGTCGTATTATCTTCTGTTTGAAACTCAGGCAGTTAAAATAAACAATACATAATGTTAAAATAAACATACAATCTTAGGGATTGATACGATATAAACCAGTAGTGGTGGTGGGGGAGTTCTGCAACCGAAAATGGGGCTCGGTGGGGCTCGCCTTAATGGATTTTTCTCGTAAGGCATGAGCCCCATTTTCTGGCAGTGTTGCCAGCTGCTTACTCGAAAAAATCACCAAGGTTTTTTTTTTGGGTCTAACCTAGCCTAAAGCAAGGAGCTGGCAATCTTGCTTGAGGCTCGCCTTAATGGTTTGCTCTTGTAAGGCATAAGTCCTATTTTCTTGCAGTGTTGCCAATATTTTACTCGAAAAAATCACCAAGGTTTTTTTTTTTTGGGTCTAACCTAGCCTCAAGCAAGGAGCTGGCAACCTTGCTTGAGGCTTGCCTTACAGTGCATAAAGCAAGGAGCTGGCAACTTTGCTTGAGGCTTGCCTTACAGTGCATAAAGCAAAGTTGGCAACCTACTGGTATTTTTGCCATAGCCTTTTACAAAAAAAGAGAGAGGAGAGAGAGAGGGAAGAGTTAAACAACCGACAGCTGCCAACACCCACCTACAGCTTTTTTTTTTCTTGGTCTAACCTAACCTAAAGCAAGGAGCTGGCAACCTTACTTGAGACTTGCCTTACAGTGCATAAAGCAAGGTTGCCAACCTACTGGTACTTTTGCCATAATTTTTTACAAAAAAAAAAGAAAGAAGAGAGAGAGGGAAGAGTTAAACAACCGACAGCTGCCAACACTCACCTACAGCTTTTTTTTTTCTTGGTCTAACCTAGCCTAAAGCAAGGAGCTGGCAACTTTGCTTGAGGCTTGCCTTACAGTGCATAAAGCAATTTTTGCCAACCTACACACACTAAACAAGGAGAGCCGGCAACAAACACGCACTGCCGTAAAAGAGAGAGAGAGATGGGTGGATGGCAACACAGTATGTGTGTGCGTGTGTGCATATAATATGTAGCATTATTAACTAGAGTGTGTTGGCAATTTACTTACAACTAAAAAAAAATAGAGATGCCAACGTTGCTGTAAGATGAAAAGAGAGAGAGAGAGATTTATGGCTGGCAACAGTGGTGAGCGATGTCCTCTCTCTTCTGTGCAATATGATATTATGATGTTACTGTAGTTTTTGACGGGGATTACGAGTTAACTAAAAAAAAACCTGCAACTAGAGAGAGTTGCCAACACACACACGCTATTGTAAGAGAGATGGATGACTGGGAGGGGCAGCATTTCTGGCTATTCACAGTGGCGGATGTACTTCCTGTTTTTTTAAAAGCTAACAATAATGATGGAATTTCATGCTGACAGAGCGGATGTCTACTAGTCCACGTTGTTAACCTACATATTACTCCTCGACTAATAAAACTAGAAGCTCGAGGGCATTAACATTAGACCGTCACAGACTTTCACATTACCCATCACTGATGCCGCCAGAACCAAGTTTCCTGCTTCTATTTATAAACCAAAAAAAAAAAGACGGGGAGAAGAGAGACATGTACACGCTTCCGTCGCCATTTTATAACAACTAGGGGAAGTGGGGCGGGAGGCGGACATGTAACAGGAGATCACACAAGCGAGCTTCCTCTATTCTGACTAATAAAGCATCATTCTACTCTGTAAGCTACAAGAAGAACATTGTGAGCTGCAAGAAGAACATTGTGATTGTGATTGAAATTAACTAACGTGAGTAAATTTGTTTGTTAGCTTGCATGAGTTGGCTTTGTGTTATATAAATAGGTAGTGTTGCTTCTGTGAGTTGATTCTGTAATAGCCAAACAAATGTAAAGGAATTGTAGATAAAAGGTAAAACTCTCTACAAAATCCAAACAATTCTTAAGCATATTGTGGAAGGAATATATACTCGCAAAGCACGCAAAAAAAAGAGAGAGAAAGTATACAAGTTTTAAGTGTGTTGCATGTATCTCTCTTCTTTTTTTCTTGCTTTTTTTATATATATATTTATTACATATTACTATATACATCAGGCATATGCAAAATAGCAATATGCGGGGTGTAAGAGGGCGATTTTCTGGTAAGGCACCCAACAGTTAACCTTACTTCCACGTAGTACACCCTGGACTGTAGAGTAACGAGGCTCTGGCGTCTGGCAGACCAGTATAATTTTGCGTGTGTTAGCCTGTTTTTTTTCTTGTGCGTTTGATGTTTAGTGGAGGTATATAGTGTTTCGAATTTTATTATTATTTAGTTTTATACACAGAAAAGATATTAAACATAAAATTAAATAAAATATATCTAATTATGTTTTTTTATCACAACAAGCATTCACAAAAAATAACAATAATGTGGTTTAAAGTTTTTTAACGTAATTGCTACGTAAACAAAATGGCCGACTTGCAATGAGTGTGTCAGTTTTTTTAAGCCTAATTGCTACGTAAACAAAATGGCCGACTTGCAATGACTGTGTCAAATATGAATAGATTGAGAGATGAAAAGAGAAGTTAAATATGCTTAAATAAAGTGCTCCTTTGTGCATAGCACCATACCATAAAAGCATATAGGAAGACTGCCATGTTTATGCATGGAACTTAAATATACATATAAAATTAAAATATTTGGTGCTGACCACATCACACATTGCTGACTTTGCATTGTACTTTCCTATATTCACATATGCACAGTAAGGCTAATCGGGACTAAACCTACAGTTTGTTAAAATAGGATCCGAACCACTATGTACTTTTATCGGGTTCGAACCTAGGACCTCTTGATTACAAGGCAACAACACAACCACCGCACTTTCGAGCCCTAGTGAATATGTAGGAAAAAACAACAGTATATACATAATCCAAAGTTGCGTGGTTCTAGGCCCCATAGGAACCAAGAAAATCAATGTCTTGGAAAAACATCTTAAGATATTTGTCTTAATCTTTAAGAAAGTCGACTTCCGGTCTGTCAAGATGTTACTTCCGGTCTGTCAAGAAAATTTTCTTAAGATATTTGTCTTAAGATGTTTTCCAAGACATTGATTTTCTTGGTTCCTAATTGACCTAGGATGATGATTTTAGGTTTGTTGGATAGGATTTGACGAAAACTATACGACTAGCAAATAAAATCGATTCCACCCCCTCAAGTTTCGAAAATATAGACAATTTTTTTTATTTTTTGAGAAACTTGATTTACTGGCTTAGTTTTTACCCTATTTCGAAAATTTTAATGGCATTTGATAAAAAATTGAATGTACTCTACAACCTATTGGAAACATAATGATTAGTGCTTACTGTTTTCGAGTTATTTTAAATTTAAATTTCAAGATGTGATTTCTAAGTTGTTTTGTAACTCGTAAACTGGGGGTCGTAGAAAACCCATTCTTGTTTTATCTGCTATTGCCCAACAAATACTATAAACACAAATAATGTTTATTGTTTGATTTAAAAAAATCGAAAATAACTTTGTTTTCTGAAAATAAAAAATGTGTGTATGGAAAAAAAATACGATTGTGTAATTTTTTATGATGTATGTTTGCATGTAAAAATAAGTATACCTGAAAGTTTTAGAATTTCAAAATAGCTATATATATATATTTGCTATTATATCAGCCGAAACAATAGAATATATATAAACAAGTACATTTTCATAGTTTCATACCTCTACTAGATTGGTAGAAAAATATACTAATGGGCAATAAAATCTGAAGAAGATTCGTGTCTAGCAAAAAATAAACTAAATAGAATTACACATGCATACAATATTTATTGTGCTTTTTTCTATCTACAATCATATTTTTTCTTATATATTTTTTTTATAGGGTTGACTAAAACGCATATTTGAGGAAAACAACGCCACCCATATATAAATAAACCCCTCAAACTAACACTAATTAGAATTAGCCTACAAAATTTTTCTCGTAAGGTATTTTTTTCTAAACACTCTACCACCAACAGATCACATATAAATAAACATACCCCCCCCAAAAAAAATGCGCTCCATGAAAAGTTGTCCTGTGTGCAAGAGAACCATATCAAGCAAACGTTTTGCAAGACATTGTCGTACCTGCGTGCCAGGCAAGCATTTGGCTGCCACTGAACTATGTTCCGGATGCAATAAACAGATCACAATTGCGTATGCCAAGAAGAAGCATAAGCTTAATTGTGTAAGCAAAAATACATCTGGGGCCCAGCCTTCGACCTCCACCAAGAGGAAGGCAGAAGCAGCCTCCATCAATGCACCATCCGCCAAACGTGTCAAGCCTGTGGCGAAAGCGAACCAGACTGCTTTCGAGCGGTTGTTAGAGGACTTTGTCCACACTTCGGAGGGCTCATGCGACGTGCGTAGCTTTTTGGAGAACGTGCAAGCCAAAATTATTTCCATCCTCGGTGATGCGCTTGCAACGCACTCCACCAAATTCTACGCATCGCTACGTTGCCAGTACAAGAAGCCGTCTGATGAAATTTACAGCTTCTGCCACAACACCAAGGCGAAGACGCTGCATCTGGCGGATGTCGACAACCTCGAGGTCATCTACAACCAGTTTGCCGATGAGCTGGTGGCAAAACAAGAAGAACATCAAGCTAAAGGCTCGGGGGGTTCGCTGTGCGGTGAACCCCACGAACTGTGCGTCAAACTTTGCAAGTTCATACCTCTCTCCGCCTCCAGCTACGTCCCCTTACCACCTACTATTGCGGTAAAGAAGGCTGTCCTGAACATTCAGAACAGTGACGCCAAGTGCTTCGTATGGTGTGTTCTGGCAGCTTTGCACCCTGTCAACCGGAAAAACCAACCACACCGAGTTAACCACTACCTACCCTACGAGTCAGAGCTGGAAGATGCGATGGTTGGGATCGACTATCCCGTGGAGGTCCCGGACATTCGAAAGTTCGAGGCCCGTACACACAACCCTCGGTTGGCCATCAACATTTATGGCCTCACTGACAAAAATATGGTGTACCCCATCCAGGTGAGCGACGTAGAGGACGATGGTGCGCAGGAAATTCACCTTCTGCTCATCAAGGACGAGACCCATCACCACTACACCCTTATCCGTTCCCTCTCCCGGTTGGTGTCGAGCCAAAAAAGCAAGCATCATGGTAGCATAGAAGTTTGTCGAAGGTGTCTGTTCACTTTTGACAATCGAGAACAGCAGGATTATCAGCGCATCAGAGGTCCCAACATCGCTGCCGAGAAGCTCGCTCGCCACAAATTTTATTGCAATGACAACGAGCCTGGGGTGGCAGTCTTACCCGAATCTGGCGTCGTGGAGCGTTTCCACATGCACGGTGCTATGGTGGAGCACCCCGCTATCATCATCGCAGATTTCGAGGCCTTCCTCAAACCCCTGTCCACTTGCGATCCCGATCCCGAAGTTTCCTCTACCACCCCTTACCAACTCCACGAGGCATCCAGTTTCGCATACGTTGTGGTGCGACGTGACCAGCACATCGCCCCCGAGCCCTACGTGTACCGTGGCCCCGACGCAGCCAAACATTTCCTCGAGAGGATGGTTGTCGAGGCCATCGAGATAGGGAAGGTACTGTTGGCCCCCAAGTCTATGCTCCCACTGTCCCCCGACGATCAACATAGACACGACGAGGCCATCGCTTGTCCTGTCTGCGACAAGGAGTACACCGCCAACAACCGTAAAGTCCAACACCACGATCACTTTAACGGTAGGTACGTTGGTCCTTGGTGCAACGGATGCAACCTCATGGCCCGGGACCCGCACTTCACCCCTGTGTTTTTTCACAATGGCTCGGGATACGACTTCCACCACCTCGTCAAGCATCTTGGGTACGACGACATGCGAATCAACGTCCTGGCGCAGAACGAGGAGCGTTACATTAGCTTGAGCAAGTGGGTGCGAATCCCAGGATCACACTCTACCGTCGAGCTTCGTTTCCTCGACTCCCTGAGGTTTCTCCCGGCCAGTCTCGATGTTCTCGCAGGGAAGCTTAGCGACGAGCAAATGCTCATCACCTCCGGAAATTTTCCGAACTTGGACGTCGGCCTCTTCAAGCGTAAGGGGTCTATCCCTACGAATACGTCACAGACGCTACGAAGTTCGCGGAGACGTCGCTACCTCCCCAGGCGAAGTTCTACAGTCAGCTACGAGGCTCGAACATCACCGACGAAGAATATCACCATGCCCAGTCCATGTGGCGCGAGCTGGGTTGTCGAACTCTCGGGGACTACCACGACGCCTACCTCAAACTTGATGTGACGCTCCTCGCCGACGTGTTCCAGACGTTCCGTGCGACCGCAATGAAGATCTACCAGCTGGACCCCGCCTACTTCTACAGTCTCCCCGGACTGGCGTGGTCAGCCATGTTTCTGGTGACGAAGATCGAGCTGGAGCTTCTTTCGGACGTGGACATGGTGCTGTTTGTGGAACGTGCCGTGCGGGGTGGAATGGTCCAGGTGTCGCAGCGACACTCGCGCGCCAACAATCACCACATGACCACCGGCTGCGACACCTCACAACCGTCCAGCTACATCATGTACACGGACGTCAATAACCTCTACGGATACTCCATGATGCAGCCACTCCCCTTTAGAGGCTTCGAGTGGGCTGACCCTTCCAACTTCGACATCGAAAGCTTCGACGATTCAGAACATGGGTTCTTCGCCGAGGTGGACCTTGAGTTCTCCGAGAAGCTGCAGGATTTGTTCAGCGATCTTCCCCCTGCACCCGAGTTCAAGTGTCCACCCGATTCCAACCAGAAGAAGCTCGTCATGGATTTCGAGCCCAAGAAGAATTACGTCCTGCACTACCAGAATCTCCGGTGGTTGATGCAGCGAGGGGTCGCGGTCCACGCGGTCCACGCACTTCTCCGTGGTTGCGTCCATATATTGAAGTCAACACCAAACACCGCACCGCAGCCACGTCCGAGCTTGATAAGGATTATGAACAATGCGGTGTTCGGGAAAACCATGGAGAATATACGGAATCGTGTAGATGTGAGGCTAATATCAAACAAAGCACAATGTCGCAGGCTCGTAGCAAACCCGTTATTCAAATCGAGGACCATTTATAATGAACAGCTTGCTCTGGTGCATATGAGGAAGAGCGAGGTGAAGCTCAACAAGCCAATTTATGTTGGCGCCTCAGTATTAGACCTGAGCAAGCTGCACATGTTTCAAATATATTATGGGAAACTACGCCAGCACTATAACAACAATATTAGCCTACTCTACACGGACACGGACAGCTTGGTGTACCATGTTCGCACGGACGACGCGTACGGGGATATAGCCACAGTTCCATCTTTGGTTAACCTCTTCGAGACGTCGGGCTATCCCCAGCAAAACAAGTACGGTATTCTGGCCCGCAACAAGAAGGTGCCTGGCAAACTCAAAGACGAGAAGGACGGTGATGTAATTCTCGAGTTTGCAGGTCTTCGCGCCAAGGCCTATGCCATCAAAGCCGAGGGCAGCGTTACCAAGAAGGCCAAGGGTGTCGGCAGACAGGTGGTTCGGGAGCATCTCACATTCGAGGACTTTGTCGATTGCCTCAAGACCAGGTCGTCGGTTCTAAGAGAAGAACAGCGCATCCAGAGCGTCGACCATGTGTTGACCACCAACGAGGTGAGGAAGATTGCCCTGGATCCCAACGACGACAAGAGGTGCGTTCTCCAATGTGGAATCCACACACTCCCATGGGGACACAACCGTTTGAGAGATGGAAAAAATGTTACAAATGTCCATAAAAAAAAAGTGAACCTAACATCAAACTAAAAAAAATTGAAAATAACAAAAAAAAGTAAACCTAACATCAAACCAAAAATTTGAAAAAAAAAAGAATACCTAACATCGAACCAAAAAAATTTGAAAATAACAAAAAATCTTGCACGTACAAAAAATAAATAACCAGCATGCCTATGAACTTGTTCGGTTTCAAAAAACAGATCATCATGGAAACTGCACCGTCCATACCAGATCATGAAGTCTTACCTTCCGTGTTACCTAAACTCAACGGTCTGTTGATCATTCACCTCAACAGCATTTGGACGAAATTGGATGAAGACGTCGGCAAAATTTTTTACATCTTCAACAACAATTTACATTTCTACGAAATTCCGATCGACGGAAAACTTCAAATCACCGTGAATCCGGAAAACGCAGGCGAAATCAAAATTTCTACCGGCAAGAACATTTTTCGAATTAAGCACGACAAGATGCTTTCTAACATTACGTACGATGTGTCTGCAGGAGATTATTTTTACATGGAACTCCTCGGAGATTACGACAAACTTATTCCTCTCTTCGTAGAATTACGAATCGTCTATCCTATTATAAATAACCGTTAACCAAAAATGCCTAACGACATTTTCGGCAACACCAAGCGTGTAGACCACGCAGAAGAGATTCTCATGTTGGACATTCGAGTTAAGAAGTTGAGGACCGATTTGATCGCTTTGCAGGAAACCTTAAACAAAAGTTTAGAGTCGGAAATAGCTACGCTCCAAACGCAATGTCTCGACCCCATTCTGAAAATCGATTCCGAACTGAAGACGCTGATAAAAAATTATGTCGACGTACCTTCTTACGACAACGTTCAAAATATACAGTTGAGCGTGGATTCGCTTCAAAATGATTTGGCCAAATTACAGCAATTTCAATTGAAAAATGAAGATTTGGAAAAATTGAAACTCGAAATCGAAGAACGAACTTCCGCAATAGAAAAGAATTTCTCCGAACTTCAAACCGTGGTGAACGATAAAGACGCAGAACGCTTGCATGTCGTCGTTTCCAAATTACAAGAAGAATTCACCAGCACGTTGGAAGAAATTAAATCCAAGTTACAGACTTTGGAAGATACCATGACGAACCTACCATCGTCGGACGAACTGCAGGTCATCGGTAAAAGCGTCGCGAACATAAAAATTCAATTGGAGGCCTATCAAGATTTCGAACATATTCAAACCACCATCGCTACGCTTCAGGCGTCCTTGGAATTGATCAACGAAGAAATTAAAAATATTCACGCTGAAGCGAGAGCGTTGACGAGCATTCAAGACACGTTGAGCACGGTTCAGCATAAAATCGAATATTTAGAAAATTTAAACGTCGAAACGAATCTCGCTCATTTTCAAAACGTACTCGACAACATACAGGGTGACTTGGAATCGTTACGGACGAGCGTGCCTTCGAGCGAAGATTTGGAAAAATTGAAAACGGCGGTGACGGCACTATCCGAATCGAGCGACATCAAAAGTTCATTGAGCGATCTCGAGAGTAGGGTGGCCAATCTCCCCACCTCCAAAGAATTGCACGCTTTGAAAAGGAACATATCTCGAATGCTGAAACGACTGGAAACGGAAACGGCGAACGTGGAACAGATTCGAGACGAAATTAGTTCACTGGTGTCGACGCTGCCCACTTCGCAGAGCGTCGCCGACCTTCACACGCAGTTTACAGAGATGCGAATCATCGTGAACGATCTTACCGAGAAGAGCTCGAAATTGAATCAAGTCGAGAACCTTCAGAACATCGTCGTCAACATCAGAGATCAAGTCGGAGTGCTGGAATCCACGCAGGAATCGACGCTGGCTTCTTTCGGTGCCAAGTTGCAAGAACTCAACGAAAACTACAAGCAGTTGAACGTGGAAGTGAAAATCAAACCGTCGTTTTCTGCCGTAACAGATACCATAGTCGAGCATTTGCTGCCCATCGAAAATAAACTCGGACAAGTTCACAGTAATCTGCTCGGCGTCGACACTAAATTCGCTAAACTGCATTCTCTGCAAGCCATCGAAATCAACAGCGTACCCAATCAACAGAGAATCTCCACGTTCGTCGAAGGTAACAAACTGTACATGTTACATCCTTATCATCCGTACTACAAGTTTCTCCTCGATGGCACGATTCAGATAAACGAATTTTCGTACTGGTCTCACGGTAGAAAAGCTAGCGTTCCCACCATGACTTTGATATCGAATCGTGGTGTCCAGAAAGCAGGAAACATTCCTCTGGCACGTTGGAACGAAACGCGCAACATATATGAAATACACGAAGACGAAGATCTTACCGTTTTCGACGTGAGTGCCGGCGATAAGCTGATCATTCAAAACACGAGCGAAGTGCCACCCTCTTTGAATCCCATCACGCTTGTGCTTCTCTTGAAACGTAATCTCTTAAAAAAATGTCTAGGCAAGCCATCGTCGAAGAATTGCATAAACCTGCACGCCGTAACTACGAACGTTTGGCTGTGGTAACCAAGGGCATCGACGACCTCTGGCAAAGTGACCTCGTGGAGATGAGTAGCGGCAATTTGAAAAACGTTCATAAATTGAACAAGGGCAACAAGTACCTTCTCACCGTCATAGACACGTTTTCGAAATTCGCATGGACTCTACCTTTGAAAGCCAAAACGGGAACATGCGTCACGGAAGCATTCAAATTAATTTTTCGCGAAAGCGGCGGCAGACGACCACGGTTTCTGCAAACAGACTAGGTGAAGGAATTTTACAACGCCGTATTCCAAAAGTTTATTCAAAAACACAAGATTCAACATTATTCGACCTTCAGTCACATCAAAGCCAGCATCGTGGAAAGATTCAATCGAACCTTGAAAACACACATGTGGAAACGATTCACGCTTCGGGGAAATTACAAATGGGTCGACATCCTGCCGGAACTCGTCGACACCTATAATGATACGGTACACAGAACGATAGGCATGAAGCCAGCTGACGTTACGAAATCTGACGAGCAGCGTTTAATTTCTACAGTTTACTGTCCAAAGTACACACCCACGACAAAAAAAACTAAATTCAAAATTGGAGACCGGGTGAGGATCAGCAAATTCAAACGCACCTTCGAGAAGGGATTCACAAAAAATTGGAGCATGGAACTTTTTACGGTGGTTCGAGTTTTACCTGGAAACCGACACACGTATATAATAAAAGATAGTGGCGGCGAGATTTTGAAAGGAAGATTTTACGAAGAGGAACTCTCTAAAACGAAACACCCCGACACGTACCTCATCGAGAAAGTATTGCGTAGGAAAGGTGACAAACTGTTTGTCAAATGGCTGGGACTTCCGGAAAAGAGTTGGATCGACGCGGACGAAGTGATCTTGTGAGTACGTGGAACGTGGTGAAGCGTCTACCGGATCCGGAAAGTCAAACAAGAAAAAAAAAGAAAGGTGAGTTGCTTCCCGACAGCATCCGCTGTCTGATCGCAGGTCCTTCGGGGTGTGGGAAAACGACACTGCTCGTGGACAATTTTCTCCTCGCACCGAATTGGTTAGATTGGAAGAACAGGCACCTGTACGTGTTCTCGAAAAGTTTGGAGCAATCCAAATACCAGCAACTGATGAAACTGTACGATGGTCTGGACATTGCAACGTTCGCCTCGGAAATAAAACCACTCGACGATTGTCGTGAAAATTCAGTTGTTGTGTTCGACGACGCCATCCTGGAAAATCAAAATGAAATTCGCAACTTTTTCACGCAAGGTCGTCACAAAGGAATGGATTGTTTTTACCTAGCTCAAACGTTTTCCAAAATTCCAAAACAGTTAGTGCGCGACAACGCTAATTTCATATGTTTGTTTCGTCAAGATCACACCAACCTCAAGCACGCGTACGATGACTACGTAGACGGAGACATGAACTACAATCAATTTTCGGAAGGCTGCTGCTCTACTTGCTGGAACGGTGACGATTTCGGATTCGCGACGATCGACATGACGAGGAAACCCAACGACGGAAAATACAGAAACAAAATCAACGACTTTCTAAACGTTGCAACGTTGTGAGAAACGACGTATATAAATAAACGTTATGACGAAACGAAAAATCGAAGACGAAAATCTCAAGTTGCGAAAATACCTCGCGAAACGCTTCAAAGGTTGGAAATCCGAGAATCGCGGATTCTACGAAGAGAAGAAACGTCAGGATCAACCTGTGATCGATACCATCAGCGGTCTAGGTAAAGAAATTAAAAGTGTCACGGAACAAAATAAAAATTTGATCAACGAACTTGTACCGCTCGCAGCTAAAAGTTACGCTGTACCCACGCCTATTTCGAGCATTCCTTCGACGCCGTTCGAACTGAAGGATGCACCGGCACGACGTCGAGCTATTGGTAGCACGTCGTCTTCGGATAAAATCGAGTTGGGACCTTTGGCACGAGACTACCTGAGCACGGGGAAATTCGACAAGGATGAAGTGTTCGGATTGTATCCCAGCATGGAAACCAACGAAGGCGGTGGTGTGGTGTGGAAGATTGGGAAATCGAAGGTGACCTTCGAAGGCAACGACATTAAAGTTAATTTAGGCGAGAAGGATAGTTGGACCAGGTATCCGGGTACGGTGGGACTGTGGGAACTCGTTGCCAAAAAGCAGCCGAAAGATTACACCGACGAAGATTACCAGAGTTACAAGGAAATTCTGATCATGACGGATGCCTTGTACCAGAACAACGACGCCTCGCAGAATAGGGTGAAATCGAGCAGCGGCGAGAAGTACAGGAATCTCATCAAACCGATTTGGAACCAGGTCAAAACAGGCAGCGGCGTCAAACGCTACAACACGTTACCCAAAGAATTCGTTTGGGTGGACGACGTTAGGAAGCTCGTGGACCGATTGTTGGTAATAGCCGGCGAAGAGAATGCAGGCAACCGTAATTTCTACAACGAGAAGGTTGGCATCGTGGACATGATCAGCACGAAACTTTCCAACTTCATCGTGAACGACGACAAGGGCATAGGTTACCTGATCAAAATCATCAACACGCTACCTCCGAAATTTTGGAACGTGGCCGAAGGAAAAGGACTCGTGAACGACATCATCAACAAGTTACCTTTCGAGATGCATCTACCTGGCTACCAGTACTGCGGACCGGGTACCAAACTCGAGAAAAGATTGGAGAGAGGAGACAAGGGTGTGAATCCGTTGGACGCCGCATGCAAAAATCACGACATCGCTTACAACACCACGCAGACGGATCTGGATGCACGTCACGAAGCAGACAGAAAGTTAGAGCACGCAGCTTTCGAAAGGTTCGTGAGCAGAGACGCATCGCTGGGTGAACGGGTCGCCGCACTGGGTACCACCATCGCCATGAACACAAAACAAAAATTGGGGTGGGGTATATAAATAACATACCGTAAAAAAACTACACAAGAAAAAATCTCAGAATATATATATAAATAACATACCGTGAAAATAACACATAAAGCATCAACATGAAGCCCAAGGGTGTCGTGTACCAGATACCATATTCGAATCTAAAAAATCTAGGTGCCCTCGATGAGTTACTCACCAAGAAACAACGCGAGAAGAAACGTTCTTGCTTGTCGAAAGGACACGGAATAAAATTGCTGCTCAGCACACCTCAATTGAAAAGATTGCAGCGTTCGCGGAAACAGCAAAAAATCGGAGGTTTCATATTCAGCATCCCGGCCATCTTAGCAGCATTGGGGGCCGTTGGAAGTTTGGCCGGTGGAAGTGCCGCCATCGCGAAAACCGTCATAGACTCGAAGAAGAACAAGGCGGAATTGGAAGAACAGAAACGTCACAACCTGGCCATGGAGAAGAAAGGGGGGAAGGGCGTGATGAAGAAGTTTAAAAAAAAGAAACAACAGCACTCACCAACCGAGATATTGAATCTCTGATCGGACCGTTACAAATCAAACACTTCAGAGGAGTTTTCATGTCCGACTCGTTACCTTCAAGCGTTAAAAGAAGAGAATGCGGAGTAGTCAACTTGGACGGTCAAGAAAATCCAGGCACGCATTGGATATGTTACCACAAAAATGATGATAAAGCATTCGTTTTCGATTCTTTCGGAGGTGTTCCACCTACAAATTTAATTCATTATCTGAAAACGAGCAAAACCTCTATATACTACAACGACGAACGCATTCAAAATTTCGGAGACGTGAACTGTGGTCATCTCTGCCTCTCCGTGCTCGCGTTTCTCTCTAAAATAAATAACCCTACGATCGAGGATTTCCAGAAAGCATTGTGGAACCTCAAACAGCATCACTAGGATGGGCGTGTTCCATCTCACGAGCGAATCATCGATCTTGAAACTCACGCTGCACGACGACATCGTCTATCCTAAATCCGTGGCTCTGCGTGCATTCTACAGCATGTACCTCATACCTAATGTTACGCAGCACAACAACAAAATTAGCGTCGGAAGCGAACACATCGTCGTCACGCCAGGCCAATACAATCTTTCCACTTTGCAAGCTCAGTTACCCAAAGGCACGTACCTTTCTCAAAATTCGGTCACTCAGAGAGTGGAAATCCTATCCGCGACGGAGACCGTGGACCTGGGCACCATGGGAGAACTTTTAGGTTTCGAGAACAACCACCCAAAACTCGAAGCTGGCATCAAGCACGTAGCAACCAACATTCCTAAATTCTTGGCCATAGAGACTCTGAACGTACACTGTAACGTGGCCGAAGGTATGATCACGAAATCTTCGGACGGATTGTTAGGAAGTCACAAGCAGACGGGAATCATAGCCACTTTCAAACCAAGTTCCGAGTTCATGGAACCGATCATCTACACACCCTCTTCGCCGATCTATTTTCCAGTATGTCGCAACCGCATAGACGACATAGAGTTGGTGGTGACGAACGAGAAAGGAGAGGTGGTGGATTTCGCAGGTGCAACGACGACGGCCATCGTGGAGATCAACGTATAATAAATAACACGCATAGTGAAAATGGAGCAAATCGAAAGTTACGAATTGCAATCTTTCCCTCCCAACCGTCGCACGTTCGCCAATCTGAACGAAGCGAACAGGGAGATCGAATACGACGTAGACGTAGGCGACGGGTTCATTCATCCTCACAGAGCGGACCTCTACCTTCAATTCGACGTGGTGAAGAAGGAAAGCGGAGACGCGTTTCCCGCAGCAGCAAACTTGATACTCGTGGACAACTTCGTGCCTCACCTGTTCTCGCAGGTGGAGGTGAGGAAACACAACACCGTCATCGACAGAATAGATTATCCAGGCATCACGTCGACGGCAGTGGGAACGTTGAAATTATCCAAAACGGACGCAGCGTACTACCAGGCCGGGGGATTCGAAGCCGGGACCAAAATATCGACGAGAAGTCACACGGTGCTCTTTCCCATGCGTCTGCTGCCTGGTTTCTTCTCGGACTACAAGGAGATCATGTGGAAGGGAGGACTGAGGATCACGTTTCGAAGAGCGGCCAACGACAACAACGCACTGATGCGATACGCTACTTTGGGTCCGGACGGCACCACGCCGATAGCCAACACTTTACCCGAAGCAGCGAAATGCGTCATCCGGAGCATGGAATTGAGAATGCCGGTGGTGGAATACGAAACGAACTACGCCCTCAAGTACAAAGCGGACATCTTGAAAAGTCCGCAGGTGCCGATTCACTTTCACGGTTACCAGTGCGTGCAGAATATGGCGTCGGGAAGTCACATGGAATTCGACGTGACGACACAGTTCAACAACATACAGTTCGACATGCCAGATTTCGTCGTAGTGCTTTTTCAGACCGGGAGGGACAAGAATCAGGAAAAAGATTCCAGCAAGTTCGACGACTGCAAGATCAAGAACCTTTATCTGAAGAACGGTAGGAACGAAGTGTTCCCGCGCGAGAATTACAACCTCGACATGACCAAAGACGATTACCTCAAACTTTACGAAGCTTACACGGCTTACAAACGCGTGACCGAAGGAAGCGTGGACGTGTACTACGCGCCCAGCGAATTCAAAGCACGGAGACCCATGACCGTCATCAACACATCTAAGAGAAAGAAGGTTGTGGTCAACGATCGAACCAACATCAAGGTCGTCTGCGAGTTCCACGATGCCTTGCCCGAGGATACCCTATGCAGTGTCATCCTGATTGCAGAGAAGTCCTTCGCCTACGACGTGAAGAACGAGAGGGTCACAGAGCAGTTTTAACAAGTTTTTAACATCTTTTCTTGCACAATAAGAAATTTTTTGTACTAGCACAATCAGTTACAATGGCACAATACGAATTTCACTAGTTCAGATCAGTTACAAATGTCAATTTTATTAGTTATCAGTTACAATATTTTTTTTTGCACTATAGCACGAGACAATCAGAATTTGCACAAAATTTGTTGTTGTTTTTACACGTGAAAATTAACAATAAAATTCTTTCTTTTTTTATCGTTTCAGATGCTGTCGAAACATCAAAAACACATACACACACTAGAAAAAAAAAGCATGCAATTTTTTTTGTAACACACACATATTCTCCATCTTCACCAAGAAAATATTATAATAAACATAATTATTTTTATCTATATCTCACAATAAAACTCTATATATCCAAAAATATCACAACATCAAATAACACTAGAGTCGTTAGTACACGTTGCATGCATTACGGAGGTCCTCTGTAGAGTTTCATGGAAGTTTGAGGAAAAAAAAAACACGTGAAACTCTACAGAGGTGCGGTTGTAGATAACCGCAGCCATTAGAAAACTTTTACTTTTTTGGCTGGGCACCACGCACCCTGGGGGCCTCCCCATGTCGCAGTGGTAGCACATTGCCTTGTAATCAAGGGGTTCCGGGTTCGATACCCGTTGGAGGCACAAGTGGTTCGGAACCCACTTTAAACTGTAGGTCCAGTCCCGATTAGCCTTACTGTGCATAAAGTGGACTTAAAACTACAACTCAACAACCACGCACCCTGGCGAGGTTATAGGGGCCAGGTATCCTAAAAAACAACAATTATTATTTTGTTTGTTTGTTTGCGTCACAATACACGCGCGCGCGCGCGTGTGTGGCACATCGTTTCCCCGAGAGAGGTTTACAAAAGTCACGATATATAAACATTGGCCTCTCTCTTTTTTTTTTTTTGGGACTTGGAAAAAATTTACAATAAGAGGACATCGCTCACCACTGTTGCCAGCCATAAATCTCTCTCTCTCTCTTTTCATCTTACAGCAACGTTGGCATCTCTATTTTTTTTTAGTTGTAAGTAAATTGCCAACACACTCTAGTTAATAATGCTACATATTATACGCACACACGCACACACATACTGTGTTGCCATCCACCCATCTCTCTCTCTTTTACGGCAGTGCGTGTTTGTTGCCGGCTCTCTTTGTTTAGTGTGTGTAGGTTGGCAAAAATTGCTTTATGCACTGTAAGGCAAGCCTCAAGCAAAATTGCCAGCTCCTTGCTTTAGGCTAGGTTAGACCAAGAAAAAAAAAAGCTGTAGGTGAGTGTTGGCAGTTGTCGGTTGTTTAACTCTTCCCTCTCTCTCTTCTTTCTTTTTTTTTTTGTAAAAAATTATGGCAAAAGTACCAGTAGGTTGGCAACCTTGTTTTATGTACTGTAAGGCAAGTTGTCAGTTTCTTGTTTTAGGTTAGGTTAGACCAAGAAAAAAAAAAGTTGTAGGTGGGTGTTGGTAGCTGCCGGTTGTTTAACTTTTCCCTCTCTCTCTTCTTTCTTTTTTTTTTTGTAAAAAATTATGGCAAAAGTACCAGTAGGTTGCCAACTTTGCTTTATGCACTGTAAGGCAAGCCTCAAGCAAGGTTGCCAGCTCCTTGCTTTATGCACTGTAAGGCAAGCCTCAAGCAAGGTTGCCAGCTCCTTGCTTGAGGCTAGGTTAGACCCAAAAAAAAAAAACCTTGGTGATTTTTTCGAGTAAAATATTGGCAACACTGCAAGAAAATAGGACTTATGCCTTACAAGAGCAAACCATTAAGGTGAGCCTCAAGGAAGATTGCCAGCTCCTTGCTTTAGGCTAGGTTAGACCCAAAAAAAAAACCTTGGTGATTTTTTCGAGTAAGCAGCTGGCAACACTGCCAGAAAATGGGGCTCATGCCTTACGAGAAAAATCCATTAAGGCGAGCCCCACCGAGCCCCATTTTCGGTTGCAGAACTCCCCCACCACCACTACTTAAACCCGCAATTTCTCGAGAAAAATTTAATATGTTCTTGACATAGAAGTTTCAGAATTGATGCAACAATCTTTTGATTTACATATTTCGCGGTTGAATCCTTAATAGTGGTTTTTGTGCTCGGACTGGAAATTCCTAAGTGAGTGATATATGTCGAAGCCTTGGAATAATGGGTGTTTTGTGCACAAGTAAATTATTCTAGCCGAGGGGATGTATGGAACATGAATAACCACTACTCTTGTAAGTTCCGAATGCTTTTAAATATGTTACTTAGCATTAAGGTTTCAACTTTCATGTGTATTGTAATATCTTAAAGTAGCAATAATTAAGGTAGATAAAACAAAGGTGGCCGGCCATATTTTAGCTTTTAGGGCAATTTACAAAACTCTAATGAGAGATAAATTTCTGAAATTAAAAAAAAAGAAAACAACTCCTGTAACAAATGAACAACGTGTAGCAAATTAATATTTTCCCAAATTGCTTGTAACTAAAATAAAATACAAAACTGTTACACCAAAGGTGTAAGTTCATTAGAAAATGTTGCTTGTGCTAAAAAAAAAACAACATATTTATTCTTGTCGCTACAATATATTATAGAAAATTGTTGGTCTCAAACTTTTGATTGTTGACATATCTAACGACGAATAGCAGACCTCCACGATGGAGTGGTTAGCACAGCCAATACAACGGTAAGAGTCCCTGGTTCTAATCCGGCCAGGACATGGGTGTTTCTGTGAGTGTCCCTTCATCAATTTCATCACACCATCACTCATCCTCATCTTCGCGATTAGCCAAAAGTGGCAGAAAAACGAAGCGAAATAAACCAAATCAGCCATTGGACAGTGGCGTAGCTAGGGGTGGGCGAAGTGGGCGACCGCCTGGGGCCTCGCGTCCCATGGGGTTGATGCGAAAAATGTAATAATTAGAAGTTAGAATAATACATGGGAAAGGCTAATTTTTGTGCGCAATAAATTAAAACATTCATTTTTTTATCAGACTTTAAATTGTAGTTTATCGTTATAATTTGAATGAATACATCGAGCCGTAATATGCAGGCAGACCGGCCCTAAGACTAAGGAGGGCCGATAAAAATGAAAATTATTGCCGTATTTTTCATGGAAACATTTACGTAAAAATTCATGATAACTTGCTTAGACATTATTATCCATTTATTCTTTTCTCGAATAAAAAGTGCTTTGTCTTGTCTTTTCTTATTTATCTTGACCTTGCACTTCCGGTTTTAATATTTTAACCATAAAGCACCTACAGTATAACTGCCACGGAGCAAGGTGTGAAGCATTTAACATTTGTTGATATTGAAACCGATTGTGTCGAACAGCCAGCCTCGTAGCTAGATATTGTGGCAGGGTTGTGGTTTAGCCTCTCCCTTTTCCCCCGCTGTACTGATATTTTTGATTTCTTTTTCTTTAAAAAAAAAAAGTTTACCATGTTTAAGAATATTTCAGTTATGTTTTAGTGCCTGAAGAACATCTTTAAACTACTTTGGTCAAAGAAAATTCCATTAGTGTGTTACAAGAATATACTTCTGCCAAGTGTAAATTTCTCCGTCGCATATTATTAAATATAATTTTCTCCAGTAATTTATTATTATTATTATTTAACTATGATATGTTGCTGACGTATTCTTCAAGATTTTGTATCAATTCACATTGAGATTTCAAATTTAAAGAACGGATAGGGCCTCGCAATATGTTGCTACGCCACTGCTTCCGGACTACGTTCTTGAACAAAAATAGGTATCGTTGCTTTGACACAAAAAAAAAAAAAATTACAATGTAACTATATGATGAAAAAGATAATTAAATGAGCTTTCAAAATATGTGTAATGTATGAACATTCGTTAATTTCAAGCATGTACACACACACATTTCTTAGTTACCAGAAAATAATAACGACAACTAATGTGCTGGATCCCTGACGCAATAACTTACATAAATGGCTGCTGGCAGTTCGTTCTCTGCATCGTGCACCAGAGGGGACTGGGTAGATTAATGTAGTGCCATTTGCTAGCTGTGTTAAATACTATTATGGCTTTCATGAAGCGAGGCCACTTTGCAACCTTTGGCTCACCTACCTTATTATTAGGGAACGGATTTTAAGGTGCAGCACCTTTCCAGAAATATAGCTATTTTCGTGTAGATCGTTTGGGATATTTATTTTGAACATGAAATAAAGTAAAGTGAAGACACTTTGTTCCACCATTTCTTGATATTAGCACATTTATCACCTTTTTATCCACTCTTTCATGCTTCAGCACCTTTTTCCTTCCTTTAAGACAGAGAGAGAAATGCGATATTTAAACACACGAGAGAAACAGGACATGACATAGAGTGAGATGAGGCTAAGGAGATAGGAAGGGAGAAGAGAATGCTAGTGAGAAAATGGAAGGAGGCCAAGGAAATAGAGAAGAAAGGTGAAGAAGACACAATGAATTGGAATGGGGGACTGAAGATGAACAAAGAATGGAAGAAGGTGTTAGAAAGAGTGGAAAGGACAAGAGAGAAGGAGGAGAGAAGAAGGAAGAAGAATGAAGGAAATAGAGCGTGAGATAAAGAGTCCAACCACATTCTCTTTCAGGTGAAAAAGTACAGTTGACAAGGGAAAGCCACCTGCTAGATTGTTCCAGAACTACTTTCTAATAGTCTGGAGGGGAGTATTTTTGTGTATGTATATCGTCCTGTTTTTGTACCTTATTACATTTGTACTTTGTACAGAGTCTGAAGAAGACCTTGCTAGAAGGTTGAAACGTTACGTTCAGTTTATGTTTCATAATAAAATAAATTACTGCTTTGGTCAGCATATTAAGGTCATGGAAACAAGGCTTAATGGTGTTATAATTTTATTTCATGTTGTCTTAAAAATAAATTAGTTTCACTCTTCTTGAGCAGCTATATAAAATCTCTTAGGCTCATTTTGTAGAACAGAACGAGGACTATAAAATGGTGTAATATAATCATTGTAGCACCAATAGTACCCAAGATAATGTAGCAAAACCCGCGAGGGAAAACACAACCTTCAACAAAACCTATTCGGCAGAACCACTGTTCTCTATGCGGTCCGCGCGCATTATATACAGAAGGCGCGGGAAAAGATAGGATTGAATAAAGGCATTTTATCAGCACTTTTTTCTGCACCTTTTTGAAAATATTCTCAGAACATTTTTTCCCCTTTCCCGACCATAATTTGGCACCTTAAAATCCTTTCCCTACTTATTATTAATACATGTTTGTGTGAAATAGAATCATAATAAATGTCACAGCACGCCCCTGAAAATACACCATCACTCAATGGAAGAAATTTAACATATGTATCCGAGATAGTATGCATTGCTTTTTGTCTTTTGATGTTCTTCACGTGCTTTCAATTACAGAATCCATTGCTTGAAAAAGTATTAATGATCATATTCTGACTCAGGTTGGTGCACTTTAGGCTTTGAAACCGAAAATTATCATACGTCCATTTTACTTGCAATCTAGCTCATTTGTAATAACTCTATTTGGCAACATTGATGCGAGCGTGTGTCACGCTCACTGACCGAAGCAAAAGCAGCCATTGAAGGATAACATCTTGGGTTCTGCCACCGTGAATGCAGGCACGCCTCTGGTATTTTGCGGCTTGCGTGATGCTGGCGGAATATTTCATGTTACGCTGCTCCATATCCAGTTCCTTGTTCTAATAAGTGTTCCATTTTTCGCTCGGGTCCCATCGAGATGTGTTCTCGATAGCTTCAGATCACGGCGAACGGCTGCATTATCGGTTGCAAAGCTCGCCGAGTGTTGAGAGAGGAACTAAAGAAGTTGCCAGAGATTTATGCAAGGGAATTAACTAATCCTTGTACAAGTCTGCACGAAATCATTAAATTAGTGAACGATATAGGAACGTAGATAAACTGAGTTCCCTACATGCACTGAAATCAAGACAAGTTGATTTAGTTTCTCCGGTGCTGAGTTTCACAGGGCGTTTTGTTCCTAGGACCGATCATTAAATTCTAGGACTGACTTTACTGTCACTTCCAACGTGTTACAGACTTCTATGAGCCCTATCAGTAAAACATTAGTTACATTGCTATTGTAACTGTGTTGTCAATTACAATTTTTGAGTTCATGTTCTCTTCTTCTCTTGCCTTTGACTTATTCAGACCCCCTGCCCTCCCCCTTTTGCCACCTGCTTTACGTACTTCTGGTCTCAGGACTCTTCTTATCACTTACAAACTCTCTAGCCTTCTTAAAGCAGAAGGTTTATATCCAAGAGTATGAATTTCTCTCCATGTTGCAAGTGGAAGCGTTTTTTTTTCTTAAGTTAATTATTAAACTGGACACGATGTTTGAAATACAGTATGTAACATTGTTATTCGTACACATAGAATTTCCGAGGAAAAAATGTCATATCTACTAGTAAATATAACCATTTTCATATGTACCTGGAAATTAATGTTAATGAAGGTTTCACCAACAAATGTCAATGAAAATGTATTTTCAAAGTGTATAAACAGAGCATATAATTTGTGTGAAAAGAGAAAAACGAGCTGTTTCATGCAACATTGTTATTCGTACAGGCAAGAGTTTCAATCTACCTCGCATACAACGTCACCACTATTCGAGCGAATTCGTGCAGTTTGCAACTTCGTAACAAGTTTGAACATGCAGGCGCGCTCCCCGTCAATGCTGACGGAATGCTGGCGTAGGTATTGTTGTACGCCTATCGTCTATCTATCTAATGTGCAAGGTGAAGGAACTTGAATTATAAATTTGGCTCTTAGAGGTTATTCGTTAAGAAAAATAGGACAACAGTCAATAAATCACACTCCTCGGTTCAATACATAGTAAACAAATTTAGAGAGGAAGGTTCAACACAGAATGTGTCGAGAAAACCAAAAGAGAGACGGTTGAATAAACGTGATGAACGTTTTATTTTAAAAAGAGTGCGAGAAAACTCCCGACTAAGTGTTCCTCAGTTATGACCGTTAGTAGAAAATGTTGCTGGCAAGATGATGTCCTATCAAACTGTCCGACGTGCCTTCTGGAAGCATGGATATCATGGCAGAATACCACGAAAGAGGCCGTATGTAAATAAGGTGAATCGCAGGAATAAACTTTCATTCGCGAAAGAGCACTTACACAAGGACCAGGAATTTTGGGATAGTGGGATAAATAGGGTCTGGAGAAAATCAAATAAAGACAATGATCACATTAACACAGTTCCAATAGTTAAACACGGTGGTGGGTCATTAATGATTTGGGGCTGTATGTCGTACAAAGGTGTTAGTACCATCCAGTTTATTGATGGTATCATGGATGCATATATCTATTTTGACATATTGAAGAGCAATGTAAAGAAGAGTGCCCAAAAAATGGACATGCCGCCTATCTACAGATTCCAACAAGACAATGACAGTAAGCATAAGGCGCGAGTTAACATGAATTGGCTAATATGGAATATGACCAAACTACTACAAACACCAGCTCAAAGTCCACACTTAAATCCCATTGAGCATTTATGGGCAATTTTGAAGAGGCGAGTCCATAAAGCAGGCGTCAAGTCCAAACAAGTGTTGAAAACTGTTGTGCAAGCCGAGTGGAATAAAATAAGCTCTGAAACATGTCGGAAACTAGTTAATTCTATGAAGAACAGGTGTCAAGCAGTAATTAAAGTCAAAGGATACGCTTCAAAGTATTAGAACTGTCAGTCAATTTGCTGAATATACTTTTTTCTTACCTACAGTATGTAACATTGCTATTCGTACACATAGAATTTCCGAGGAAAAAATGTCATATCTACTATTAAATATAATCATTTTCATATGTACCTGGAAATTAATGTTAATGAAGGTTTCACCAACAAATGTCAATAAAAATGTATGTTCAAAGTGTATAAACAGAGCATATAATTTGTGTGAAAAGAGAAAAACACGCTGTTTCATGCAACATTGTTATTCGTACAGGCAAGAGCTTCAATCTTCCTCGCATACAGAACCACCGCTATTCGGGAGATTTCGTGCAGTTTGCAACTTCGTAACAAGTTTGAACATGCAGGCGCGTTCCCCGTCAAGCGGAATGCTGGCGTAGGTATTGTTGTAGGCCTATCGTCTATCTATCAGCGTGTTCGAAATGGGCAAGATGAAGGAACTTAGTTCTGATATGAAGGATGTTATTATAAATTTGGCCCTTAGAGGTTATTCGTTAAGAAAAATTGGACAACAGTCAATAAATCACACTCCACAGTTCAATACATAGTAAACAAATGTAGAGAAGAAGGTTCAACACAGAATGTGCAGAGAAAACCAAAAGAGAGACGGTTGAATAAACGTGATGAACGCTTTATTTTAAAAAGAGTGAGAAAAATACCCGACTAAGTGTTCCTCAGTTACGACCGTTAGTAGAAAATGTTGCTGGCAAGATTATGTCCGATCAAACTGTTCGACGTGCCTTGTGGAAGCATGGATATCAAGGCAGAATACCACGAAAGAGGCAGTATGTAAATAAGGTGAATCGCAGGAATAGACTTTCATTCGCGAAAGAGCACAGCCACAAGAACCAGGAATTTTTGGATAGTGTCATCTGGTCAGACGAGTCCAAGATTAATATATACGAGCCAGATGTGATAAGTAGGGTCTGGGAAAATCAAATAAAGACAATGATTACATTAACACAGTTCCAACAGTTAAACACGGTGGTGCGTCATTAATGATTTGGGGCTGTATGTTGTCCAAAGGTGTTGGTACCATCCAGTTTATTGATGGTATCATGGATGCATATGTCTATTTGGACATATTGAAGAACAATGTAAAGCAGAGTGTCCAAAATATGGACATGCCGCCTATCTTCAGATTCCAACAAGACAATGACAGTAAGCATAAGGCGCGAGTTAACATGAATTGCCTAATATGGAATGTGCCCAAACACCAGCTCAAAATCCAGACTTAAATCCCATTGAGCATTTATGGTCAATTTTGAAGAGGCGGGTCCATAAAGCAGGCGTCAAATCCAAAGAAGAGTTGAAAACTGTTGTGCAAGCCGAGTGGAATAAAATAAGCTCTGAAAGATGTCGGAAAATTGGTTAATTCTATGAATAACAGGTGTGAAGCAGTAACTAAAGTCAAAGGATACGCATCAAAGTATTAGAACTGTCAGCCAGTTTGCTCTGAATATACTTTTTTCTTTTATATTATTAAGTGTACGAATAGAAAAGTTGTACAAAAAATGGCATGTTTTTCTTTCCGTTTCATTAAATTTATTATTGTCATTAGTTATACAGAATTTGGGTAAAATTTTATGTTCCTAATGATATTAGTTAATGAATTGTAAAGAAACAATTTCAAAAGAGTGTATTTCCTTTCAGATATTAAAGCATTTTCTTTGAAGATCCGTCTGTACGAATAAGAATGTTACATACTGTATATGATGAATAATAATTTTCGGAATTCCATGTATTCCTTATGGGGAATCAACTTCACATCAAGTTACGCCTAATCAAATGGAAGTTTCGACTTTTCCGCTGGTTAAATGCATCTTCAAACTGCCCTCCTCCCGTTGATATATTTTCTTATTCCACCGGAAGTTTTATATTCCCAAGAGAACAAATCAAATAATACGCCCATAAGTCCAATACATTTATCCTTGCCTCCTACGACCATCCTGCCAGTGTTGCCAAACCTGAGCTAAATTTCACCTTAAATGGAGTTAAAACTGACTTTCAAGGAGCAAGATTTACGAAGGCTGGATAGTTGTCAAAGGGGTGGCGCGCTGCTATTACCGTTAACTCAAAATTGATGATAATTTATTCTTAGTTTTCACCATCTAGATCCGACGGCATCACCCATTTCAATAATGCACCGATGGTCGTATGAAATCGAAAATAAAGGATTCCCTGATAACAAATATTATGTCAATTCCACGTCAACACGGCGCTATAAAAATTATCTGGGAATATAAGAGGGGGTGGGGCGACGCAGCCAATATAACAGTATCACGTTACGTGCAAAACGTATAATCATGACAAAAGTTGGTCTATCTGGTCCGGTACCAGTGATGGCATCATAGTGAGGCATGGGGGAAGGCGACCCAGTTCACAGCCAAACGAGTCCACGAAAGATTGGATTGGATTGGATTGATTTGGTGTTTTAAGTCCACTTTATGCACAGTAAGGCTAATTGGGACTGGACCTACGGCTTAAAGTGGGATCCGAACCACTATGTGCCTCCAGAGTCCACGAAAGAGCCAGATCTGGCTTCAAGAGAGCTAAGTTGGCAACACTGCCCGGAGGGAAGAGCTTGGAAAGAGCCCCGTGGAAACTGCACCGCATGCCCTTAAACAGTATCTTGTGTTGCAGGAAATCATCTGTGGGTGGGACATTCCACTTAGCACGAGTTGCGAAAGTTTATAACTCGGAAACCAAACATTTTCGAACCTATGTTTTCATGAACTATTTTCATTATTTACATATTCTTGAAGTTATGCGGCTTATTTTTGGGACACCCGGTATATTTTGATGAAGCAAATCTTGACGCCCTCTGAGACGCGGAGAAACGCGGCAACAAAACTTCTTTCGTCTGCTTCTATAGAAATCAAATGCTGTAGCACCCACTAAAGGTAAACGCGCGGAACCGAAGCGCGGAATTTCCGTGGCAGAAGTCTGCAGGTTATCTTAAAGGTTATCGCCCACTCAGACGCCGGAAACGCGTCTGTTGCCGCGTTTCTCCGTGTCTCGGAGTGCGTTAAGCTTAAGAGATGTTTGAAAGTATTGATCGGGAGCGTAGCACTATATGGATACGAAAAATGAGTAGTCGAAAATATGAAAGGAAATGTCTAAAAGCCTTCTAAATATGGTGTATTTCAGAATATTAAAGATTTATTGGATAGACAGAGTACAAACAAATGAATTTTGAGATCCACACACGCAGCAACCAAACTTGGAGTTGGGAGGAGGTCGCGAGGAGAACATGCTAGGCCCCGAATGGAGTACATCAAGCAAATCAGTAAGGGTGAAAATTGAGAAGGTTGTATAGAAATGAAAACCTTAGCAGAAGATCGGGGGAAATTGGAGAAATTAGACGTAATATAAACCAGCTCAACGTCCATAAATAGCACGTCATGAAAAAAAGGAATAGAAAGAGCAGATATGGGAAATAAATAACGCATTGTCTTTTAGATAAATGCGTTAGTGTCGAGTTACCAAAAGGGGAATCAGTAATGATCAGTTGCAAGGGTGAGGGATATATAAATAACTAATTAATTTGAAAAAATGTGTTATAATTTAATAACGCATACCTCCACTGAGACACGGAGAAACGCGCCAACAGAAAGGACCAGAACTTCTCTTGCCTGCTTTTATTGAACTACAGCGAAACGTGCGGAACGTCCGTTCCAGAAATCTGCAGGTTTCTAAGGTGGAAAATTGTCATTGGCCGCGCCTCCAAATGCTCTCTCGTGTAATTCCGCGTCTCTTCGTTTAGCTCCGGAGAGCGTCATACTCGGCCACGAAAATGTTTCGCGTGGCGGCACTGTACATGGGTGCGCTACCCTCGGAAAGGCATATGGAATTTTCCACTCGGAGGGTCAACGTGGTGCGTTTCCGGCGTCTCGGTAGACAAAAGCCTTTACCTGCCTACCAACCATCACCATGGAACCGGAAACTACTCTTTGAGATAGTATTTTCAGGTGACGATATCAATAGAAATCCTAACTTGAAGGAAGATCAAAGTATTTCTTCCTGTCGCACACAAATGTTACTAATGTAGTTGCGAAAGTAGATGCTTCAGAATAGGTACCTTTTTTCTCTCTCTCTCCCTCTCTCTCTCCCTCTCCCTCCCCCTCCCTCTCCCTTTCTCTCTCTCTCTCTCTCTCTCTCTCTCTCTCTCTCTCCCTCCCTCCCTCTCTCTCTCGTGAAAACTGCCGCTGGACACTGGCCGTTGTCTAAACTCTCATGAAACGAGCAAACATGCACATTCAGAGGAATGTACAAAGGACGTTTATTAGACGAAACTTTTATCAAAAGATTTGGCCTGCAGCCCTCGCTTTGACCGTATCAACTATCAAACCTTTGTCGAGAGAGGCAGCTGATTGCTTGGCACCAAAAGTCGATAAAGCAGACAATTTGCTCACCAGATCCCTTGCCACAAAACAATACGTGCCCCAACGGAGCAGAAATTCCTGAAGGATTGCCAGCAAAATTCCAGTGTCCTCAAACGACTGACTTCCCACTACCTTGCATCTAGACATACAATTACGCAAATTTCGGGAGAACCAATCAGATCCAAGGACAACAATACCATATTGCTCAAGGGCTTTTCCTCCAGGGCGTGGGTGTCCCTTCATCAGTTTCATCTCATCATCACTCATCCTCACCGTTGTCAACTTCCTTGGAAATATCTTGACAATACTAGCGCTGTACGAACAGCTGTGGCCTATTCGGTAGGGCGTCTGACTACCAGGCGGGAGACCCGGGTTCTATTCCCTGCCTTCCCCCAGCAAGAAGCGACTCTGTGGTTCAACCAGCCTCAATTCGATGAGTACCTGAGGGCAACCTTGAGTGTAAAGACGGCCGCAGCGTGGTGCTGATCGCATCACCTCCAAAATGGACGAGATCAAGAATGTGTGGGACCCTACCGCCACATCCCTGACACGGTGCCTCCATGACACGGTGTCGTATGCACGAGAAACTTTACCTTACCTTACTAATGCTGTGGTACTAAATTTTGGCATGAAAAAATTAGCTTTCTTCTAAATTAGCGTCGCCAAGGGTCCACTGCTGGACCATCGAAAATATAGGCGGAATCAGCCGATGGTCCACCAAAGGACCGCCGTGCTGATTGAAAGGTTCATGTGCTTTTAGGACCTTCATACTTGTATGTGAGGTTGAAAACGCTGACAGATTTTGAGATATAACTTTGAAATGTCATGTGGAAGAAAACCCACTCACCCAGGACCCCTTCCTCCCCCTCCCCCCAGACTCCAAATTTACATATGGAAGGAAGCTGGCGCGAATTTTAAATTTGTACACTTTGTAATGGTGCCGCCCTCGCCGTGATCAACCACTCTCTCCCTTCATTTTTCCTTTCCTCCAATTCCAGGGGGAGTTCTTTCAGGGCTGCCAATATTCCTATCAGCACATATCAACAGGTGAATGACTATGAAGAGCGACGCATAGCGTTACGCAAAATTAGGAAGGAAAGCATCACAACTGATGAGGGAAAACGCTCAAAATCAAAATAAAACAAATACCATCCATTTGAAATCATCATTGTTTAGCTGCATCGCTGGGGAGAGACCTGCGCTCGATCGCCAGCTCTAAACTTCGAAGGAGACGAAGAAAGTGAGCGGAAACATCCATCGCGACACTTTAGGCTGCTCTCATACTGAACTAGGCTTCGTGGCGGTTCCTCTCTCGAACCTTTAGGCCACCCTCTGTCGTCAGCGTCCTCGAGCATAAATCGCCTTCGAAAAACTATACAATCGCAGCTATTACATTTAAAAAATCACGAAGACAAAGCATCCATCCTCATCTTTACCTTCCTATTTCTTCAATCACCTTTCAATATCCTATGTCAGTAGGTGGAATGGTAGGTCCTGGACCAGTCCTTTGACCTACTTTCTCACCTTAATGGATTGCTCTCGTAAGGCATGAGCCTCAAGCAGTGTTGCCAACTCCTCACTCGAAAAAATCACCAAGGTTTTTATCTTGGCCTAACTTAACCTAAAGCGAGGAGCTGGCAACGCTGCAAGGCAAGCCTCAAGCAGTGTTGCCAGCTTTTTTGTTCTGGAACAGTCCTTTGACCTACTTTTTTATTTTACGATGTTTTATGCACTAAACTAACCTACAATGAGAGAAAAATGGATAGAAAAAGCTCTGATATCACTTTTTAAGCTATTTTTTACCTCCTGCAAATTTAGCTCTTATACTACCTCGCCTTTTGACCTACATTTGAAATGACTTACGATATTTTCCTATAAGGCTGCCTCCCTCTTACTGTAAGGCCCCCCTCAGTGTAATCTACTACAACCTGCTAATAGACTTCTACTCTCAGCGTAATTTGTTTTACGGGCCAAACTAACCTACAATGAGAGAAAATTAGACAGAAGAAAAGCTCTGGCATCAGTTTTTAAGCTATTTTTTTTACCTCCTGCAAATTTTGCTAACCTCGCCTTTTGACCTACATTTGAAATGACTTACGATATTTTCCTATAAGGCTGCCTCCTCTTACTGTAAGACCCCCCTCAGTGTAATCTACTACAACCTGCTAATAGGCTTCTGCTCTCAGCGTAATCCGTTTTACGGGCTAAACTAACCTACAATGAGAGAAAATTAGACAGAAGAAAAGCTCTGGCATCAGTTTTTTAAGCTATTTTTTACCTTCTGCAAATTTTGCTTTATGCTAACATAGCCCTTTGACCTATATTTGAAATGACTTACGATATTTTCCTATAAGGCCGTCTCCTTTACTGTAAGGTCCCTCAGTGTAATCTACCACGACCTTGTACTCTCAGCATAATCTGCCACGATGTTTTGTTTTTAAAACTCTCATGTGTGATCTTCTACAATGTGTGTGTGTGTGTGATAATCAAAATTTATTTTTGTTAAGGAAATCCCTGGCCCCCAAAAAAGAAAATATCTCGCCAGGGGTGCGTGGTGCCCAACACAGTTCTAATGGCCACGGCTAACAAAGCCGTGCCTCTGTAGAGTTTCATGGTTTTTTTTTTTTTTTAACCCCCCCATGACTCCCTACAGAGGACCTCCGTGTGTAATGTGTGTGTTTTATGATTGAAGAGAAGAAAAATTTTTGGTTAAGAATGGAATATGTAAGAACTAAAAAAGTTTCCGTAGGGTGCAGCATCTGAAAGAAAAAAAATATCCTTAAAATAGTGTACATAATATGATAGAAAAATATATAAAAAAAAATGTGAATGCAAAAATTAGTGTGAATGATTGTTTTTTTGAAAAAAATGATAGAAAAATATATATATATAAAAAAAAGTGGGAATACAAAAATTAGTGAGAATGATTTTTTTTTTTAAAAAAAAGGTGGGGCAAAAAATAATACGTACTTTTTTGATGAAGAAGTCTAATGGCGCGAGCAGCTTTCTTCCTCGTCATAGTATCCCCATTCTCGGGTGTGGATGTTGCACTCCAGTAGCCTCAATTTGGTGTCGTGGGGATCAAGCGCCATTTTGTTGATTGTGGATGTATGCAACTGGTCGATGGTGCTCGTGATGCGATGTTCGGTCATGCGTTTGATTTCTTTGTCGAACAAGCACGACTTGTAATCTTCTATGGTTAGTTTGTTTGTGCTCGAACGCCCCACCCCTTTTGCCTTCTTTATTTCGGTCTCATCCTGAACTTTGATGGCGTACATTTTCGCTCGAAGGCCAGCAAACTCTGTGATGATGCGGCCGTTGACTTCATCCTTCATCTTCCCGATCGTCATTTTCTGGCTGTCGTCGAAGAGAGGGTGATCTTTTGGATAATTGGAGAAATCGAAATGCTGACTCATGCTTTTGAGATCTTCGCATAAATCATCGGTGCGGATGTTGTACACGAAGCTGTCCGTGTCGGTGTACGCCACCTCGATCGCCTCTCCATAGCGTGGTTTCATGACGTCGTAGTGAAACTTGTACATGGCCAGCTTCGACAACTCGAGGATCGCGACTCCCACGGCGATTGGTTTGTCGAATGTTATGTGGCAGAGAGCACGTTCGATCAATACCAACGTGTCGCTCAGTATCGTGAAGTTCTTGTACGTGGGCTGAGCGACGAGCTTGTTTATTTTCTTGGGGTCGGAGACCAAGTTGATATTTCTTCTTTTCCTGGCATCTTCCATGCTCTTGCCGTAGATGCTGTTGTTCATCAATTTGTATAAGTCTTTGTCTGCGGAAGAAGAAGCTGATGCTCGACGTTGAGTGTTGTCGTCGATATAGGGTGCTAGCCACCTGGTCTGTTTAAACTTCAATCCCGAGTGCACGCGGTTCAAAACCAATCCATGCTGGAGGTAGAATTGTAGGAGACGATAATGCACCACGTAATTCTCTTTGCTCTTGAAGGTGAGCATCAGCTTTTTCTCCGGAGCTGTTTCCATCACAGGTGCCATCGCAAATCCATGGTGTTCTTGATGAAGCGATGCAGGATATTCCAAATCTACTTTCAGGAAACATCCATTTTCATGATCTTCGCTCCATTCTAAACAATCTTGAAGTTCCTCCTCGCTCATCCATTCGTATTCTCCGATGGGCAGAGGCTCGGACATGGCATAACCATACAGGTTGTTCATGTCCCAGTATGCCAAGAAGTTTGTTGGTTTCCCTGCATCGAAATCGGCAACATATGGATTGTTGGCTTTGACGTATCGAAGGGGACACTGGACGATTCCACCTCGTTTTGCCTCTTCGACAAACAAAAGTTGATTGACGTCCTTGATGAGTTCTATCTTCACCTTCGTGGATTTTAACATTGCCTGCCAAGAATAACCCGGTGTGGTGAAGCTGAAAGCGGGGTCCAAACCATATGCTGCCATTCCTCTCGAGCGATGGAGATGAAAACGGTCGCTCAATAGCGTAACATCCAGTTTCAGATACAGATCGTGATAGTCGCCCATGGTTTGACAAGAGAATGTAGACCAGACGAGCTGAGCATGATGGTAGTCCTCTTCGGTGCAACAGGTGTCGCTAAGACGACTGTAGAATGCTTCTCTCGGTGGTAACGATGTTTCTGAGAATTTGGAAACATCCGTCATGTATTCGTAGGGGTAAACACCCTTGCGTCTCAACAGTGCTAAATGTTGGTCGCCAAAACATTTTCTGGTGGCGACCAAATCATCGTCGGTGAGTTGAGATGCAAGTGTTGCCAAACTCGAAGACAGAAAATTGCAGGAGTCCAAGAAGCGAATTTCTACGTGATTGCTATTTCCAACGTCCACCATCTTGCTGAATGAAATGAATTTCTCGTTGGTGCGAGCTATGACGCTAATGGGTTGAGCGTCGCATCCCATCTCCTTTATGAAAATTTTGGCGTCGTAGCCCTCCAAATTGTGAATAAATACAGGAATAAAATTCGGTTTTTTGATTTGTATATTACAGTCGTTACACAGGGGGGTCACATATTTTCCCGTGTGATGATTGTGGTGGCGAACTTTGACATTTTCGAGGGTGAAGTTACATTCGCACACATCACACTGAGAGGCAAGGTCGTATGCTTCCTTCTCTTCCTGGGTAAGAGGCTCCATTGGTTTGTCTTCTCTTAGTAGAGGAGCGAATTGTATGGCCATCTCTTTCAAGGTTTGAACGAATTTTTGTGGAGCATCATTGCCACGATGTAAAATAACACTGGCTGTGTTGTTGACCATCAATCCAAAAGCGCAGGCTTCGTGATGTAGAATTTCGGTGGTGCTCGATACGCTGGGATTCGGTTCGCAGATGGCGAGTGGAAGTTGGAAACTTTCAAAGTCGGCGCATATCACCACGGGATGCCAAAGTAATGCCTTGTAGTTGGAAAATGTCATGTCTCGAGAAGGCATTTTGATAGCCGTAGCCGGATGTTTACTACACATTTCATGATGATCTCGGAGTTCTTCATCAGCATTCTTTTTTCCTCGACCGTAGAATATAGTCAGGCATCTGTCGCATACTTGAATTTTACGTTGATGTGTGGTAATTTGACTTCTTGTTAATTTTGGAAGATTTTGAATTAGACAATAATGATAATTATCATCATCTTCGATCAGGAGTAATCTGATGACACGATTACTTTTAATGTTGCTGTGTCTGAGAACGTAGATGGTGTTGTTTTTGTCTAATCCAAAAATGTGTACTGCTATACTTTTGTTTTTATCTGTTTTGTACTGTGCCTCAAATTTACTAATGTCTCCTAGATTTACAGGGTAATTAATACCAGCCATAGGTTTTTCAAATTCTGAGAGATATTCTGGCTTGTTGTAGTGGCATAAACGATGTTTGTGATTATTGGCTGGGTGATGATCGGCAATGATGCACCACAAAAAGCATCTGTTATCCTCATTTTGAATGTTGATGATTGCTTTCTTACTGGCTATTTCCGAGGGCAAATCGATGTAGCTGGATCCTCCCATCGGGTTGTATCGTGCCACCTTTAAAGTTAAAGTGTGAGGCAAACCGCAAAGTGTCCAACCCGATCCACGTTGTTCGAAAGTCTCGTGCTTGTTCAACAAAGCGTCAAACATCTGGTTGCAAATAGCATCCACCTCATCGACGTCGGCGGCGTGGAGGCTTTTTACACCAGTGTAATGATGGAAAGTTTCTCGCTCTTTTTTTACGTTTTCGTAAATGACGGAAACGATGAGGTGGATTTTCAACGAGCATTGCAACAAAGCTTCGGTGATAGACGAAATTAACTTGTTTTTGACCGAGCGAAAAAAGTTGTTTAGATCAGATGTTTCTTCAGATCGGAAAGTCTCCTTGGTTAAAATATTTCGAATACTTTCGCCGGCACTCTTCTGCTTTTTTCGTGGCGCTTGATCGTCAACATCGAGCTCTCTCTTACTTGATCCTTCTCCATGAACATTCTTCCGATGTCTAATCAAGTTAGAAATATATATATATTTCCCACATTGGTTGCATGCACGTTTTGCTTCTTTCTTCTCCATTTTTTTGCTAAGAAAAGAAAGATGAAGTTACTAAAAATTGCACGTTTTTTTTTTGTGGTGTTATTTATATTAAACCCCAAAAAAAAAACCATAAATGATCTACCATAGATGAAGTTACTATTTGTGGTGTAATTTATATTAGACCTCCAAGCATAAATAATCTACCATAGATGAAGTTACTATTTGTGGTGTTATTTATATTAGACCCCCAAGCATAAACGATCTACCATAAATGAAGTTACTAATTTGCGGTGTTATTTATATTAGATACGATCTTATTTTTTTCTTAAATAACCAGCATGAATCTTTTTGGTTTCCGAAAACAAACCAACATGGAGACTGTACACCACACGACGACAGATCTACCTTCCATGTTAACTAAACTCAACGGTCTGTTGATCATTCATCTCAACAGCATTTGGACGAAATTGGATGAGGACGTGGGCAAAATTTTTTACGTCTTCAACAACAATTTACATTTCTACGAAATTCCGATTGACGGGAAACTTCGGATCACCGTGAATCCCGAGAACGAAGGGCGAAAAATCAAAATATCTAGCGGCAAGAACATTTTTCGAATAAAGCACGACAAGGTACTTTCTAACATGGCGTACGACGTGTCTGCAGGAGATTGTCTTTACGTTCAACTCCTAGGAGATTACGACAAACTTATTCCTCTCTTCGTAGAATTGCGAATCGTCTATCCTATTATAAATAACCGTTAACCAAAAATGCCTAACGACATTTTCGGCAACACTAAGCGTGTAGACCATGCAGAAGAGATTCTTATGTTGGATGTGCGAATTAAAAAGTTGAGGAGCGATTTGATTGCTTTGCAGGAGACCTTAAACAAAAGTTTAGAGTCGGAGATCGCTACGCTCCAAACACAATGTCTCGACCCTATTTTGAAAATCGATTCCGAACTGAAAACGCTCATAAAAAATTATGTTGACGTACCTTCTTACGTCAGCGTTCAAAATATACAGTTGAGCGTGGATTCGCTTCAAAATGATTTGGCCAAATTACAGCAATTTCAATCGAAAAATGAAGATTTGGAAAAATTGAAACTCGAAATCGAAGAACGAACTTCCGCAATAGAAAAGAATTTCTCTGAACTTCAAACCGTTGTGAAGGATATTGATGTAGAACGCTTGCACGTCGTCGTTTCCAAATTACAAGAAGAATTCGCCAGCACGTTGGAAGAAATTAAATCCAAGTTACAGACTTTGGAAGATACAATGACGAACCTACCATCGTCAGACGAACTGCAGGTCATCGGCAAAAGCGTCGCGAACATAAAAATTCAATTGGAGGCTTATCAAGATTTCGAACACATTCAAACCACCATCGCTACGCTTCAGGCGTCTCTGGAGTTGATCAACGAAGAAATTAAAAATATTCACGCTGAAGCGAGCGCGTTGACGAGCATTCAGGACACGTTAATCACGGTTCAGCAGAAGATCGAATATTTAGAAAATTTGAACGTCGAATCCAATCTTGCTCATTTTCATCACGTACTCGACAACATACAGGGTGATTTGGAATCGTTACGGACGAGCGTACCTTCGAGCGAAGATTTGGAAAAATTGAAAACGGCGGTGACGGCACTATCCGAATCGAGCGACATCAAAAGTTCGTTAAGCGATCTCGAGAGTAGGGTGGCCAATCTCCCCACCTCCAAAGAATTACACGCTTTGAAAAGGAACATATCACGTATGCTGAAACGACTGGAAACGGAAACGGCGAACGTGGAACAGATTCGAGACGAACTTGCTTCGCTGGTGTCGACGCTGCCCACTTCGCAGAGCGTCGCCGATCTTCACACGCAGTTTACCGAGATGCGAAGCATCGTGAACGATCTCACCGAGAAAAGTTCGAAATTGAATCAAGTCGAGAACCTTCAGAGTATTGTCGTCAACATCAGAGATCAAGTTGGAGTGCTGGAATCCACGCAGGAATCGACGCTGGCCTCTTTCGGTGCCAAGTTGCAAGAACTCAACGAAAACTTCAAGCAGTTGAACGTGGAAGTGAAAATCAAACCGTCATTTTCTACAGTAACGGATACCATAGTCGAATATTTGTTGCCCGTACAAAATACACTGGGACAGCTTCACAGCAACCTCGTTAGCGTCGATACTAAATTCGCTAAACTGCATTCTCTGCAAGCCATCGAAATCAACAGCGTACCCAATCAACAGAGAATCTCCACATTCGTCGAAGGTAACAAACTGTACATGTTGCATCCTTATCATCCGTACTACAAGTTTCTTCTCGATGGCACGATTCAGATAAATGAATTTTCGTACTGGTCTCACGGCAGAAAAGCTAGCGTTCCCACCATGACCTTGATATCGAATCGTGGTGTCCAGAAAGCAGCAAACATTCCTCTGGCACGTTGGAACGAAACGCGCAACGTATATGAAATACACGAAGACGAAGATCTTACCGTTTTCGACGTGAGTGCCGGCGATAAGCTGATCGTTCAAAACACGAGCGAAGTGCCACCCTCTTTGAATCCCATCACGCTGGTGCTTCTCTTCAAACGTAATCTCTAAAAAAATGTCTAGGCAAGCCATCGTCCAAGAATTGCATAAACCTGCGCGCCGCAACTACGAACGTTTGGCGGTGGTGACCAAGGGCATCGATGACCTCTGGCAAAGTGACCTCGTGGAGATGAGCAGCGGCAATCTAAAAAACGTACATAAATTGAACAAGGGCAACAAGTACCTCCTCACCGTCATAGACACGTTTTCGAAATTCGCATGGGCTCTACCTTTGAAGGCGAAAACGGGAACGTGCGTCACGGAAGCATTCAAGACAATTTTTCGCAAAAGCAACAGACGACCTCGGTTTTTGCAAACGGACAACGGTAAAGAATTTTACAATGCCGTATTCCAAAAGTTTATTCAAAAACATGACATTCGACATTATTCGACCTTTAGTCACATCAAAGCCAGCATCGTGGAAAGATTTAATCGAACCTTGAAAACACACATGTGGAAACGATTCACGCTTCGGGGAAATTACAAATGGGTCGACATTCTGCCGGAACTCGTCGATACCTATAATAATACGGTACACAGAACGATAGGCATGAAGCCAGCTGACGTTACCAAGTCCGACGAGCAGCGTTTAATTTCTACAGTTTACTGTCCAAAGTACACGCCCACGACAAAAAAACCTAAATACAAAATTGGAGACCAGGTGAGGGTCAGTAAATTGAAGCGAACGTTCGACAGGGGTTTCACACGAAACTGGAGCACGGAACTTTTTACCGTGGTTCGAGTTCTACCCGGAAACCGTCACACGTATATAATAAAGGACAGTGGCGGTGAAATTTTATTGGGGCGCTTCTACGAGGAGGAACTCTCTAAAACTAAATACCCCGACACGTACCTTATCGAAAAAGTTTTGCGTAAGAGAGGCGACAAACTTTTGGTGAAATGGCTGGGACTTCCGGACACGAGTTGGATCGATTCAAACGAAGTGATTCTATGAGTGCGTGGAATGTCGTGAAACGTCTACCTGATTCGGAAAATCGAAAAAAGAAAAGGAACGGCAAGTTGCTTCCCGACAGCATCCGCTGTCTGATCGTAGGTCCTTCGGGGTGTGGGAAAACGACACTGCTCGTGGACAATTTTCTCCTCGCACCGAATTGGTTAGATTGGAAGAACAGGCACCTGTACGTGTTCTCGAAAAGTTTGGAGCAATCTAAATACCAGCAACTGATGAAACTGTACGATGGTCTGGACATTGCAACGTTCTCTTCGGAAATAAAACCACTCGACGATTGTCGTGAAAATTCAGTCGTTGTGTTCGACGATGTCATCCTGGAAAATCAAAATGAAATTCGCAACTTTTTCACACAAGGTCGTCACAAAGGAATGGATTGCTTCTTCCTAGCTCAAACGTTTTCCAAAATTCCAAAACAGTTAGTACGCGACAATGCTAATTTCATATGTTTGTTTCGTCAAGATCACACCAACCTCAAGCACGCGTACGATGACTACGTAGGCGGAGACATGAACTACAATCAATTTTCGGAACGCTGCTGCTCCCACTGTTGGAACAGTGACGATTTCGGATTCGCGACGATCGACATGACGAGGAAACCCAACGACGGAAAATACAGAAACAAAATCAACGACTTTCTAAACGTTGCAACGTTGTGAGAAACGACGTGTATAAATAACGTTATGACGAAACGAAAAATCGAAGACGAAAATCTCAAGCTTCGCGATTACCTCGCGAAACGCTTCAAAGGTTGGAAATCCGAGAATCGCGGATTCTACGAAGAGAAGAAGCGTCAAGATCAACCTGTGATCGACGCCATCAGCGATCTAGGTAAAGAAATTAAAGGCGTCACGGAACAAAATAAAAATTTGATCAACGAACTCGTACCACTTGCAGCTAAAAGTTACACCGTACCCACGCCTATTTCGAGCATTCCTTCGACACCGTTCGAACTGAAGGACGTACCGCCACGACGTCAAGCCATAAGCAGCACGTCTTCGGATAAAATCGAGTTGGGGCCTTTGGCACGAGACTACCTGAGCACAGGGAAGTTCGACAAGGATGAAGTGTTCGGATTGTATCCGAGCATGGAAACCAACGAGGGTGTGGTTTGGAAGATTGGGAAATCGAAAGTCACCTTCGAAGGCAACGACATTAAAGTTAATTTAGGCGATAAGGATAGTTGGAACAGGTATCCGGGTACGGTGGGGCTGTGGGAACTCGTTGCCAAAAAGCAGCCGAAAGATTACACCGACGAAGATTACCAAAGTTACAAGGAAATTTTGATCATGACGGATGCCTTGTACCAGAACAACGACGCCTCGCAGAATAGGGTGAAATCGAGCAGCGGTGAGAAGTACAGAAATCTCATCAAACCGATTTGGAACCAGGTCAAAACAGGCAGCGGCGTCAAACTCTACAACACGTTACCCAAAGAATTCGTTTGGGTGGACGACGTGCGCAAGCTCATAGACCGATTGTTGGTTATTGCAGGAGAGGAGAATGCAGGCAATCGTAATTTCTACAACGAGAAGGTTGGCATCGTGGACATGATCAGTGCCAAACTTTCCAACTTCATCGTGAACGACGACAAGGGCATAGGTTACCTCATCAAAATTATCAACACGCTGCCTCCGAGATTCTGGAACGTGGCCGAAGGAAAGGGACTCGTGAACGACATCATCAACAAGTTACCTTTCGAGATGCATTTACCTGGCTACCAGTACTGCGGACCGGGTACCAAACTCGAGAAAAGATTGGAGAGAGGAGACAAGGGTGTGAATCCGTTGGACGCCGCATGCAAAGATCACGACATAGCTTACAACACCACTCGCACCGATCTGGATGCACGTCACGAAGCAGACAGAAAGTTAGAGCACGCGGCTTTCGAAAGATTCGTCAGCAAAGACGCATCGCTGGGAGAAAGAGTTGCGGCACTGGGCACCACCATAGCCATGAACACAAAACAAAAACTTGGGTGGGGTATATAAATAACATACAGTAAAAAAAAACATCATGTCTGGTATAACCGACTTGCCACACGAACTGCTGTGTAAAATATTCAAACATGCAGTAAACGGAGATTGTGAGGATATAAGAAAACTTTTAATCATAGCCAGATCAACGCCGGAATTTCGCACCCCTTGTGAAATGGCTGTCAAGGATTATCTTCGGGAAATTAGCGGCATGAGGTGCGGCGATCTCGACACTCTTTTTTCGGTCGCAGGGGAAAAATTAAACAATAGGTTAGATGAACTGCACGAGGCGAGGCAGGGGAGAAGACGATTCTCAGATGATTGGCATAAGTCGAAACAAGAGACGGAAGATATCATCACGCACATCATCGCGTTTTCCGAAGCACAAACTTTCTTCCTCTAACACAGACAAAAAAAAATCTTCGATACAAAAATCTCGTGAAAAAAATATATATATATAAAATAACACACATCGTGAAAAAAAAATAATCTTCGGTGTATATATAAATAACACACATTGTGAAAAAAAATTAAATTTCTCTAACACTGAAAATTTCTCTTCAATATGACGACTGAAAAAATGAGTGACCTCCAAGCATTAAAACAAATGCTAAATTTGTCAGTAGAGTATGTAAAAATTCAGGAATTGGAAGTCGACAAACCTTACACGATAACTACCGGTTCAATTGTTTCTACCCAGTATGGTCCCAGGGTGCGTCTGTTGCTCAACGCACAATACAGTCTATTTTTACCGGATCGATACGCTAACATGTTATCCGACGAGAAGCTATCTATTTTAATCGAGAACAAAACTCGAATCGTGTACAAGGGGACAAAGGAACTTCTTGGTAAAAAAACAAAGCACGTAATAGAATTTGTTTAACAACGCTGCGCGGAGTATATCCTTGAAAAAAAAATTGCACGAAACAAAAAAAATCTCGGAACATACATATATATAAATAACATACCGTGAAAAAAATTACACAAAAAAAATCTCAGAACATTTATATATAAATAACATACCGTGAAAAAAAAAACATGAAGCCCAAGGGTGTCGTGTACCAGATACCATACTCCAATCTAAAAAATCTAGGTGCCCTCGATGGGTTACTCACCAAGAAACAACGCGAGAAGAAACGTTCTTGCTTGACGAAAGGACACGGAATGAAATTACTTCTCAGCACACCTCAATTGAGACGCTTGCAGCGTTCGCGAAAACAGCAAAAAATCGGAGGTTTCATATTCAGCATCCCGGCCATTCTTGCGGCATTGGGGGCCGTTGGAAGTTTGGCCGGCGGAAGCGCCGCCATCGCGAAAACCGTCATCGACTCGAAGAAGAACAAGGCAGAATTGGAAGAACAGAAACGTCACAACCTGGCTATGGAGAAGAAGGGGAAAGGCATGACCAAAAAACAAAAAAGCAACCTCGATGCTTTGAAGAAATATAAAAAAAAGAAGAAGCCCTGTCCAACTTCGATATTGAATCTCTGATCGAACTGTTGGGAATAAAGAACTTCAGGGGTGTTTTCATGTCCGATTCTCTACCCTCTGCTGTGAAGAAAAAGGAGTATGGCGTAGTCAACCTGGACAGTTACAAAAATCCTGGTACACATTGGATATGCTACCTCAAAATTGACGATAACAATGCATTTGTTTTCGATTCGTTCGGTGGCACACCACCTGCCAGGTTGGTGAAGTATCTCAGTGTTGCCAACCTCTACTACAATGACAAACGCATCCAGGGTTTCACCGATGTTAACTGCGGTCACCTATGCCTTTCCGTTCTCGCATACATGTCTAAAATAAATAACCCGTCGGTGGAACATTTTCAGAAAACATTGTGGAACCTTAAACACGATGGGCGTGTTCCATCTCACGAGCAAATCTTCAATCTTGAAACTCACGCTGCACGACGACATCGTCTATCCTAAATCCGTGGCTCTGCGTGCATTCTACAGCATGTACCTCATACCTAACGTCACGCAGCACAACAACAAAATTAGCGTCGGAAGCGAACACATTGTCGTCACGCCAGGCCAATACAATCTTTCCACTTTGCAAGCTCAGTTACCCAAAGGCACGTACCTTTCTCAAAATTCGGTCACGCACAGAGTGGAAATCGTATCGGCAACGGAGACCGTGAACCTGGGCACCATGGGAGAACTTTTAGGTTTCGAGAACAACACCAAACTCGAAGCTGGCATCAAGCACACGGCAGCAAACATTCCTAAATTTCTGGCCATAGAGACTCTGAACGTTCACTGTAACGTGGCGGAAGGCATGATCACAAAATCCTCGGACAGATTGTTAGGAAGTCACAAGCAGACGGGAATCATAGCCACATTCAAACCCAGTTCCGAATTCATGGAACCGATCATCTACACACCCTCTTCGCCGATCTATTTTCCAGTATGCCGCAACCGCATAGACGACATAGAGTTGGTGGTGACAAACGAGAAAGGAGACGTGGTGGATTTCGCAGGTGCCACTACGACGGCCATCGTGGAGATCAACATATAATAAATAACATGCATAGTGAAAATGGAGCAAATCGAAAGTTACGAATTGCAATCTTTCCCCCCCAACCGTCGCACGTTCGCCAATCTCAACGAAGCGAATAGGGAGATCGAATACGACGTGGACATAGGGGATGGGTTTGTTCATCCTCACAGAGCGGACCTCTACCTTCAATTCGACGTGGTGAAGAAAGAAAGCGGAGAAGCGTTTCCGCCCAATGCAAATTTGATACTCGTGGACAACTTCGTGCCTCACCTGTTCTCGCAGGTGGAGGTGAGGAAACACAACACCGTCATAGACAGAATAGACTATCCAGGCATCACGTCGACGGCAGTGGGAACTTTGAAATTATCCAAAACGGACGCAGCATACTACCAGGCGGGGGGATTCGAAGCCGGGGCCAAAATATCGACTAAAAGTCACACGGTGCTTTTTCCCATGCGTCTGCTGCCGGGATTCTTCTCGGACTACAAGGAGATCATGTGGAAGGGAGGATTGCGCGTCACGTTTCGAAGAGCAGCCAACGACAACGACGCACTGATGCGATACACCAACTTGAATGCCGACGGTACGCCGATAGCCAACACATTACCTGAAGCGGCCAAGTGCGTCATACGGAGCATGGAATTGAGAATGCCGATCGTGGAATACGAAACAAACTACGCCCTCAAGTACAAAGCAGAGATCTTGAAGAGTCCGCAGGTAGCGATTCACTTTCACGGTTACCAGTGCGTGCAGAAGATGGCGTCGGGAAGTCACATGGAATTCGACGTGACGACACAGTTCAACAACATACAGTTCGACATGCCAGATTTCGTCGTGGTGCTCTTTCAGACCGGGCGCGATAACAACCAGGAAAAAGATTCCAGCAAGTTCGACGACTGCAAGATCAAGAACGTTTATCTGAAGAATGGCAGGAACGAAGTGTTCCCGCGCGAGAATTACAACCTGGACATAACCAAAGACGATTACCTCAAACTTTACGAAGCTTACACGGCTTACAAACGCGTGACCGAGGGAAACGTCGACATGTACTACACCCCCAGCGAATTCAAAATCCGCAGGCCGATGTTCGTCATCAACACCACAAAAAGGAAGCAGGTGGTAGTCAACGATCGCACCAACATCAAGGTCGTCTGCGAGTTCCACGACGCGCTGCCTGCCGATACTCTGTGCAGCGTCATCCTGGTCGCAGAGAAGTCCTTCATCCACGACGTGAAGAACGAGAGGGTCACAGAGCAGTTTTAAAATATATTGCCTTCATCGAGCAAAAATAGTTTTTCTAAAACTTATTACAAATTGTTTTAATCTAAAACACATCCAAAGCACTCTAATAGGATGTAGAGTGTTTTTTTTAGGATCAAATCGAATTTTTTAAACAAATTGAGAGGGGGGGCTTGCTTGTAGTTGAGTAGTTATCATCAAAACCTATCCAACAAACCCACAATCATCATCCTAGCTCAATTAGGAGCCGAGAAAATTAATGTCTTAGAAAACGTCTTAAGATAATTGTCTTAAGAAAATTTTCTTGACAGACCGGAAGTAACATCTTGACAGACCGGAAGTCGACTTTCTTAAAGATTAAGATATTTGTCTTAAGACGTTTTCCAAGACGTTGATTTTCTCGGCTCCTATGGGGCCTAGAACCATGTAACTTTGATCTATGTATATATCAGTACTTGCCCAACCCTGTGGCCGAGTGGTTAGCACATCGCACTGCGACGCCAAGGGTCCCGGGTTCTAATCCCGGTCGGGCTTGGTTGTTTGTGAATGTCTATTCATCCATTTCATCACTCATCCCCCAATCTTCGCAAATTAGCCAAAAGGTACAAAAACGCGAAGTAAAATAAACTAAATCAATTAATCAATTAATATACCAGTACTTTTCCTACATGTTTACTCACCTTACAACCCACCCCGATCAAAAAAATAAAATTTACCCCCTGCGCGCATGCCCACATGTATAAATTTAAATATAAGCTCGATATTGAAACAAAATATTATTTTTTCTTCTCCTCCTCTCTCTCTGGCCAAGATTACAAATAATTGCAGGAATAATAATACCATGATATTTTAGACTGTAGGTCTAGGTCATCCAAACCGGACAACATTTGAGTTGGTGTTTTTTTTTAAGTCCACTTTATGTACAGTAAGGCTAATCGGGGTTAGACCTACAGTTTCAAGAACCACTTGTACCTCCAGCGAGTATCGAACCCTTGAATACAAACCTACCTACCACTGCGTCATGGAGGAGGCCCCAGACGACATATTTGCACTACAACAAGCAAAAATAAATTCATATCTGTGCATATAGGAAGTCCAATACATAGTTGGTAATGTGTGATGTGATCAGCACCAAACATTTAATTTTTATGTATGTCCGTGTTTGCCCAACCCTGTGGCCGAGTGGTTAGCACATCGCACTGCAACGCCAAGAGTCGCGGGTTCAAATCCCGGTCGGGCTTGGTTGTTTGTGAATGTCTATTCATCCATTTCATCACTCATCCCCAATCTTCGCAAATTAGCCAAAAGATACAAAACGCAAAGTAAAATAAACTAAATCAATAAATCAATCAATAAGTTCCGTGTGTTGCAATCATGAAATTAAATTTTAATTAACTTTTTTTTTCCTATCCATCTCTCTCTCAAATCTATATAGTCTGTTCATATTCGCCATGTCGGCCATTTTGTTTACGTGGTAAAAAAAATCTCAAGCCACTTTTTTGCAAATGCTCGTTCTGTAGCCATAAGTATAATTGGATATAGTTGTCAGATTTTATTTAATTTGAGGTTTAATATCAATAAGCATGCATAAAAACTAAATATTTTAAATAAATAAGATTCGAATAACTATGTACTTCCACTAGCCTTTGCGATGGCACAGCGGTAGCGTCGTTGCCTTGTAATCAAGGGTTCGATACCCACACAAGTAGTTCTTAAAACTGTAGGTCCAGTCCCGATTAGTCTTACTGTACATAAAGTGGACTTAAAACATCAAATCAATCAGTACTTCCACTAGCCTCTGCGATGGTGCAGCGATAACGTCGTTGTCTTGTAATCAAGAGTTCGATACCCGGTGGAGGTACAAGTGGTTCTTGAAACTGTAGGTCCAGTCTTGATTAGCCTTACTGTGCATAAAGTGTACTTAAAAACATCAAATCAATCAGTACTTCCACTAGATATCAAAAACACGCAACTCTCCTCTATTTTTTTTTCTTGCTTTCCTCTAACAATTTAACACATTTATTTTTTTTCCCACAATACATAAGAGCTATTTGGTTTTCAAGAAGTTATACCTTCCTTCCACAATCTCTTATATCTGTTTGGGTAGTTTCAAAAATCAACTCACAAAAACAAAGCCATACTTATAAATCAAAGCCAACTCATGCAAGCTAAGAAATAAAGTTACTTACTTTTGGAAAATACTGCAGAAATGCTTTTCACTAACGTTCAAAATAAAAACAGAACTTTCTACAGCAGTGCTTTAAGTTTTATACGGTTTTCTAATAAGGTCAAAAGTAAAATGTTAGCCAACACAACGTGGACCAATAGAAATCCGAGACAATCCGTTCTAGAAGATTCTTCCCCTACATTTCAGCCACATCATTTTGAATAATGTATCGTATTGTATCATTGGTATCTATGCTGCTAACTGACGTCACTATATATACTTCCGTCATCCCAAGGCCTACGTTGATAGCACGCGAAATCCCCTTTCGCATTACAGGTATTTCAATGTAATAAAAAAGCTTTAGAATTTCATTAGAGATAAGAGGACTTGCATCACTGGTATCTATGTCGCTAACTGACATTACTATATATATTTCCATCATCCCAAGGTCTACATATTGTTGAATTTGTGTTATTGCATCAATGTTGATAGCACGGGGAAATTCCTTTCGCATTACAGGTATTTCAATGTAATAAAAAAGCTTTAGAATTTCATTAGAGATAAGAGGACGATATTTCGAAACCAACACAATGTAATTTCCTGTTCATTCTCGTAACCTACTCCATATTCGAGTGAACATATTTTTGTTTAATATCGTAAGTCATTTCAAATGTAGGTCAAAAAACGAGGTAGCATAAAAGCAAAATTTGCAGAAGATAAAAAATAGCTTAAAAACTGATGCCAGAGCTTTTCTTCTGTCTAATTTTCTCTCATTGTAGGTTAGTTTAGTTCGTAAAACAAATTACGCTGAGAGCAGAAGCCTATTAGCAGGTTGTAGTAGATTACACTGAGGGGGAGTTTACACTAAGAAGAGATAGTCTTATAGGAAAATATCGTAAGTAATTTCAAATGTAGGTTAAAGGGCGATGTTAGCATAAGAGTAGGAGGTAAAAAAATAGCTTAAAAAACTGATGCCAGAGCTTTTCTTCTGTCTAATTTTCTCTCATTGTAGGTTAGTTTAGCCCGTAAAACGGATTACGCTGAGAGCAGAAGCCTATTAGCAGGTTGTAGTAGATTACACTGAGGGGGGTCTTACAGTAAGAGGAGGCAACCTTATAGGAAAATATCGTAAGTCATTTCAAATGTAGGTCAAAAGGCGAGGTTAGCAAAATTTGCAGGAGGTAAAAAAAATAGCTTAAAAACTGATGCCAGAGCTTTTCTTCTGTCTAATTTTCTCTCATTGTAGGTTAGTTTGGCCCGTAAAACAAATTACGCTGAGAGTAGAAGTCTATTAGCAGGTTGTAGTAGATTACACTGAGGGGGGCCTTACAGTAAGAGGGAGGCAGCCTTATAGGAAAATATCGTAAGTCATTTCAAATGTAGGTCAAAAGGCGAGGTAGTATAAGAGCTAAATTTGCAGGAGGTAAAAAATAGCTTAAAAAGTGATATCAGAGCTTTTTCTATCCATTTTTCTCTCATTGTAGGTTAGTTTAGTGCATAAAACATCGTAAAATAAAAAAGTAGGTCAAAGGACTGTTCCAGAACAAAAAAGCTGGCAACACTGCTTGAGGCTTGCCTTGCAGCGTTGCCAGCTCCTCGCTTTAGGTTAAGTTAGGCCAAGATAAAAACCTTGGTGATTTTTTCGAGTGAGGAGTTGGCAACACTGCTTGAGGCTCATGCCTTACGAGAGCAATCCATTAAGGTGAGAAAGTAGGTCAAAGGACTGGTCCAGGACCTACCATTCCACCTACTTATGTCATCTGTTTCTTCACCTCGGCTAAAACTCAGTGGGCTAATGGGATACTCTGACCCCTCTCAGGTACGGGTATAGTAGTACAAATACGTGGGATATGAAGCTTCGACTGTTATGTACTAAATCATTTGATAGGCTATGGAAAGGGAGATTTTATAAATGAATAACATCTGTTTCCGAAGAAAGGTCTGCGTCTTCAGTAGGCTTCTTTATGGGCAATTATTTTCCTGAAGATGGTTTATTTTCAAGATACTTTTATAAATTTACATCTTAGTTACAGATCTCCATAAATAAAGGACAGAACAGATTTCCTTCTTATAATTAAATCTACACGACTTTTGCAGTTTATTTACATAATATGGATCAAGCTGTCATATCAGTTATATAAAGACGACCAGGCGCTTGCTTGGAACTTTATGAACGCTCCTTGACATAATGAAGCATAACTTTGACGTGACTGGCGAAGGTTTTAAGTATTGACTCCGATCTTAATATAAATTGGACATTATGGTCTGGCTTCAAGATATATGTAGAAATACAAACTGCTATAATTCGTAAAATATTAGAGACATCGACTTGATATCGGGTATGGCAACATGTTAGCATGTTCACAGGGCGAAACCTAACCATGCCAGATATCAATAATGAATAACTTGATCAATAAATAATAATCATGGAGACGAAATAATTTGAACTTATTCTTCCGTATGATGGCATGTTAGCATGCCCACAGGGCGAACCTACTCATACGGCAGAATAACATCAAGTCCTGTTGCTTTATGCAAAAATTGAAAATATATTACGTATATGTTTTTGAAAGAAATCGTAAATTAACTTATTCTCACGCATGGTGACATGTTAGCATGTCCACAGGGCGAACCTACCCATGCGTCAGAATAACAGTAAGTTCTGAGTAGAAATTTAACATTATTTTGTGAAGATTTTATTTAAAATTTCAGAAAACTTCAAAATAAAGCTTAAATTAACTTATTCTTTCGTATGGTGACATGTTAGCATGTCCACAGGGCGAACCTACCCATACGACAGAATAACTATGTCTCTAAGCTAATTTGGGAACGAAGACTGAGTTCTTGAACCCTCCCATAAAGGGAGCTGAGTATTTAAGATGTTAATCCATCGGAGTCCGTGATGAAAATGCCCCCCGAATTAGGTTCCGAAGCTGTATTTATATCCCCGCATGTCAAGCAGAGCGCCTCCCGTGACACAAAAGATAAACATAGCTACAGATGTGATATGCAGAACTAATTTGTGTATAATGGCAATATTCTAAAGATTAAACGGTATGTTCCATAAGGTTCATTTTTCTATGTCTAAAGCAACAGTTATGATCCTTAAAGTTTTTATAATATTCTCTACCATAAAATCGTCACATTCTTAAAAACTTCTTCCCAATGTCCATAAGGCTTATATTACTAATATCTCCAACTGAAATTTAGCTCTTATGGCTTTCATAATAGTTTGATTCTAAAACTGAGAACACATATTTTTGACTAATTGTCAACAATGAAAGATTTTGCTTTCAAGAAGCTTGCAAATAACAAATTCTAAACTTCTCGAATGACAGAATTAGGTCATTAGTTCAACTATTAAATATCTCATCTTTCATAACGTTTTTATAGTGAATATAAAAAGTAAAATAATTAAGAATAATATTAAATATGACTGAATCTTTGATATGGTTCGGGAGGATCATATCAACTTATTTGACAAAAAATGTTATAACTCATAGACTATTTGACCAATCTACTTCGAGTAACTTTTGTTTCGCATATGGAACATCAGAACATGCAACTGTGCAGGAATCAAAACGCCAAAGCCAATAAGAGGGGTTATGTGGGCCGCGGCCCCAACTTTCAATGAAAAAATCATAAAAATGGGGAGTTTGCCCCTTCCCCTGCTATTTTTAGAAGGTGAGGCACACTTTAACCTTATTTTCTAAGAATGGTCCTTTCTCAACCGAATGAAAGTCATTTCATGTTTCTGGGTGCATTACATTATAGAATATGTGAAAAAACTCCCCATTTGTATGATTTTCTTCATTTAAAGTTGGACCGCGGCCCACCCAACCCCTCTTATTGGCTTTGGCGTTTGGACTCCTGTACGGTTGCATGCCCTGATGTTCTAGCTACAAAACAAACGTTACCCGAAGTAGATTGGTCAAATAGTCTCCGAGATATAACGGTTTTCTGAAATAAGTAAAAATTTAAAAATCGCGCGTAAAAGCGACGGCGCGAGAGAGGTTATTTGCGAAAACCGCTCGGCGGGTTAAAGGTTAATTGCAATATTTAAATTCCGAAGCTCTCAATTTCTTGCCTACACATGGAGCAGACGTTTTATGCCAATCGCTGACTAAACTGTTAGGTCCATCTTTGAATGTTTAAATACCTTCAGTAATTTGAACTGTCAATCTGACGTACATAGTGTTTTTTTTTTCTTTTTCTTTTTAAATAAAAGCTAAACTTCGTGAATCAACACCGTTTTTTGTTTGAAACAAGTCTAAACTTTGAGAGGGGTAATTAATTTAATCGAGGTGGAAAGACAGATAAAAAGGAGTTTCGAAGGCAACTACTCACTCACGGTTACTTGAATTGGAGATACGTCTGAAGCAGGTGGGCTGTTTAAGATGTTAAGATACAGAAGTCCATAAGACCGAGGATATCCACAAACACAGAAGAGAGAAAAGTGTACGAAAAATTACTCCAAACTCGAAAGAAAGCTTTTCGAGAAGCAATTCAAGGAATTGAGCGTTCATTTAATTTTGAAGAACTACATCGGAATCAATGAAGTTACGTATCTGAGGAGAGTTCTATATTCTCTACATAATGCCAGAACCCATCTTGAAGGAAGTAGACGAATCTTGTGAAGAAGTTACACCCAATGCATCTGCATTTATCGATTTAAACACCACCGAAAATACTTTTCTGACGTATGTCACAAAAACGGCAAAAATCAGTGAAGTAAAAGGAGAATTTGCCCTAACAAGGGAAATCATTTGCAATGTTTCTAATTTCATTGACCCATACTATCAGCAGTGCCGCCATCAGTTGTCATACCTACAAAATACATACTTTAATTGAGATCATAAAACTTAGTTTTATCTTAATAAATATTAATTTTATAATAATATAATAGCCCATGGCTCGGCAGCCCTGCAAGGACCTTGGCCTATCTCCCGACTACCAGTATCCTTCCCATAATCCTGCCTAGAGGTGTGGAGATGTTCAGCCGGTAATGGGGTGACGTGAGGTCAGCACGTCGAACCCCCAGTCGTTATAGGAGATATCCGTAACCGGGTTACACTACTGACTCGTAGCTCCCCAATTTCCTCACGATGGTAGGTTGCCACCGGTAGCCGAAAACCCAGAGACTGAACCCAGGCGGACTCGAACCCATGCCGTCCCGCAGTCGGAGTGCAAAGCAGATCGCCTTAGACCGCATGGCCACGGAGGACACGTTACTTTCAGAATCATTCAAAATTATTTATTCATTTTGGGCTGTCTGTCACAACATGTTGCTTTACCATTTACATCACCTATCTGTGCGAACCTTCAAGAACTTTTTTTGTTACTAGAATTTTTATCACATTGACATAACATTCGACTCTCATTCCGTTGCTTAATGTGGTGATATACGAGGCACATCACGTGCAATTTACGATCTCGTTTCCTTCCTCTATTCTTGAATCTGGTAAATTACTAAAGATATAAATCTTGTGGCCAACCCTTCATTACTGTTAATTCTTGCATCCCGCTAAATATCTCGCGCTGCCAACAACTTGAGCACAAGCCTCGACCAAACACACGGTCATTAGCAGCACGAAGGGTTAGCACACCCAAGAGGGCTCGGAACAGTCTCACATGCAGCATGCATTACGTTACAACTTTATCTCGAGGTTTCATGATTTTGTCTGTACATGCTCCTTGATACAGTCAGTGCTGTATTTACGAATTCATTTCGGGGAGCGGTTGGGGAAGGATATCAATGTTTCCTTCTTCTGGAGGTACTAATTAGGCTCCATATTTGTGTTAAAGTGCGAACGGTGCTTACAACAAAGATAAGTTGATAGGGTTGTTGTAAAGTGTAGTTGCAGTTCATTGCCAGCCGGCCACCGTGGCGGAGTGGTTAGCACATCGCGCTAGGACGCCAGGGGTCCCGGGTTCGAATCCCGGTTAGGACATGGACGTTTGAGAGTGTCTATTCGTCAATTTCATCATATCATCACTCATCCCGCATCCTCTCAAATTGGCCAAAAGTGGCACAAAAAGCGAAGTAAAATAAAGAAAATGAATCAATCAATCGGTTCATTGCCAGCTCGGTGATTAAGAGCGTTACGTGGTCGACTTTCCATGTCGTCATCGAAGTTCCATCCTTCGAAGTCTTGGCCACGTGTCTCTTCATCAATGTAATCGAATCATCATTCATTGTCATCGTCTCTTTTATACAAAAGAGGCAGAAATGCGACGCTAAATAAAAAAAGTACAAATTGCATCAATTCAATTCAACTAGTGTGTTAAAACGAAGTTAAAAATAAAATAAGTATTTGGTGTCGATCACTTTACCAACAGTGAAATATGATGAACAAAAAGTGGAAGAGAAAAACGTTGTTCGGAAGTAACAACCACTTCGGTTTTGATTTGATTCGATTTTGATTTGATTTAGTTTATTTTACTTCGCGTTTTGTGCCTCTTGACTAATTTGCGAAGATGGGGATGAGTGATGAAATCATGAAATTGATGAATGGACATTCACAAACAACCAAGCCCGACCGGGATTCGAACCCGGGACCCTTGGCGTCGCAGCGCGATGTGCTAACCACTTTTTTTTTTTTTTTTTATTATTATTTGAAACTATTACATATTATTGTGCATGTTATACATTTTAAGTCATTACAAAGTTAACATTACATTTAGGAAATTTGCATATAACATATCTCTTTTACATCGAGGGATCATTTGGTATTCCTGGTGCAGGTGATTGATAAAGTGGGTGTGAAAATCTTGTTGCCTATATATGGATACAAAAAGGGCATATTGGCCTAAGAGCCATTGTACACTGTGGCGTTTTGTTCTTGGATAATATGCAAAGGAAGGATACAAAAGAATATCTACTGAAATGTTACGTTCTGATGTACGACAAATTGTACTCACAAGTTTTTTGATATATAACCATGATTTTTGGATTATTTGACATTCACTAAGCTTATGCACTAAATTATCTTGTACATTACATGTAGCACATATTGGAGTATTTACTAATTTTATATCATAAAGTTTAACTCCAGTAATGAATATTTGGTGTACAATTATATACCACGCTGATCTGACTCTTAACGTAAGGTGGCGGGCCTGTATATTATTCCATACTTCCCGCCAATTGACTCTTGGATTCCGATCTACAATTTTACACTGGTTTTGTGATAGTGAACACAGTCTTCTATATATTTTTGACGTCTCTTGCGTTGGAAGGATAGGAGATTGTATTAAGGCGTAACTGATATCCACTATTGTATTCTTAAAATACCATAATCTGTCTGGAAGTCCTGTAACATCAATGGGGGCCTCCAATTTAATGTTGTCCAAAGCGTGTCTCAGAACTTTACTAGTGAGGCTGTTTGGGTGTTGGATCAGTGTAGTTACATCAGCTTGAATACGTAGAGCCTGACTTTTATATTCCACGTTTACAAGGTTCATTCCCCCTTCTGCATAGGGTAAACAAAGCGTTCCGTGATTTACACGCAAGATTTGACCGTTCCAGACAAACCAGTTCACAGCACTCTTGAGCTTAAAAATATCCAGTTGCCGCAACGGGAGGATTTTTGCTACATACCACACCTTGGAAAGAGCGTACACCTGTACAAACGTCACTCTTGACTGTATACTAAGTATTCGAAATTTATTCATTTGTAGAACTGCTTTAACACCATTTATCACTCTGTCATAGTTTAACTGGATCATTCGTTGAAGGGAGCGAGCGAAAATTATACCAAGTATTTTTATCGATGGAACAACATGAAATTCTCCGCTCTGAGGGTAAGTTATATCCGGGTTTAAATGCATAAGAGTTGATTTTTTTCTGATTTACTGTGAGCCCTGAAAGGGGACCAAATTCCTGTAATACTTTAGACGTTGCAGCAATATCAGACTGCGTATTTATTAATATATTGACATCATCAGCATAGGCCAACACCTTTGTGTTTATAGATTGTATGGTGATGCCTTGTACTTGCTTTTCTAATGCAGAAAGGAGGGGTCTCAATGAGATACAGAAAGCTATCATCGATAATGGGTCACCTTGTCTTACTCCCTTGTGAATAGGAAGTTCTCTTGTCATAAATCCATTTATTTGTATTTTGGATGTTGCGTTACTATAAAGGCTTTTAAATGCTGACAAAAAATGTCCACGTATACCGTACTTGTGAAGCACATTAAATATGTAATCATGGTGTACAGAGTCAAATGCTCGTTCAAAATCTATTGCTAATATAGCATTATCATGGTTATTGCTATTGACTCTATAACAGGTAAGCACTTCACGAAGCGTTTGTAAGACATTTGTAATTTTCTTGTTCATACCAAAAACATATTGTGTATCTCCAACTAGTTTTTCTACATATGGCATAAGTCTGCCTAGCATACAGCGAGAGAATATTTTATAATCAGTACATAAGAGGGTAATGGGTCTATAATGACCAACTTCAGTGGGTTTCACACACTTTGGTATTAAAACTATAATCCCAGTATTTGAGGATTTTCCCATTTTATACCTTCGGAACACTGCATTTATCCATTCAGTTAGTGTTTTTCCCATCAACGTCCAAAATGTTTGGTAGAGTTTGTTTGGTATCCCATCCATACCAGGTGCAGAAAACGCCTGCCCTGACTTAACCGCACGGAATACTTCTTCGCTTGTGTAGTCGTTATTTAATTGCTCACGTTCCTCATCGTCAAGGACCTCGGACAAGGATTCCAAGTTATACGTCAAATCTACATTATGTGTTTTTGGTTGGGAAAATTGATTCTCAAAATACTTGTAAAATCTGTTACGTATTTCCGGGGCTGTTTTTATTTTAATTTCAGAATTATCGTTTATTTCGCTAATAAATTGTCTTTTCGCATTGTGTCTTTCTTGCAGCACATGGCTTATAGATGCAACCTCTTCTTTATCAAAGTGGGGGAGTCTGCTGCGAATTTTTACACCTTGTCTTCTTTCAGCTGTCATCCTCAGCAGTACAGCTTGCACACGTTTTACCTCTGTTTGCACTTGTTTCCCTTCAGTGGCTTCATGAATAAGTTCACGCAGCACACGGTAATAAAAATTATATTTATTATTCCAGTCACTAGAACGTTCCTTACAATAACTAAGACAAAACCGTTTTATGCCCGGTTTAAGAATTTCATCCCACCAGCGAATTATATCACTTTGTCTGGTACGGTGTGCTTCCCATACATTCCATTGGTCCTGAAAGGCTTGTTGGAAATTTGCATCTGTAAAGATAGAAGCATTTAATTTCCAGTAGCCATACCCTCTCGGTACTATTGGTATATCCACATTTATCGCCATGATTACGGCACTATGGTCTGAAAAACAGGTGGGTGTTATACTAAGTGACTTGATTTGTTGGCGTAAATGTGGTGTTACATAAAATCGATCTAAACGGGAAGCACAATTATTACGAATGTACGTGTACCCTTTCTGTCCAAAATATTTGTCATTCCATACATCTGTAAAATTAAACCCATTTACTAATTTTTGCAAAGAATTGGAGGTATTAAAGCCAGGTCTTTGGTCCTGTGGATGCAGGACACAATTGAAATCGCCCGCGCAAATTATATGTTCTCTTGTACCCTGCATTTCAGTAGCGACGTCCGTCGCAAAAAACGCATCCCTCTGTTTCCTAAATTGTGTCCCTGAAGGTGCATATAAATTATATACCCAAACATTAGCTATTTTTGCTGAGATAATTCTACCATTGGGATGGCACATCACATTTGTAATCGGTACGGTGTTACGTACTAACAGGGCTGTTCCCGTCGCTTGAAAGGTCGCATTATTATAGACTAATATGTTTGGGGGGAGGTTGAATGCCGTTATTCCACATTCTTGAAGAAGTGCTATATCTAAAGATGATTGTAGGAAAAAATCTCCTAGCGCCTCCTGTTTAGTAAAAGATCGCATTTTGTTAATATTGATCGTAGCTAAACGGAGAGTAGTCATCATATATACAATTAACAGAAATTTAAAAACTAGGGTTACCCAATACTGTGAATTATACATTTTGCCCAGAGGACACTAATATTCGTACACTGTTTTTCCACTCACTTCCATACACACGAAACGTAAACCTTGCATATGTGCACGGTACCTCGTGCAAACACGTGACCAAGCATCATATCCCGTTACTCATTTTACACATGCTATTTCTGACTTTCATTTTTACTTGCACCCGCACATTCACTAGACACACTAGGGGAAACACTGAATTTGGATCCGATCACAGGTTGTAAATCAACACTCGGGGCCAAATTTGTCACACTTTGGGATCTGGTTATACGCACTGGGGAGGGGGCTATTGCCTGCTGCTTCACGTTCTTCTTGTGGTGGGGGTTAGGTGCCACATTTTGTTGTACTTTTTTCTTCTTCAACTGCTTCTGTTCCTGGAGTCTCTTCACATTTGATTTTCTTTTGGCATTGTCCTTAGTTCCTGTTGTGGTTTCACCAAGCTGAACCTTGTTTTGTTGATCTTCCAGTGTATGGGATCCTCCTGCTTCGTACGTGTCAGTCTCCATTTGAAGATTACTCGTAGTGTCAGACTCGCGCATTGCTTGATCAGGTGTTTCCAGATTGTCAGACACCAACACGTTATCCCGTACGTCACTGTGGAGGTTGTCTAAAGATGCCACCTCTTCCGCCCACGATGTGCTGTGGATAGACGCAGGTAGAGGTGTTTCCTTCGTAGGGTCCATTTTGTGTTCTAAAACCTCAGCTTTTTTCGGCTCTATTTGCAGATTTTTATCGCGTTCATTGTTCACATTTTTTTCTTGCAACTGCATTGGAATTGGCAACACTGTAAATTGTGTGTCAGCCTTTATCTCCGTCTCGTGCGTTGAACGTTGGCTAGGTGGTCTATGTACCTTTGCTGCATATGACTGATTAGGCTGGATTTCTACAGGAGTAGCACATGCTCCAATATTGTCTTGTATCACTCGCTCCCCCATAGCACCACGTCGTTGTGGACAAAACCGTGCTGTGTGTTGAGTGTCTTCACATATTTTACAGGTAGGTTTCTGTCCATAATATGTTACCCAATATTGCATACCCTGTATTGATACATAGGACGGGATTGGCTTATTCAGAACCATTCTCACCAACTTAATGCCTGTACGAGTTTTATAAATATGCTCATCCGAATATCGCTCGTCCACCGGAGGGGTCTTAATTTCACCATACTGCGCAAGCACTGTACGGATATGGCTATCGGTTATTTCCATTGGTATAACATGTAGTCTCACTAGTGTAGTTGTCCTATCAGCCCAATCTAATCTAATTTCATGTTCAGCATCCTCATCACAATACACTAACTTCCCTTCAAATTTATTCATTAACTGTTCGCCTAATAGACGCGTCACTAGCTTAATATATACGCACTTACGGTATTGGTCCAGTTCAATACTTAATACCTGGTCTTCAGTCAAGGCAAGAGTATCCCGTATCCAACGATGAAGCATCAGCGATGATGGGCACTTCTTCACACTTGAAAACCATAACTTTAGCGTATTTACACGACGGATTTCCATTTTCCTTCAATTTAACAACTTTACGTGACTTGAAAATTTACGCGTTTCGCGTCGTCTAGCACGCCAGAGTCCCGATGACTCACCGGTTCACGAGCAGAGGCACGGCGATGTTGCTCGCACGGGCACTTCCGCGGAACTGACCAACCACTCGGCCACACTTCGGTTTTATCTAGTCTTTTGATGAAGACAAACAGTCCAACACATACTGTGTTTTTTCCTTGTTTTATCCAGACGAAATTTCCTGTTAGTGTTTCTAACCAGTGCAATTTGTTTTAGCTCGCTATCAGAGGCTGAAAGTTCAAACCTGGTGTCCCTGCACTTACCGAGTGACTACGTTCTTCCTTTATTTTTAAATGTAGAAAAGAAACAAGCAAAAACTGAGATTCCTTTTGGTAAGAATGAAATATCTGTACACAAAATTTTCTTTGAGGTTTTGGATTTTGTTAGAAATTTAAGTTTCAGTATATCAGCGTGCATACTCACAAGCAGTTGTTTTAATACATTTTGCACCACAGAGTTAGGCGAGCGCGAATATTTATTGCGTTGTCTACGTATAGGACAAACCTGGGACTTTTCAAGTAGTCGTTAGGACGTCTGACTACCATCTAGAGACCCGGGTTTGATCACCGGCGGGGGAGAACCGGATTTTTTCCACCAGTTCAAGCGGCTCCGGCGTCGTATAAAGTGGGCACCTGGAGGATAAAGGCGGCCAGAGGCATGGTGCTGATCACATCACCCCCACCTTCGGCAGTGATCAAGAAAGTGTTGAGCCCTAACTCCAACCTCCTATATGCCTTCACGGCGTGGTGCAAAGCACAGGGAAGCAATTTACTTTAATTTATCTTTGCAGTGTTTTATTGCCAAAAACTGTTTGTATATTGACATTATTTTTAGACCGTATGCATACATCCTTTCTAATAATTTTCTTAATAGGATTATACCACGAATGAAATCATAGTTGTCTCGAATGGACCACTTGACGTAATAATTTTAAAATAAACATTTGGATCTCATTAAAAAAAAATATTGGAATTTCCAATTTACATCATTACTAAAATAAGAAGCAATATTATGCATTCCTTTTTACCTTAACCAACGGTATTAACTCATACCCTTATTTTATTTAAGAAAATGCTGCTAACTCTTATCTTTAGTGGTGAAGTGGTGAATTGAAATGAATGAACCATGAAACATTTAGCGGATGTTATACATACATATATACATGTATGTATGTATGTTGTGTGTGTGTGTGTGTGTGTGTGTGTGTGTGGGTGTGTGTGTGTGTATAGACACACACACACAGGGTGGACAGAAACTATAGGGACAAACAGGAGGTGATTCCTGACAGGAAAAGGAACAAAAAAGTTCATATCAACATATGTCCGGAAACGCATATTTGCCAAGGTACATGGCACTGAAGAACGACATCATCTTCTCATAACAACACTCACAGTGTGCTTTTTTGTGTTGAAGATTGTGTGATTTAAGCTACGTCGAAGCACCATGGTCCTTTATTCATACCAGGAACAACCCGAGATGGTTTTCGTATATGGTCAAGTAGATGGAAACGGTCGAGAGGCCGCAGTGATTTATCGAGCTATGTACCCGGACAGACAACACCACTGGGGCCTTTCATACAGGCGAACATGGAGGGCGGCCGCGGCACGTGAGTAACATGCGCTACACGATATTGAGAACAACCCCAGTACAAGCTCCAGGCAAGTGGCCCGCCAGCATGGTGTAAGCCAAGCGACCGTGTTGTGTATCCTGCATGAAAACCGCTACTATCCCTATCACCTGCAACGTGTGCAGCGAGTATCTATCACCAGCGGATTTTCCTACAAGAAAACAGTTTTGTCGCTGGTTTTTGCAACAGGTTACCACCATATTGGGGTTTCTGTCGTCTATCCTCTTCACCGATGAAGCGACCTTTGGTAGAAATGGCATCGTCAACCTACACAATCGTCATCTGTGGGCTACAGCCAATCCTCGAGGAATGGTTGAATCATCTCATAAGCAACGGTTCAGCTTCAGTGTTTGGGCAGGAACACCCACTAGGACTGTTTGTTCTTCCACAACGCCTTAACGAACAGACGTATCTGGAATTCCTGCAGAACACTCTGCCTCTTTTGCTTCAGAATGTGCCTTTGGCAATACGACAATGATGGAGCGCCAGCCCACTTTCGCATTATTCTTCGTCAACACCTCAACAACATCTTCCCCAGAAGATGGATCGGACGAGAAGGCCTTGTGGCATGGCTCGCTCGATCACCGGACTTAAACCTCCTTGATTTTTCCTTGTGGGGGCATCTGAAAAGTGTTGTGTATGCTGAGCCAGTTCCCGATGTGCAGACCCTTGAAGAGCGTGTTTGTGTAACCTGTGATGCTATTCGGGTACAGGCTGGAACATCCGAATGAGTGAGGCAATCCATGATGCGACGTGTGGACGCTTGCATTGCATCCGATGGAGGCCACTTTGAACACCTGTTGTAACATGGATGAAAGTCATGCCATGTAATAAGTACCGGTACTAATGCTTTATTGCAGGCTCACCATCCATTTCCGGACATATGTTGATATGAACTTTCTTGTGCCTTTACCTGTCAGGAATCTCCTCCTGAAGTTTTTTCCTATAGTTTCTGTTCACCTTGTGTGTGTGTGTGTGTATATATATATATATATATATATATATAAACACACACACACACCTTGTTTGAAACTAATGACAGGAAAAAAATGAGAATTTCAACTTGGAAGTTCCAGGTCATTAGGCTTTCAATGTGCATGACATATTCACAAATAGCTTCCGGAATTTTGGACAGTTCGTTGTTCGCTTGTGTTTGCAAATCATTTGCATTTAGATTGATACTTTGCTCCCATTGCACAAAGGACGGCAGGAGCAGGCGACGCTTTCGATGTTCCACTCGAGTCTACTTGGTTTTCGTAGCTGGGATTAAGGCATGTTTTAGACAGAAGCAATTTATCTAGCATTTTTAGCTGCCAGTGCCAGATGTGCTACCTGAATTATTCTAGCCATTGTATACGATTTTGATGTCACTGCACTAAGGAGCATTTTGGTTAGCAACGGTTTGAATTGGAAACTGTAGCAAAGGAAAGTCGCCAAAACTGTCGTAGGGCTCCTAAACAGACACACCCCTATTTCATAATCAAAAAGTGCTGCCACTTATTGGTAACAGGGTAACTACATTCTTTAAGATCACAAGATAGTATGTGACTAGGGAAAGGAGCGTTGGTGACGGTTTTCTATGGGTAGGGAGAGACTTTTGCTTTTGTGTCACGAGCCGATGCTGTCTTTTCTTACCAACTAGTAAAGATCAATAATTCGCTCTTTTTAAAATCCTGTAACAGTCGATAGCTGTGTCAGCGAAAGTTTGAGTATTTTCCCATTACACTCTTCGGTTAAATAGATTCCAACTTCCTTTAATACCCCAACCCTACCTAGTCAATCCTCCCCGGAAGATACTGACTTGCTGTTTAATGAGAAATTCGAAAGTACTGCTGTGCATATTTTTGGTCTTTACTGGGAATATTTCTGAATTTGTATGACATATTTTAATTGTTTTATGACATATTTTAATTTTTTATGACATATTTTTCAATTTTTATGACATAATTACATACATATTGTACAGTTTTATAGGACATAACGTCCCGGGCCCTAGTAATAAAATATCGCTACAATTTCACCATACGAATTGCATGAACTTTCATCAGATATCTCAAGGAAGGCAAGAGCCTCCCCATGCCCCCCCGTGCGGGTATCCTTGCTTGTAATATACTTGAAAAAATGACACGTGTAAAGAACACAGACTGTGAATCCCTGCCAGTCCTCCGCGCAGATTGAACAAAGCATCAACCATGCAAATCTCTCGCTAGCTGAGAGAGAGAGAGAGAGAGAGGAACCTGGAAATAAGCACGCAAATTACATTGCTCCCAGTTGAAGCTTTTCTCTGTCAACAATTTCTCTCGGTAATTATCTTGTTCCATGTCGCTCGTACTTCTAAGTTTACTTTGGAGAACATTCTTTGACCTGTGCTGCCGCCTAATGCTTTTAACTTGAATTAATTACCCCGAGAGAATTTCGCAGGGATGCTCGCGGAGGGGAAAAAAGGGACGAGGGGTGGAAAAAGCCCCATCTCTCATCTGCGCGGGAAGGAATTTCAGCGTTTTTGATGAATACCAAATGAGTCTCCCAAAACTCATAGCCACCTCTGCGTCGAAGATTTCCAAGTTTTTCCTGCCTCCTCTTTACGTGAGAGCTCCTCGGGGACAGGAAAATCTAGACAACACAATTACTGTTGGGCGATATAGCCTATCGTCCAGACTATATACCGCATTATTGAAAAAATATCGTCCTTTCGATATCAACTAGACGATATATCTTCACGATATTTTGGCGATATATAGGGTTCTCCAATAAGAACGAAATGATTTTACAATGAAATAAAATAAAAACTATTTCAGATACCACCAAATTTTTTATATTATTTTGAAGCATAGTTTATTACATAATGTTTTGAATAACACATCATGTAAGTGTCCACCTCGACTTCGTGCACACGAGTGAATTCGATGAACTCAATTTTCGATGACTTTGTGCAACAACTCGGGCCTAATGTCACGAATGCAGCGTTCGATGTCCAATCTTAATACATCCAGGGTTCGTGGTCTGTTTGCATAGACTATAGATTTCAAATAACCCCACAAAAAGCAATCTAAGGGAGTTAAATCACAACTTCTTAGAGGCCAACTCATTTCTTGAAATTATCCTTTCACCAAACTGTTCTTGCAATACGTCGATAGTGGCATTAGCAGTGTCCCATGTGGCACCGTCTTGTTGGAACCATATGTCCTCCAAATTAATTTCATCTCAATTTGGCCACAAAAAATCTGTTAACATCAATCGGTACCGCTCACCAGTCACTGTAACTGCATCTCCTACATCGTTATGAAAAACACAACAAAAAAAACGAAGGTCTATTTTCATAATTTTTTTGGATAATAGCCAAACGTTCTTGAAGCGTGTATTTAGCCATGATGAATTGTCACAGTATACTAAACCCAAATTACAAGTAGTGACAATTATAACATTTGAAGCATAGTTGCCAGTTTATTTCAAAATCATATCATTCTTATTGGAAAACCCTTAATATCGTGTCAGCGATATATCGTCACGATATTAAGCAATATATATCATGGAGACGATATAGATAAAATATCGTATCGTATCGACGATATTTTCTTGACGATATATCCCGACAACAAATTTCCGATATAGTTCAGCCCTAAACACAATACCTGGAGAGTGGCGGACGTTAAGCACTGTACTCTCTCAAGCGGATTACCAAATTACTTGTACGTATATTTTGAACACAGCAGGCGCATGCCCAATTTCAGTGCTGAATGTTGTAATTATATGATTACCATGGAGCGGATTTTGGCATATTTGCATGTTTTTATCCTTCGGGAAAATTCATGTTCTCAACGCATTCATTCATTTCAATTGATTGGGCACAATCTGGAAAGTTTTATAGTGCATATAAATGCATATTTCAGGCGTTAGTGCATATTTGAGCTTGATGAGCATGTTTTATGCATATATGGGAAGTAATTTAGTGCAATTATTTACTTCATCTTCCATCTTATATCCTTTGTGTCAAGAGTGGCTCTAGTTTCGATATATTTATTTATCATTGATTACACAAGGAAGAAGAAGATAATTAAAATGAAATTTGCAGTAGGAGCATAGCGTTTCAATCTACAATTTACATTGCATAACAAGGAGCGCCCCGATGGCGTAGTGGTTGCCTTGAAATCAAGGTGCCCCTGGGTTCGATACCCGGTGGAGGCACATGGCACAGTGGTTCGGATCCCACATTAAACTGTAGGTACGGTCCCTTTTAGCATTTTTATGCATAAAGTGGACTTAAAACAACAAATCAATCGATGTTGATTGATTTGCTTTCTTTTACTTCTCTTCTTGTGCCACTTTTGACTAATTTGCAAAGATGGGGATGAGTGATGATATGATGAAATTGATCAGTGGACACTCGCAAAGATGCATGAGCAGATCGAGATTCGAACACGGGACCCGTGGCGTCCAATCACGGTGTGGTAACCATTCCGTCACAGGGGCTTGCCCGATGTTGTTCGGATTTCATTTTAAACTGTAGGTCCGGTCACGATCAGTCTATGCGTAAAGTAGACATAATGCAAAATTTCAAACAATCCGTCTTTCAAGGCATCCGGAAAATCGTTGTACCCTGTTTTTGCGGTCCAAAAATTGGTTTATAACAATTCATACATTTCATTGTGTAATCGTCGCATCGGCGCCTCAGATAACGAAACCAACGATAGCTGCGTAAGCCCCGCGACAGGCTAACTTTGCAGCAGATGTTATGTATCAATCCACTCTAGAGAGGCACTCAGCATCCCCGTGCCAGTCTCACCTTAACCGCTGAGCTATTCATATCACAGACAGTGAGAAAATCCGCAGTATTGGAGCGGAACTATTTTCTGCGCGCACGTTTGGGTCTATATATGCGAAAAGTTGCTGCAAGGTTAACCTGTCGCGGGGCTTAGAATATTCCGACGCAGGAGATTAAACGTTTTAGTGCGTACTTCACGACACTGTAGTATTTTTCCTCAAGTTTAATATTTGGACTATAATGCACAATTCAAAACAGCTAATGTGCTAATATGTCTTTCATACTGGACAAATGTTCGCTAACATGTCACAATGAAATGTGGGTCGTTGGACTATATTTAATTTTAACGTATATTCACGAGGATTCCGTGAATTCTAATCTTGCGTCAAAGACGGTTTAGTAATAAAAGGTTTTTTTTATGTACCGATAATACTGGTGCTTTTTTATTGTTTTAATGAAAGCTTCACATCTCGCTCCTCACTTCTTTCAAAACAAATTGGCATAAAATCTTCGATGATTATGAGGTGAAATACTATAAATACAATATTAACACATTAAACACAGAATAAAAATGTGTGACGTAATTCAAGGGTTTAATACGGCGTTCTAATTTCATACAAAAATGCAATAAATAGAAATAAATTTACTTTTACATCTAAACAGTTCTCTGTTTTTAGAAACTGCGTTAAATAACTTGCACGTTCTCCTCATGGGCTTCGCTTCTGCCATCTTGATTCGTCTGAGGGGATTTGAAAGAACCCGTAAGTCTTGTGGAACACATCCTGTATGTCCTGGACAATATGTATCACACTTGATTGTCTTTATGTGCATGGAAATAAAACATATTGATTGGGCCTCCTCGATGTCGCAGTGGTAGCGTCGTCGATTTGCAATCAAGGGGTCCCGGGTTCGATACCCGGTGGAGGTTCAAGAGGTTCGGAACCCACTTTAAACTGTAGGTCCAGTAACTATTAGCCTTACTGTGCATTAAGTGAACTTAAGACACCAAATCAACTCGACTCAAAACATATTGATTGCCACTTAAGAAATATTTAACATGATTAAGTATGCGATTGCAAGAATGGACTCCAATACCGGTGCAGAATTGATATGGGCCTGTGATTTTCTATTTTGAACTTTCATCAGATTTTAAGATACATACACGTGTTTTCTTCTACATTTAGTAGTGTACCTGTATACTGCTGTTGAAAATGTATTTTTGTATATCCAGCCTTCTACGAAGGCCAGGGTAGGTCTACGATTTCAGGGAATTTTGTGTTTTTAACATATTCTTTCTAACTGGTGAAATTTCTAATGTGTACAATATAACAAATTTAGTACATTCAATTCAAATGTCTCAGCAAATACAGAACAGATCTAACATATTTAGCAAAACCAGCACCAATATCGTTTGAAGATTTAAGATAATTTGTTTCTGCTGTTTCAAATATCTTTTTTTTCCCCTTATTACTTATAAAGTTCAAAAATTATTTCATATTTGATTTCAAATTGGTGTCCACATTCCTTTTATATAGTTCTAATGGGCACTATTTTTACATAGTTTTTACTGGATTTCTAGTTTGCCTAAACAGCCTCATCTTTTTTATATTTAATTCTTTTTCTGTAATATGTTCTTTTAACTTTATAAGTTTAATGATATTATTGTTAAACCAAAATAGGTATTTATTGTTGCACTTCATCATCTTTTTGAAACTATGGTAAGAAATACTTCATTACCTATATTACAAAAAATTAATAGCCTGATTTAAGTGATGTTATTTAATATAGACCAATCTGTCTTTACATAATTACAAGAGTAATAAAATGTTCGATACCCGGTGGAGGCACAAGTGGTTCGGATCCTCCCTACAAATATTCACATTCTTCGGAATAAGTACAAGGTCTAAAGTTGTATCTAGGCTATTTTTAAAAATTGTTAACAAAGTAAATGTTATAATTTTTTTTAAAAATATCAAAGCTCTGTAACAGGATCCACCATTCTGTTATAAGAAATAAAACTTACTCTAAGCTTGACATATTTGGTTATATCATCACATTTACAGCTAGGTAATCGACCTTGCAGGAAGTTATTTTGTTATTTCCTTTTGAATAACCTCTGTGACCTCTCTTGAGTTATTTGGTTCGAAATCTCTTGAGAAGTTAACACAATATAATATAATGACCAGAAGTGTGGAAATCAATCGCATTCCAATTCACAAAAATGACATCACAACGATGATACCAGATGTCTCTCCACGTTGAGTCTCACTTTTCAGACATATTCTTGAAGAATCCGGTGTGAAATGGCTTCTTATGTACTGAAGGTGTTCATCCGTCATTTGCAACCAATCCGTACGTATTTAATAACAAAATAAAACTCTTTATTTCAATTGTCTTTCATAAAATACTGAATATGCCTTTCAATTTGGGCTAAAATCCAACTTTATTAAAGTTTTAGCTAACTTTGTGGATTATGTTGCCCATTATTCCTTCATTAACCACCAGAAAATCCAAGAAAATCTGTTGGTGGTTTCTCTGCCACTTATAAAAAAATGTTCCATTATATGCATAAGTTTAGTCTGCACGATTACTCCCAAACCATTGAAACCAGACGTTTCCTTATTTTTTAAAGTTCTACTTGCATTATGTATCTTTAAAGTTCCTTTACGTGTAACAATTGTCTCATGATTTCAGAATAAAATGGAAAAATATAATTGCCATGAAAAATAATTTTTATTTGAGAATAAAAATTTTTACAGGAAAGATATTGAAAACACGTTCAAAGAAAAGTTGTTGGGAAATTTTCTTACCTTTGAAATTATAAATAATAATAATAAGTAATCTTATTCTTCTACAATGTAGAAATTGATGTTATAGTGGAACCACAAGCAAAAAAGCCTGCGCAGACCAGCCACTCCTGTGCACCGTACTCCCGCGTGGAGGGGAGGGGCAGAGTGGGACAGGCTTTCTTATGGCCCGAGCTGAACGGAGGAAGGGAAAGGTGCGCGGAGACTTTTCGTCGAAGGTTCTTTTCCTTGTGGTCGCTCTATAGCTGGGCCACTTCAAATAAAAATTGAACTTTGCGCACTTTTAATTTTTATTACTTTCTTTGCTTTAGTAATGCATTTCTTAGAACTGATTTTGAGAAAGAGCTCTGCATAGAATACAATATGGCGTCTCATTTCAAGATGGCGGAGAGCTACGCGAGGCTGCACGTACCACACGTCATTGTTGTGGTTGTCGACATACTCAAAGTTTCATACTTTAATTATTCGTGTAACGATTCTGCCCAAAACTTGCCGTGACTCCACCGCGCACGACCCCTAACCTGCAGGGCTGTTAAACCGACCTCGTGCTCCTCGGTACACGGAACCAAGGATAAGAAAGGACGTCTCAGAAGAACCATTGTCTTCAAACTCGCAAGTTGCAGGATGTATTTACCTCCAACAACTTCGATACAGAAGATGCGGGTCACGTGACAAGTAAGCAAGCGTCGCGGAAGTTTAATTGCGAAACTTGTGCCCCGGGACTTCCCCGCAAACAGAGACGGCAGATCCGCCCGCAGGATGTGGGCGAAACTCGCTCTCCCAGCTCTGTTTGCTTCTGTTTCCGACAGCCCCATTTGAGTGAACATTCAGCTTTTCTTTTTTCGATGCAACTTTCCTGTGCCACACTTGCCAAAGGACGAGAGGGAGATTTCAACCCTCCCCAGCAGAGCGTGTTGTCTCCCCGAGCTAGACTTTCTAGTAGAACACTCTTCTAGTTGCTCAACTGAAACCAATACTTTAAGGTCCGCTTCAGACGGAAGTATTTCCTTTAACAGTTTTGCTAGCATAAATGCTATGTAAATGCTTTTAAAAATCTTATAGCAGATAGTACTTTCCAAGGAAGCATTTCATGTAACTTTTCGATTAGCTTACAATGTATAATATATACAGCGCGAAAGGCACGTCGAGTTACACCATCTATGGTGGGTGCACGGTGTTTACAATTGAAACTAAAATATTATTTCATACGGGTACTGTATACGTATAAAGAATGTACTTAGGCAGCGCCATTGATCGCTTCTGATTGGCTATGCTACGAAAAACGCTACGGGAATAAGACGGGTTCTATCCTTGAAAAATGCCATGAAATATGCCATGGCATCTAAAATACCATAACATTTCTCACTTTACACGTACCATTTTGGTTATGGCGTAAATGTTAAGAAAAATGCTAAGGAAAAAGCGGACCTAATACCTTAATCACAGGAGGCTACATCTCCTGCTGGATTTTCCAGATGGACTTGGACTAGTGTGGTACTGGTTCAGCTACTAGTTTTCCCCTCACTCGAGACTTGTTGTCGTACTTGTCGGTATGCTTTCATTCCCATAAGACATTGCGCAGAGCACACAATATAAGGTGATGGACGAGCGATTTGAAGAACGTTGTAGCAGAATAGCTACCGCTGTTATTAAAAATTAGAAGTATGGACTGGAAATTGGTTCGAAAGAAAAGAGGGTAATCAATACGTACATTTGAATGAACTCAGGTATGCATATTCATTATCCATACATGAGAATCGCAGAATTCATTCATAAGCAAAATCTTTTGTTCACCTAAATATGTGAAACATTTAATACATTGTAATGTTAAGATTTCTCATTATCGGCTAGTCGCATTCGTTGTGTACAAATCTCATTGTTTTGGATAAATTCTTAAATATTAATGAACTGAACATGAATGCACATAATCTCTGTTACTTTTCCTTTTATCGAGAAGCGCACACAAACAACCAACACTTGAAAACCACAGACAAAACACTTTCCTTTTCCAAACTCACAGATTATTTTCAAATGGCCAGATATTTGCTCTGATTGGCTGCTCCACAGAATTTAAAAGAGAAAGCCAGTTGCAATTTGACCATGGCCTAGTCACATGGGCGTATTTAAGGCATGGCAATTTTTAGCGAGGTATTGCAATTGGATTGAAAAAAATAGAGACTGATATCTTTATTAAGTTACTTGTACAAAATATTTAAAAACTGCAGAATATAGGTATTCAGTTGGCTGGATGTTTCTTCCGTCTTCTTCCTAAAGGTTGTTGCTGTTTGTTGTATCTGAATGCAGGAATTTGTCCAAAGTTTTCCATAAGAGAATTAAGATCGTATTTAGGGTGGTTGGTGTTTTAAGTCCACTTTATGCACAGAAAGGTTAATCGGGACTGGACCTACAGTTTAAAGTGGGATCCGAACCACTATGAGCCTCCGCCGGGTATCGAACCCGGGACCCCTTGATTACAAGGCGACGACGCTACCACTGCGCCATCGGGGAGGCCCTATATTTAGGGTGGTGTAAGGGTAATTTTAGAGCCAAAATGACCATAAACTGTGGAAAATGTTAGGGGTGTTGTTGTGTGTGTATAAGAAGTGGCCGTATGCAACTTTCACTGCAAAAATAATTAACAAACCTTGAAAACCACTCGCGATGAAGTTGTTCAAAGTATTCGAAGAAAAGGGTTTATTTATGTTTTGAACGCTTTACTTTTACATTGCAAGGTTACGTGTGTGGTAAACATATGCTGTGATACAAGATATGTTAAAAAAGATGACTTCTCGATGCTTTCAATACACCTAACTAATACTGTTCTCTCTTTATTTTTCCAGGTAAGCATACTGGACATTCTTCCTATGTAAGATGAGTAACATCCGGAGGTAGGATAAAGTAAATTTTGTTTCTACTTGTCAGTAACGAATCCTAACACAATCTTTGTATTAGGGTTGGTGAAGTTTAGGCAGAAGAAGTCGCAGAAAATGTACCAAGGGGGTCAAAATCAAAAAGTTCTAATACACAGAAATAAACTTAAATGAAGGGAGGAAGGAAGAGAAGAAAGTCGGCAGAAATAGTAACTAGAGATAGAGGGGGGAAGTAAAAAGATAGAGCAAGAGGGTGAGAGGAAAAAGATGAAAAAGAGAAGCAAGATGTAATGGGAGATAAGAAGTAATAGAGTAAACAAAGAAGAGAGAGAAAAAGAAAGATTGCTTTAGCAAGAGAAAGGGGTAGAGAAAAACCGAAAATAAATAATAGAGAGATAGCAAGAGAGAGAAGGAGTAGAGGGAAGGGAAGAAAGAAAGATTCGGCAAAGCATGGAAACGAGAAAAGTGTGTGTGTGTGTGTGTGTGTGTGTGAGAGAGAGAGAGAGAGGGAGAGAGAGGAAGCAAGAGGAAGGCAAGATAATCTAGGAGGAAGACAAATGAGATATAGGGAAAATAATGAAAATAAAAGAAATGAAGACTAATTGTTCCAAAATTACATGTAGGGTCAATTGGAGTTTCTCTGTGGATTGATGTAGTTCTGCTTAGACACGCTACATTTTGAGGTAAGGATTTTCAGGTTTACCCTACTGCTTTGCTTTTTTTTTTTACATAAAATCAATGCTTCACCAGGATTTGGAGACCAAACGCATAGCTAAGTTATCCAATATTATTACTATCATTTTCATGTATATAAATATCCTCAAATGTTTATGTTGTGCTCTAAAAATCGTGTGATCTGTGATCTAGTGTGGTCACTCGTTTTACACTCGGACACGATCGGGAAATCGAACGACTGCCAAACTGATACCAAATGCTGTAGTCCCAAAATTGTCAGAGGGTATACGCTAAGTTTCGTAAATCGCTTTCCTGAAGTTAATGTTTCAATTTTCCTTGGATTACGTTCCTATATCTGTTTCATGTATGAAATTAATTAACTTCTACAAAAAACGTCATTCGTGGTAGAATGCTGATGATAATCATAATCGGCATTAAAAAAAATAAGAAGCGCTACTTTTAATGATTTCATTTAAAAATGAAGACTACAGTAGTGTTTTATAGGTTATAGTACAGTATGTTGTTGTACTAATGCTATTGTGAATTATCAGTTTGTATGTTATTAATATTTTAAATGGTGCTGATATTTATGGAAAAATGCATGTAAAAAGGGGAAAATGAACAGGAGAAGTAACGGGCACCATGTGTTCATGCATTCTCACCTCCTGAACACGATGTTCCTGATCTCTTGATATCAGTATTTGACCATAATGAGCTCACCTGAGTAAAGACTAAATTACATTAATAAATAACTGAAAGAAAGTGTATGGTATATGCATTGTACCTGAAGGCATACGCTAATGAGTAAGATAAACTGAGTTACTTTACAAGATGAGTAACTATAACTGTAACTGAGTTATTATGTAAAAATTATATATAATGAACGGAGTCATAAGTATGATAATTATGCAAATATTTACACGTTTTAATATCCTAGATCCAGCACATTCCCAGAAGCATAAACTGGAAAGCACTTAATAAAAAGGTCGGTGTTGCTGCTGCTACCCTTTTTCGTCGTTTTCTTCATCTAACGTCAACAATTCTTCTTTCAGCTTGTGTTCAGAAGCACAAGCTCCGCCAATATTGAACTTGAAGCATTGACGTCACACGTAAATTATGCAAAGTTTTCCCGTCGTTAGAAACAATGTTACAGGAATGATTGATTTGCTTTATTTTACTTTGCTTCTTGTGCCACTTTTGGCTAATTTGCGAAGATGGTGATGAGCGATGAAATTGATGAATGAATGAACACTACAAACATCCATGCCCAGGCCAGGATTCGAACCCGCGACCCCTGGCGTCGTAGTGCGATGTGCTAACCCCTCCGCCACGGAGGCCGGCACTAATGGTACAGGAATGGTCTGAAATTTATCTTGCTGCTACAGCTATTTGGGAAGAAATAGTTGAAAAAGGTGAGAGATTTATTGAAATCTTCCAGAAATTGTTACCGATTACTTCCTTTGATGTATAACATGGTAAATAACTTCGTTCTGAAGAATTATTTATAACTTTGATTTTGTTTGTTTCGTTACCTTAAATATTTCACATTAATTTAATTAAACATTACCTGCATAATTTTACTACTTTCATCTGCCTTTCTCATCTTTTAACTTTCACCAGTACGCCATTGCAGCTCGTTCGCTTCGAATGCGATGCGAACACAAACTTCAATCGTAGTTCAAGATACAGTATATGGAACCTCGTTTTGATTGGCGCAGATACCAGCTAATGACAATGCAGGAAAGAATTGTAGCAGCAATCATTACTTAATAAAAAAAAAATCGTAATGATAGTTAAACAGAAAGAAATAACTGAAGTAAACGAACTAAAGAAAGAACTTCTCTGTGACATCTTCAGCGTCAGGCAGGTCCACCTCTATGCGTTGAACCTTGCTTACACCAATCAACGCCAATAAACACGAAACGTGAAGACAAGCATCAGCCTATAAATGGCCCTAGATCCGGCACATTTCGGCTCCTTATCACAGCAACGAGGCACATTCTAGTCTTATGTTAGAGCTGTTAAGGTGCGACGAAACAAGCCCTAGCTTAGCCTTAATGGGGCCCAGTAAGTGGACACAACGATTTGCGAGAGATCAAGAAATGGAGTGACTGCGAGTTACTGTCACGGAAGTCACTCCTATTAGCCAGGGTTGTTAAAGGTCCAGAAATTTTACAGGTCTAGGAGAGAACATCAGCAAGCGCAAGTGGGTTCTGGAGCGTAAAGAACCTTTTTAGCTGTAAAGTATTTCAGTTCGGTCCAGGAACCTTTTTTCCAGATAAATTTAAATACGGTCCAGGAAACTTTCTTCCGGATCAATTTTATTACTGTCCAGAAACCTTTTTTTTTTCGGATTAGTTTAAATACGGTCCAGGAACTTTTTTCAATGAAACAATACCCAACTTGGACAGAATTTTATTTGTTCGAGAAAAATTGTTCCGGTCCTGTTGCGGAACCCAATAGAACCCATTAGAATGTATGGGTTCATGGACCTCTAACTATTAGCGCCAGGATATCTGTGTACTACAGGAGTCCCCGTGGATAAACATTTCGATGGTAGGGCCATTGCAAGTCCAGAGCTCAAATATGGTGGCAGGTCAGTAGGCCAAGTGTATAAATGTGACTAGAGCAGCCGAAGTCGTTTCCTAGGAGAAACAAACTGATCGTCCGTCCAGTCGACGAATGCAAGAGACGAAACCCAATAAGATCCCGTGTAAATATATTTAGGAATGGTTCAAATTAACACGATCCAAGACTGACTGTCGACCAATCAAAGCACATGTTATTGAAATCGGAATATCGAAAAGCGACCTCTAGGTCACGTGTGCAGATGTAATGGCGTCCGCGTGAGATGTAAACAATGTATCACTTCACATTTTAAAAACACTATAAATATTCAACCGAGAGGAATAATGTTTCGTATTAAATGGCTTTAGGTATAAAAGAATGGCGCTGCTTAAATACATACTTTATAGCGTTTACTCTACGCGCATGGAAGAATATTTTAGTCTTCTCAATTGTAAACAGCCGGACTCTTTGGCTGAGTGGTTAGCACATCGCTACGACGCCAGGGGGTCCCGGGTTCGAATCCCGCTCGGTCATGGTTTTCTCAATGTCCATTCATCAATTTCATCAGGCCTCCCCTATGGCGCAGTGGTAGCGTCAATGCCTTGTATTCAAGTGGTCCCGGGTTCGATACTCGGTGGAGGCACAAGTGGTTCGGATCCCACTTTAAACTGTAGGTCCAGTCGCGATTAGCCTTACTCTGCATAAAGTGGACTTAAAACAGCAACTCAAACCAATCAATTTCATCATTTCATCACTCATCCCCATCTTCGAAAATTAGCCAAGAGGCACAAAACGCGAAGTAAAATAAAATAATTCAATAATTCAATCAATCAATGAATCAATTGTAAACACCTTGCACTCACCATAGCTGGTGTAGCCTACTCGATGTGAATTTCGTGCTGTATGTATTATACATTGTAATCGCAAAATGTTCCATGAAATGCTTTCGTGCTCAGACAAGAAATGAAAGTATGTACTATCGTACTACTTTTTGAAGCATTTTCTTAACATTTATGCTAGCAAAAATGTTAAAGGAAATTGGAAATGCTTCTGTTTAAAGCGTACTCGAGAAAATACATCAACATCACACTTTTTTCGAGTTTCTAATATGTCCTACTTCTTCCTTTGGAAATAAAATTATCTCTGTTACAGCTAATCGCTAGTCTGTTTATTTATTTCCATGGCGTACACACTGCCACGTTTTGGTCAAATTCGAACTTGCACAATTTTTATTTGATCGTGTAGCTACATGAGCAATTTCAGACCATTCAAGATTTCCAATAGGAACGCCGTTCAACGACTTTCAATTGCGTTCAATTCATGATTAATTTGATCGTGTACAAGGCGCTTTAGGACGTCGGACTACTATGCTAGAGACCCGAGTTCGATCCCCGGCGGGGAAGAAGCGGAATTTTTATCCACCTGTTTAAGCGGCTCCGGCGCCCACCCAGCGTCTTATAAAGTGGATACCTGGAGTATACTCTGGGGGGTTACGGAGACCAGGGCCATGGTGATGATCGCATCACCCCCACCTTCGGGCGTGATCAAGAACGTGTGGGGCCCGAACTCCACACCCCATATACGCCATCATTGCGTGGTTAAAAGCATAGGGGAGCACTCTACTTTACTTTACAACTTAAGATATATTTTGGATAAAAAACTGAACAAAATTAACAACACATTGAAAACGTTTGGCTTGTGTTCAAGGCAGGCCTCACTGCTGAAAATTCCCAAGTTTTTTTGCACCAGCAAAGTCCGCCATCTTTAAAGGAACATCGGCCATCTTGGATTTTCACAAATGGGATCGCGAGCAAGGGGTACATTCAACTGTTGCCCCGGAGCAGACAGGGTAATAAAACTGTAGCTGGAGCGGTTACTTAGAATTAAATGTCGTGGCGGTAATTCTTATTAATGGCCCCGGTGAAGCCCCGATGCGATACAGAGGCCGGGCCTCATCCAATTACTCGCTTCTGCTTTACGCGTCTCTTCAATTTCCGTCGACAAACACCGACGAGTCGCTGCGTGCTCATTTTTCGCAATTAGCACGAAATATGTAAGTTGCGTTTTGTCATCTTCCCGCGCGGAAGACCGGTTAAAACCGCCTCCTTCTGGGGAGATCGTAACATCGGAAACTTTTTGTGTCAAGTGCACTTATGCGCAGAGAAGACACAGATCTACTATTTGTGATATCTCCGTCACGAGATGTGTGCACACGCCAGATTAGAAACTTTGATTACAACACGTCCTTAACTAACCTGATTTTTAATTCAGTTTCTGCGCACCAGCCCATTATTGCAAAATAAATTCTGCGAGGGCATGGCATAACCTCACACGTACAAAACTGGAATTTTGAGGTCATACTAGACCCGTCTATAGTGGAACCACGAGCAAAACAACCTGCGCAGACCCGCGACTCCTGTGCACCTTACCCCCGCGAGTAGGGGAGGGGGAGAGTTGACCATGCTTCCTTATGGCCCGACGTGGAGGGAACAAGGGAAAGCTGCGCGGGGACTTTTCGTCCAAGGTTTTTTTTCCTTGTGGTCGATCGATAGTTCACTGCACTGTTCGACTCTCTCCTCATCACGCGCCTAGTTGGTTCCACGGTGCAATACCGACTCGTCTACTTCGTTGATTTGGTGTCAAATATTGTATTTGCTGTCTGCACAGTTTGCACTACGTTACGAGGCAGTGTGATGTGGAGTATTGTCACGTGGTGTGTGCTATACTCCTCGTCCTGATTCCAACCTCACTTTACTTCAAAGAAAGTTCCGAAAGATCAGTTTTCCCCCTAAGAACAACATGTCAGATCCACGTGGAGTCCAATAAATCGTCCCTTGAAACCTTTCCCACCAATAGCGTTCGTCCAAGAAATGACAGCTCTCGTCAATTCCACGTGGACTAAATGAGATGTTGCTAATTCAGTTTCTTTAGAGATTTTTGAACGCAAAGTTGCGGTTGCGTTATCTTTGCTAGGTTGTGTTATCGTATTGTGCTACTTTTTTATACAATATAAGTACCTTGGGAGTATAACCTGGCAGTGAATGAATGGATGTCTAAACACTGGAGGCAAAAGTGACAACATCGCTTTACAGAAAAACAGGTGGTGGCTCGAAACCAGATACGGTTCCGGTCAGCTTCCTCTGGGGTTGGGTCAAAGCTGCCGAACTGCTGCTACATTCAGGACTTCAGCTATAACTTATCTGATGACCGATTAAAGCAGCAGGCAGGCATTTGTCGGAATCTTCTAAAATCGGCGGTGGCGCCGAGAGTCACGACGTCGAGGGGAGGAACTACTACGTGAACCTCGTTCTACTGGCTGCTGCGTTTCTTATCGTGCTGGATTGGTCGCTTCCTCGCTCCCCACTTCCCTTGCCAGCATTAGGGTCGGCCGCCGTACCAGTAGAAAATACCTTTAGTGACAAAAAGGCGAACTATAGTCTGTCTCGGCAATCTCTGGAGCAAGGCCTCGCCTAGCGGTAGAGGAAAGGAGGAGAGGGGATCGAGTGGGCAGAGCGAAACAATACACGTTTTGAGAAGACTGGTAACTGCAGTCGCTTCTCCCTCCACGCAATCCGTCCCCTTTCACATGTCTGGCCGTGTGGCGTCACTACTTGCGCAGAGACATGTTTCCATTAGCTTGCTCCATACCCGGGACAGAGTATAGACGGGGCTAATATCTAGCACAACCGTTGTCAATCCATCATATTTGGTGAAGAGCGTTGTAGAATGCACGTGTGGCTTGTAGAGCGAGCAGCGTTGTAAGAGGGGCTGGAAGGATGGAGATAGGCTTCGTCGGTCCACGTTCGTGTAGTGGGAAACTTTTCGTCGTCTGAATAATAGTTAAGTGTGGCAGAAGAACCAGGAGATAGTTCCGTAAAAAGGGGTTAAGCCGTTCTCCGCGGTATTTTTCTAACATTCAACGTAAGCGTCTTCCCTTGCGGACCATGAGGTGTAGTCTACAGGCGGGAAGGTCGTACCGGACGGAACGCTAACTGTACTTTACAAGTACGCACGATTTGGCAAAGTTCTTCGTGGAAGAAACATTACGTCGATGGTCGCACAAGGTGACAGAGGCCGGGTTCTTAAAATATATTCCATTACAGGTCTCAAACGCCAAACCTTCAATTATTACGGTTAAATATTTTTTTGCAAACAATCGATATTCTATACCTGCTAAAACTATGAAATGTACATTTTAGTTAATAAATCAAATACACAGGAAAAAGTAAGTAATATTCCACATATTAAAAGAATTCAGTGTTACCTGAGCGACCATAAAATTGAAAAATGAGTTGTTTTTTAAAGTTTTAGTTTTTTAAGTCACTTTATGCACAGAGAAGCTAATCAGGACTGGACCTACAGTTTAAAGTGAACAAACCAACATGTGCCACCACCGGGTATCGAACCCGTTATTACGTTACCACTGCGACATCGGGGAGACATTTGAAAGAATTAGTTTTTTTGTCAAATAAAATAATTGGTGATTAAAAAATCTTTATCATTCTTGACGGAACTCTTGCAAATGTTACGCTGATGGGCCTCAATGAATCAAACTGTCCATCTGTTGTGTCACTTTCCTTGAAATTTCCAGGAATAGCTGTTCTATCCGCTCCTTTTCCTTTATGTCCATCTTATTACACTAATTGTTCACTCATTGCACAAGTATCACAGTTTAATAGACACCTCAAACACACAAACAAACACAAAAAAGGAGGCACGGAACGGCAGACAAGAATGTTAGTAAAAACTAGGAACGCCGTTAGTTGGGCACGGACTCCGAAACCAGGGCCTTCAACGAACCCCCAGTGGTGGCTCGAAGATCTGACTAACACTGAAAACAAAGTCATGGTGTAAAAGAGGAAGGTCAGAAACTCAGCTAGACAGTGGGAGGGTGTTGACAAAAGATTCATTAATAAATGACGTCGTTGAAAACACCCACCTAGAACTAGAATTTGGATTTTTGAATTTGAATTTAAAAGTTTGGCTATTTTGCACCCGTCATATTATACAGCGTCCAGCCCCTTATCAAACTAAAATAACATAATTGTTATTGTCGTGTAACTAAAATATTCTGACTTCCGTTAAAAGCTGAGGCTGTAAACGGGCACTCAGTACACATAAGGACAAAAAACAGGACAACACACAGAATTATACACCAGAGCCTCGTTAGTCTGCAAAATGCAGTTCAGGGTGTATTCCGTGGAAGTGAGATTAAAAATTGGGTGTTCTACGTGGAACGTCACTCCTTACACCCCACCTAGAACTAGAGACCGTGCGCGACCAAAGAAGGGTGGTAGGTGGGAGGTGGATATGTTTGAAATGATCAGAAGATAACATCTACAAATTGTGATATGGAAATATACGTATTTTTCTCTATCGAAAAAATCATGAATATGATGGAAACGTCAACCTCTTTTGTAAAAAGTACATCCTGGGCTGCCTTTTCACACTAACACGCACTATGTGTAACACACATAACGCCTTACAGAAAAGCGAGCGTTCTAGGATGTAGGTGTTTCATTTTTATTTCCGGTGAGTGTACATACTAGGAAGTGTATGCTCCTTATTAAGGTTATCGCCCACTGAGATCCCAGAAACGCGACACCCCAAGCCTCCGAGGTCAAAATTCCATATACCTTTCCGAGTGAACTCTGCCCATGTACCGCGCTGTCTCGCGCCGAACAGCGCCACCGCGCGGAGCATTCTCCAAGCTCGGCTACAGCGGGGCCGAGCATGACGCCTGCCGGAGCTAAACAAAGAGACGCGGAATTACACGAGGACTCTGGAGAGGCGGCCAATGGAAATTTTCCATCCTAGAAACCTGCAGACTTCTTGCATGGAAATTCCGCGCATTTCGCTGTACTGGGCGTTACACCATTTGATTTCCATAGAAGCACACGACGTAACTTCTGTTACCGCGCTTCCACGCGTCTCGGTGGGCGAGCAGAAAATGCCATTTATCCTCGTATAATTCCTCTGCAAAAATGGTCGAAAGTCACAGTAAAATCTACAAATTAAGAGAGAAGTCGAAACACACTATTCTTCCCGCGACCCTTTTGAAGCAATTTCTGAAAGTAATTTGAAGTTTTTGCTGGAATTCTTAATATCCGGTTACCTCGCACCCCCTTCTCCTTTATTTTGTTGCACGCAGGGAAAGCAGGAGAATCGATGGGACCCCGTGCTCGGAGGGAAGATTGCAGATAGGGGGAACGAACCTCGTAAATTACGCCTTGCCGTTTTTCACAACACTATGGATAATTAGCACTTTCCACGTCGTCCAGATTTATATGTTACGGAGCCGGAAAATAGGGAGCACGGCGGAGGGAGACGTCATAATATGCGAGGCGCTGGAAATAGGGAATAATTATGACTAGAGCTCGCAAGCTGATGAAAAATCATCTTTTCTCCTGGACTTTGAAGACAATGCTAAATCTAATATAATTAGTTTTCCTTCATATACAACCAGAAAAAGCATTATTTTCTTTTACATTTTTAAGCATTTTCCGATCTATTTTGGCTTTTAGGTCATTTTTCAGTATTTCTTGCCGTTTTTATTGCATTTCAGATGTATGTTTTTGCTCCTTTCCTTTTGTTTCGTGAATTTTAATTGCATTTGCTAGCAAAACGTACATATTTAAGTTTCCTAACGTGGTGTTTGTAGCAATGGATTAAATATTGAATTGTGCCAAATTATTTTTCGTCCACAAAAGTTAAGATGCATTAGATGCAACCAGGGTTGATAAAGTTCCTGGAATTTTAGATACATTCAATTCCTGTCCATAAGAGAAAATCAGCAAGCGAAAATGGATTCTGGACAGTAAAGAACCTTTTTATGTTTAAATTATTTCAATTCGGTCCAGGAACATTTTTTCCGGATCAATTTTAAATTCGGTCCAGGAACCTTTTTCCGAATCACTTTAAATACGAATCAATTTTTTTATTTGCTTTAATCAAACTGTTCAAATATTTTACAGGACCATTTACTACCTAGGCAGAAAAAACCTTTCTATGAAAAACATATATCTGTATGCATTGTGCCAAAAATTGTACAAGCCATTTTAAGTAGTTTTTCATTTTTTTAAAAAAAAAAATCGATTGAAATTAAAATTTTGATTTAAATTAAAAAAATAATAAAAAATGATTGTTTTAATGAAACTTATGATTTTATCCACCCTATTAGTAACTGACCACTCATCCCGTAGAAGGGGGTAGCAACTGATCCAAAGTATTACATTACAGCTACATCTGAGACTACAACTTTTAATGATACGTATTTCACACACAAGAGCCAGGTCCTTAACCCAAGAAGTGGTACCAGGTTCTACTCAGAGAGCCCTTTGCAGTCAGTAAATCGGCCGTTTAGGGTCACAAATTCCCTTCAAGTGAGAAACGTTTTTGCAGGTTAATGGTTAGAACCTGAGCGGTAGTTCTTGCTCCGGAGAACTTTGGATGAAATCCTACCCTCCCCTCCAATTACTTCACGGGCGGAGGGAGAGAGACTCCCTCGCCCAAAGGTCGAATTCATCATCGCCCTTCTTTCCCTGCAGGGCCGGTCTCCCGGAACTTGAGAAGGGCCTCCCCCTTCAACTAACACAATTTAGACGCGCGGAAGGTCGGCTGGTGTATCGTATAACTTCCCTCGAACCCCCGATGTGAAATACAACAAGGATTTCTGCCTGCAAACCGGATCCGAAAGTGCTCGGCCAGTGTTTGAGTTTCTTCTTTGCTCAAAGCAGTTGCCTCTGTGATATTCTCACCGTTTCCAACCGACGTACATTTTTCCAAGTGAAGTCACGTGCATATTTGTAAGTCAGGTAACATTGTTTAAACAACAGCTGGTTTGCAACACTCGCTAATTTACTCTTGAAACAGAAAATGGTCGCCTTGTAACTGAGATGTTCCGCTTCGAACCTCGGCGGAAACATGTAAATTCGAATCCCTTTATAACTGCCGATATATCAGGAGTAAATATAGCTACACAATGTAATTTTCGATGTCCTACTTTCCAAATTCCTCCAATAACAAGCATAACAATGTTATATATTTACGGTTTCAATGACGAAAAAAAAACTTATTTTTAATCTACTGTAAGAAAAACTCAATATGCTGACCAAGGCAGTAATTTATTTCATTATAAAACTTAAACTAAACGTAACGTTTCAACCTTCTAGCAAGGTCTTCTTCAGACTCTACACCAAGTACAAATGTAACAAGGTACAAAAACAGGACGATATATTTACACACACATTACTCCCCTCCAGACTATTAGAAAGTTGCTCTGGAACATTCTAGCAAGTGGCTTTTCTTTGTGAACTGTACTTTCACCTAAAAGGCTAAACATATTTACTTCCACATAGAATGTGGTTGGACTCTTTATCTCCAAGGAAATAGAGAAGAAAGGTGAAGAAGACACAATGAACTGGAATGGGGGACTGAAGATAAACAAAGAATGGAAGAAGGTGTTAGAAAGAGTGGAAAGGACAAGAAAGAAAGAGGAGAGGAGAAGGAAGAAAAATGAAGGAAAAAGAGCGTGAGATAAAGAGTCCAACCACATTCTATATGGAAGTTAATATGTTTAGCCTTTTAGGTGAAAGTACAGTTGACAAGGGAAAGCCACCTGCTAGAAAGTTCCAGTAGAACTTTCTAATAGTCCGGAGGGAGTAATATGTGTGTATATATATCGTCCTGTTTTGTACCTTGTTTCATTTGTACTTGGTGCAGAGTCTGAAGAAGACCTTGCTATAAGGTTGAAACGTTACGTTTAGTTTATGTTTTATAATAAAATAAATTACTGCCTTGGTCAGCATATTGAGTTTTCCTTATCATGGAAACAAGGCTTAATGGTGTTATAATCTACTGTAAGTGTTATTGCAGCTATGTGTTTATTTAATACCTACATAATGACATCAAAATAACAGTGATCGCTTAGTTTAAGTTGCTACATGTTATTGCAACATACTTATTATGTTATGTAGCAGTAATTCTTGTCAACAATAAATCCAACTCTCTTTATATGTGCCGGTAGAGCCACATAGTGCTTAGGTTGGATCCCACATTAAACAGTAGGCTACGTCCATTACAGATTTTCCTTTCTGTGCACAAAGGTAAACTAAGTGCACTAAAAGTAAACTCAAACAAACAAATAGTCACGCTTATGTAATCACTAGGGCTAGGATTTTTATGACCCGAAAATCAGCAAAATACGCAAAATAAAATATGCTCTTATGACCTAAAATTTTACCAAATATGCACTATAATTTGAAAAATATGCCCTCATAACTAGACTGTTTCAAACATCAATCAATATCTAACTTATGCTGAAATATTTCCATATACATACTATTTTTAGTTCACTTTATGGGCCGTCATGAGTTGAAATGCACAATGAATACTTTTTGTAAAATTTCAATTAAAAATTAAAATGATTTTGCTGCAGTCCAAAAAAAAAATAACCTCGATTGAACATGGGAGTAAGAACGAATCCACTTGGAAAATGACTGTATATTTCTTGAAAAAGCGAAAATATGCTGAATATGACCGAAAATCCATCAATATATGCTCTATCACGTAGAAATGAGTAAATATGTCAAAATATGCCCTTACAAAGCACCTTAATTCAATTAGTTTCTTCACAATATGAATTTCTATATATTTAAGAAACACTTCACCCTTACCAAAAGAAAAAAATATGCTAAGTCATGAAAACCCTAGCCATAGTAATCAAAAATAAAGATTTGGCGCTGATCAATGGGAGCGATTTGGCAATCGCCCTAATCGCCAAGCCCTTAAGCCACCGCTGATCGGAAACTACTACATGTACAAAACTACAATTTGATGAATTGATATAGTACTATTTGCTGTTTTAGTGGATATTTATTATTTCGAGCGATCTGTCAGTCTGTCTATCGGTGCGAGGAAGAAATGGCAACACAGTCGGCATTCTAACGACCTAGATTTAAGAAACAAAATTAGAAATATATGTTGTGTGTAAGACATACATTAGTGCAAGAAATTGTATTTAATGCAATATATAAATATTTCTCATTGCCTTTCAAACTTCATAAAAAAATGATTTGAGGCTAAATGATAATAACAAATACATTGTAATCATTTCGGTAATCCTATTTTTCTTCTAGTATATTCTGCAATTACATATGAATATATTCAATACATGTAATTGTAACACTGTTTAGCCTTGTATCTATGTTAATAAAACATTAAAATGCTGACCAAGGCACATTTTATTGTATAAAAATATACATAAAAAAGTAACGTTTCCACCCTCTAACAGGGTCTTCTTCAGACGAATATTCACAATAAATTGATGAAAGATACAGCCATCATCTTGTATATACCTACACTCCCAGAACAGGGTCCATACACAAAACAAATGAATGCACCAGTCCTTATCAGAGAACATTTCCTGTCAGGAAATGTGGAATATCCTGATAGGTTATTGACAGGTACCTGGTGAGAGTCTGTGACTTATCAATTCCTCCACTAATGGACCTAGACAGATTCCTTATCTTCTGGACTCCTTCCCTCCTCTCTTCTTTCTTCGTTATTCTTCCTTCTTCTTTCCTCCTTCGTTTCTCTCATCCTTTCCACTCTTCTTAACACCCCTTTCCATTATTTGTTGATTTTCAGTCCCCCATTTCAGTTCATTATTTCTTCCTATCCTTCTGGGAGAGTGTTTATAAGATGTGGGTTGGATCTTTCACCAATTGATTGTGAAACTTCGTCTTAAGAAGACCATGTTTGAGGGTGGAAACGTTACATTTTTATGTATATTTTTATACAATAAAATGTGCCTTGGTCAGCATTTCAATGTTTTATTAACATGTAATCATTACACAACTCTTGGTTCTTGCATGGTGAAAGATCCCGATTGGTTCATTTTATTATAATCAATTAAACCACAAATAATTATTTGTGGTTACGTAATTTATTTCGTGTGATATTTGTCTGTGTATGTTTGTATGCATGATAATTGTATTAGTTCTGTTCTTTTTTGTATAAACTTTTGTGTCATTGCTTATTTGCCTCCTGTAATTGGAAGATTTACCTCTGTTGAGGTAGTAATTAAATAAATAAATATGTAAATTAATCTCGCAGCAGTTCGTTAAAAGTCTCCAACCATAAACCGGAAAATGTGTCAATGTTATAATTAGTACTCATGGCGGTTACGCAGTAAATGAAGTTTAAAATTGTTTAATTTTTGTTTCTTCGCATTTGTAGATTTCTAACGTTGATCATGACAATGAGGACGTACCTAATGTTTGATCAAGGTCGTCTGGTTGTACGTGTTTCAAATCATATTCAATAATACATGCAATACATCAGAGTCCAGAAGAGAGCATGGGAGGACGGCGTTCTCTTGGAAAGTAAATGTGAGTAAGACTAATATACTTCTGGACAAATTTAAAGAACCACTGGTGGCATCTTTCTCACAATCTTGACTAGGCGTTTGGCGACCACGTATCTACGCGTGCATGTCCTTACAAGAACTGGCAACGTGAAAGGGACATGCGGTGGCTGTATGCCTTGTCACGCCTCGTCAAGATTGTGAGAGAGATTCCGTCAGAGTTTCTTTAAATTTGTCCGGAACTCGTATATGCAGGTTCATCGCAGAACTAAACAATTTAAGAGAGGGTTGCAACGCTGTTTTGAAAAAGAAATAAAAAAAAATAAAAATAAAATCTCTGGACAATCATGTGTAGACGCAGGGTTGTTAAAGGTCCAGTAATTTTAAATAAATTCAATTCCGGTCCAGGAGATAAAATCAGCAAAGCGTAAATGAGCTCTGGACCGTAAATAACCTTTTTATTTGTAAAGTGTTTCAATTCGGTCCATAAACCTTTTTCCGAATTACTTAAAATACGGTCCAGGAACTATTTTTTTTTCGGATTAATTTAAATACGGTACAGGAAGCTTTTTCTCCGGATGAATTTAAATACGGTCCAGGATTTTTTTTTCAATGAAACAATACACAACTTGGACCGAATTTAAACTGTGCGAGAGAAAAAAGTTTCCGGCCCTGTTGCGCAACCATGTATATACGTAAATGTAATGGATCGGTGACTAATGTTCTTCCCCAGTTGGCAACACTAGATATCTGTGCCATCAGGCAGAGGATAAGCTCAACAGATTCGTCTCTGGCGAAAGGGATTTTGGTTCCTCGTTCATCCGTCGGCGGGGATTTTCCCTTGAATAATTTAGCGGTGATAATAACCTCTCGGCCATTTCTGTTTTTCATAAACCCCCAAATCCTTTTCCTTTCATTGTTTCTTAAACATGAACTGAGAAGATAGGGATACTTCTATTACAGGGTGTCTCGAAACGCGCCGTGTCATAGGGAATTATAGTACATGTGGGAAATGTTCCGTTGTACGTCTCTATTTATCATAAAGTATCGTCAGATGAGTTTAACACTGTTGTTGGCTTTTGTTTCTTCCCTATTTATTGTTTGAAATTATATTTTGTAGGGAACTCTGATAAAAGTATTGTTCGATTGAGGCGAATAGAATGTGATGCCACCCAGGTTCATTATCCAGGGGTAAAATCTTCAAAAAGCGATGGGTACTATTACAACAAGTGAGATGTCTATCGAAAATTTTGAAAATTCCGCGGAGCACCCTTATAAACACAATGATTAGATATTGTGAAAAGTGTCCACATGATCATCAAGTTCTGATCAGCTCGGAAGAAAAGTCTTATCCTCCAGACGATGTAATCTCTCTCCGACACAGGACTTTAAGAACACTCTGCACTATCACCGTGTAATGTTTGATTTAATTATAGCAGGGGTGACTTCAGAACGGAACTTTCTGTTTTAGCATTTCGAAATTTCTGTGTGGTACTGCGCGGAGTAGGTAGAAAGACTAAGGTATTACCACTGACCAGAGCCTTGTTCCGCCGATGTTTATTCTCTCCCGTAATTCATCAATTCGCCATCCTCCATCGTCGTGATCACCCGAAGAGCTGTTGATGTAAAATAACCAGTGAGCCAAAAATAACGACTTTGGCAAAGTTTGCTTGCAGGCCGCTTTAGGTTCAGCTCGGTCCAGGATACTGGTCTTGTGTCGAGAAGCAGCACTAATCGAAACTCGTTATGGACAGCTAATCAGCACAAACGCCGAGCTGCCGAGATACAAGTACAAAGACTGTTGTTTTCGACTGACAAACATCGTTCGCTACTTACGAGGTGTTGCCCACAACATTTCCATGTAACATTGCTTGCATGCAAGGAACGTGAAAAGGAGCAATCAATTCAAAAGAAGATTAATTTGTTTCTGTACTGAAAGGTATATATTGCTTGAACCAAAATGTTCTGGCGCTTAATTTTGCACCAATATTACCTGGCACCAAAAAATTCTAGCACCAAAATTTCCAGTCTCCAAAATGTCCGACTCCAGGTTCAGACCAGCTAATTGGGACTAAACTTGGAGTTTAAAGTGAGATCTGAACCATTCTGCAATGTGTGTTAAACCATATTGAGGGGGGGTGCGGTGAAGAGGTAGGGCCTCCCACATATTCACAATCTCTTCAGATTGTGCCGGTCCCGTGGCGGAGTAGTTAGCACAACGCGCTACAATGAAAGGGGTCCCGGGTTCGAATCCTAGCCTGGGCATGGATGTTTGTGAGTGTCTATTCATTAATTTCATCATATCATCACTCATCCCCAGCTTCGCAAATAAGCCAAAAGTGGTACAAAAAGCGAAGTAAAATAAACCAAACCAAATCAAATCAAATCTCTTTAGATTGTGCAGGTAACGTGATCAGCACAACACTCCGGCCGTCTTTACGCTTCCTTCACATGCACTCAGTTATCAAAGGCCGAGTGAACCCCCAGAGCACCTCCATGCAGAGACATTGCCGGAAAAGAATTCCAGTTGAACCCCCCCCGGAATCGCATCCATGCCAATCAAACGTCCTAATGATAGATCACTTCGACTCTAAAGAATACAAATAGAATTTACTTCTTTTATGTCGTATCACAATACTTAATTCGAATTGTAGCCAAAATCAATAATAATGATACAGTAATGTCGTACTAATTGAAGTTAAATTATAAATACGCACATTTTACTTTTATAAAAACATATTTACTTTACAATGCTTTGTAGTAACAGTATTCCATGTTCTCAGGAAAAATTCAGCACATGCGAATGCAATGATAAATATCATACCTCAAAATTAATGAGTAAAGATTTTGTTCTTTTTCCGCGGAAAAATAAATGCCAGTGGCATGGTGAACCTACACCTGCCAGTTATATGCATCAAGGATAAGAAGGAACGGTCGATATTTTGAAATCGGGGAGCCTTATTTCAGAGACGCTTTATGTAGTTTTCTGGCCGTCTATGGGTACCAGTATACAAGTTGAAATTCATGAAAAGCTGGGCTTATATATAATCGTATTTAAATGAAATTGGTGACATTTGAAAGAAAAACTCAAATATTTTTGTGCATGTCAACAATGGACACCAATATCAGCAATGGATAACAATGAACGAGATCAAACATAGAAACTGAAATAAATTCACTCCTGACAACAATGGACGATGCGGGTTCATTGTTGGATATTTAGCAGGCAGGCAGGTTACATGTGAATGTTATTACAGAAGATTTAAGAACGTAGTTGGTGTGTTTTAGAATATCATTACACGCAGAGTTTGGTGAACGTGGATCGTGGCTGCATATGTCATCAAAGGAAAGGTCATAGACTTGACGGTCTGTGACTTTTTTTTATGGGGTTACATAAAAGATTGTGTCTATGTACCCCCATTGCCTCAAAACCTGCAAGAACTGCAAGTTCGCATCACTTCTGCAATCCAGTCCATGTCTGTGGATATGTTGGAGCGTATGTGGCATGAATGGCAATATCGCCTTGATGTCTGCAGGGCCACTCGTGGGGGCTACATTCAATGTCTATGAGTTGTAAAATAAAATATTTGAGTTTTTCTTTCAAATGTCACCAATTTCATTTAAATACGATTATCCAAAGCGACGTAATACCACTTTAAAGTATGACAGTATATTTATAGACACGCTGCTTCTGGCAGATACTACACACTCTTGCATTCGTGCTGCTGCCTGGAATGTTTATTGGGAACTAATTCACACAGTACGAAAAATTTTGAACTATTTAGGGAACATTCCAAATTTATACACGTGCATTATTTCATAATTTTCTGCTGGAATTTTGAAGATATTTTTCTGGGAGCCGGGACCCAAGGAAAGTTCCACAGGTCCGATTGCTTTGCAAGTGTGTACCCTAACACGTTTCCCCGAAACGACCAATCTGTCAACGCGCATGCGCGCGCACACACACCGTATTTGTCCTCTCATTCTCATCGCCACGATTAACGGTAAAAGTAAAAGGTAAAATTCCCCGTGCATGGAGCACCGTACCATGAAGGCACGTGGGGATGTGGGACTACGGCCCCCACACATTCTCGATCTCGGCAATTTTGGACGTGATGTGATCAACACCACGCTCCGGCCTCCTTTGCCCCCTCAGTATTGTCCCCAGATATCCATTGATTTGAGCCTGGGTGAACCCCAAAGCCGCTTTATGCGGGGACAAGACAGGAAAATTCCGATCTTAGATCACCCACTCCGGGAATCAAACCCGGGTCTTGCGTGTGGCAGTCAGACGCCCAACCGACTTTTTTAATATATATGAAAGGAATACCTCTAAGCGTTAGTATCCCACGTCATTCATCTTGTTCTCAACATTCACACTTATAAATGTGTACTATATTCTCGGTTTTTCTCATTACGGACAAACACGAACAGCCATGTCCCAGCCGGGATTCGAACCCTGGACCCCTGGCTTCGTAGCACGCTGTGCTAACCACTGCGCCACGGAGGGCGACATCGACTATAGCATCGCGGCCCGATTGAAAATATGCGACGTCGATGAAAATCATCGTATTGTTTCTCCACGTGTTCTGCGAAGTTCACTATTCTTTTCCTTAATACATCAAACAAGTCAATATATAATCTTTCAATTTAAAGGAAAAACACTGAGGGGAATACTTAGAGAAAATTAAAAACTACTCTCAGTTGTCAGTTTTCTTCACTCCCAACAAAGATGTCTCTATTCTTCGGATCACAAAAGGAAGGATAGAAGAATATCATAATGTGATTCCATGTTTCCATCTTGAGTTTTGAGTAGCAACAATTGCTGTTGCCTTTTGCTTCAACTTCTCCCCCCCCCCGTTCCTTCGCCCCCCGGGGAGCCTTTCACGGAGCTGATTAGAAAAGTTTCTCAGGTTCTTTCTTGCTTCGTGCATTGTAATTACCATCGTTTGTTCAAACTTTTAGTTAAATAGATTCTTGTCCACACACCACCGAACCGAACCTGGGATCTGCTTGTTTTTTGCATTCCCGGCGGAAGGAATAGAAGAAAAAAATCTCTAGTTCTGTAGAAAACCTATCGAAGGAGAGCGAAGCGAAATAATGCCTCAATGGGTTTCTAACTTTAGAAAGTAATCTAGCGATGGTTTGGGGAGGTATGGGGGACCACTGCAAAGATTAATGCATTAGAACCTCCGTCTTATTTTTCTGTTAAGAAAAACATAGATGCATTATAGATAACTATAGATATAGTGTTCATTGCACTGTGCCGTGGAAGCACATGGGGCGGCATGGCCCAAATAATCAGAATCGCCTGTTATATTTTTTGGTTTGTTTGTTTGTTTTAATCTACTTTATGCGCAGAGAGGTTTTATTGATTGAAGTAGGTTATTTTACGTCGCTTTTCTGTCACTTTTGGCTAATGATGACGATGAGGATGATAAATTTGATGAAGGGACACTCACAAAGAACACCCATTCCCACTCCGTAAGGAAGGTCTGCATGCATAACTAACTAACTAACTCTCTAGCCTTCTTAAACCCGAAGGTTCATGGCTGCAGCAACACAGGCCTTCCATCTTTCCCTATCTTAGGCAAGATCTATATACTCTTTTCCATCCCTACCGATTTCCCTTAGGTCCATCTCAACGTTGTCCCTCCATCTTCGTCTTGGCCTTCCTACAGGTCTCTTACCATCAGGTTTCCCAACAAGAATCCTGTGAACTCCTCTTTCCTCTCCCATTCGTGCCACATGGCCTGCCCACCTAAGTCTTCTTGATTTAATTATTCTAATAATATCTGGACATGAATACAAATTGTGTAGTTCTAAATTATGTAACCTTCTCCACTCACCTGTCTCCTCATCCCTTTTAGGTCCAAAGATTCATGCATAGATAGGATAATGGGGACTGGACATACAGTTTATTGAGGAACCCGAACCACTATGTACCTCCACCGGGGATAGTACCTGTGATCGCTTGACTACAAGGCAACAGCGTGACTCAGTTGCAGTAGGGGTGGTGGAATCATCACCACACTCTGGCTGCCTTTACATCTTCAATCCAGATAGCTATTTATCAATGATGGGAAAATTCAACCTGAGATCACCGCGAATCGAAGCCAGGTACGGAAGCATCACTCCCCCTAGTGGCCTGTGACCGAAATATTGCAGACTAAGAAGGCTCTGACGTCTGGGCTCATGGCCGGCGCAGACGACTACTCCTCTGTGGGACTTGTGTAGTGTGCTGTTGATCTGTGTTTGTAATGGCCCTTTCACCAATTTAATATCATGACTGTTCATTCTCATTTTCGTGATTACCCAAAACTAGCAGAAAAGCAGAACATAATAAAACAAATCAATAAATCAATCAAACCAGGATCTTCCGCGTAGCTCTGTGGAACTTTCCTTGGATCCCGGAAAAATATTCTCCAAAATCCAGTATAAAATTATGACGTAATGCCCTGGTATAGTTTTAGAAAATTCCCTATACAGTGGAAAATTTTTCGTAAGTAGTGTGTGAATTAGTTCCCAGTAAGTATTCCAAAATGCAAAAGTGTGAATTTCTTTGTCACACACGTTGAGAGTTTCTCGGCAGGGGTTTTCGTTGTGAGCATGAACAACTCAATATCATACAGTACACATTCATTGCCATAAAAAGCCTTCATTCTCTGACGAATGTCAATTGAAAACACATTTTCTGCAGTTAGAAACTCGGTCACCACATGCAGTTTCAGGTGAACCGACAGAGTATGGTTACATGCAGCCATTTTCCTCGCTCTAGTTCAGCAACCCCTGGTGATAGAAGTTTGAAACTTGGAATGGAGAAGAGGGGAAGTCTGAAGAGTACAATGCATGGTTGCTCAAAATCCAAAATGTCTTTACACCTTCACAAATAAATAGGCACGCCATCGTATTGTATTGTATTCCAGGATACACGTCGTACTTAGTTATTGCTTTGTTGTGTAAACTGCCTTCAGGGGTAAACAGATTGTTGACAATCAATTGTTTGATTCCCATAGGCACACAAACAGATCAGTGGGGATCATTAATGTATATCAAACTAGTATTAACAAGGTCTTCTACTCCAGTAAATTTCAGATATACAGTTTGATCAGTTGTTGATCTATTCATATATACCTAGGCACATTTCATGTCCACACAAATTCATAATTTTGAGATCCTATGGCGTTATTTTTTTCTTTCTCAACAGTTTCTCTGTAGAACACAGCTTGAGAACCGTTGCCAAACAGTATTAGATAGTATGCAACATAAAACATTCATATGACTTGAATTTCTCGACAACCCTCTACAATCATTCCATTTATTTCAAACAGTATTTATAGTGCGGCAGGCTATACAGAAAATTCCAAAACACCGCACTTTTATATGAACGTTTTATGCGACCATGAACGTATTGTGTTGCTCAGAATGGTTCTAGCCTTTTTAACAGCTTGCAAAACATGCAAGTTTGAATGCAGACGAGAGTTGAATATTACTTCTAAGTCTCTTATATATTCAACCTTTTCGTTTTCGAAATTCTTTATAATATAACGTCCTTGGTCAAGGTGGATTGATTTAAATCAGGTTGATTTTAATCAATATTTAATTCAGGTGATCTTTTAAAGGACATCACTGATTTAAATCACTTTAAAGAAATAATTTACATAATAATGTACATTAGGATTTTGTAGATATCAGAATCACTTTTGGTGAAAGTACATTAATCTCGTAATCATTTAATGGTGTTTATTAGGCTCTAAGAAAGGAAATGAGATATATGTACTGATGGGATGAAGCTCATTCTAAAGAAAATGTCATATGTAAATTCATATATTCATATATAAAATTCAATAACTTTTATTGGGAAAAAAAGGCAAGACGTTTGTTTCGAATAATATACTAAATACTAATCGATTGATTGATTTGCTTTATTTTACTTCGCTTCTTTGTGCTACTTTTGACTAACTTGCGAAGATGGGAATGAGTGATGATATGATGAAATTAATGAATGGACAATAGGCAAATATAATAATAATAAGCAACAAGATATTAAAAAATAACAATTAATAGTAACAAAATAACACAAAGAGAATAGCAAATTGACAGAAAAATAAGCAAAAAATGGCACTATTTGATATTTACAAACATTTCTTCTAATAGAAGACCGAAAGGCAAACTCGGAGGAAAATATATCGATTCTTGATGGGAGGTCATTGTATTGTGCTGCAAGTCTGTAAAAGAGAGATCTTTTTTGAATTTCTAGTCTAGGTTTTTTTGCATAAAATAATCTTGTGTTGCGTGTTGTGCGCATAGGTACTGTAACGCTTGCGGGGTGTCTGGCGTTACGAGGGGGACTATTTTCTCAGATGGTAGACATTAACACACAATCCGTTTAATATATATATCTGTTATTTATTATTCTAATGGTTAACAGTATTGATTATAGACTAACTCCCTATCTCTATGGCCATTTAGTGACTTGAGCTATTCCTATAAGTAATAAGTCCCAAGTGTCACCACTTGGTTAAGTTGAGGCTTACCCTCTAAGATAGGAGCAGCGAGCTATGGCGCGGCCTCTTGTCGTCTCCCGGAATATCTGGACTCAGCCCCTTTTCTATGATTCTCCTAGTATTTATTAACATGGGCGTCCTTGTCTCAATTCCCCAACCCAACTTAGTATACCGCAACCTTGTGGTTATTTTAGCTGACAGTCCTTTCTGGGGGGGAAGGTATGGCCTTGCTGACCATGACGAAGGCTTGTGGTCCGTAGACCTCGAGCTTATCGTCCGGGATGCCCCCAGAATATTCACGGTCAAGGCTCTGGCCTTGTTGAGCTAAACCACCAAACTTCCTGTAGGTAGCCTTGTCAGGAACCTTGCCCTTGATAGTTTTTGGGGGGAAGGAAGGGCCTGGTCTGTATCACACGTGTTGAGGACGAGACAAGTGATAGTGACGCAAGTCCTATTTCCTGGTTTTGCTTTCCTACTCTTGGCAGAGACAACGCCCCATTATGTAACTTGCAGAAACGCTCGAATCATAGAAAAGGGGCTGAGTCCAGATATTCCGGGAGACGACAAGAGGCCGCGCCATAGCTCGCTGCTCCTATCTTAGAGGGTAAGCCTCAACTTAACCAAGTGGTGACACTTGGGACTTATTACTTATAGGAATAGCTCAAGTCACTAAATGGCCATAGAGATAGGGAGTTAGTCTATAATCAATACTGTTAACCATTAGAATAATAAATAACAGATATATATATTAAACGGATTGTGTGTTAATGTCTACCATCTGAGAAAATAGTCCCCCTCGTAACGCCAGACACCCCGCAAGCGTTACAGAATGGTGGAGGTGCGGTTCTCTGCTTACAGCTGAGGGAAGAACCCAGTACCTTGCTACGTGTTTTTACTCTCTCTGTTTCACAGTGGAGCAAATATCACATGTTTCCTGACGAAGGTTTGTTTGAAATTTTTAGGTTTGGTTTGGTGAGGTTGTTTCTGGTGCTTTCTTGGTGGACTGTTGTCCGAAATGAGGTAGTTTGTCGAAACTTGATTGTAGTGTTTTGTTAAGATGTCCGCTTTGTCATTGTACAAAAATCGAGTTGTTTAATGGTTCTTACGCGTCAACAGACGTCTGGTGAACGCAAACCCCTACTTACTGCGACCGTTACGTGTCCACTTCCTGCTTGCTCTGAGGAAGCAATACGTACACCTCTACCTATCGAAACTGACATACTAGAAATGCCTGACCCTCCATCTGCAGCTACTAATTCGAATCCTACCATGTGTTCTTACGCTAGAACCCCGTCTATTCAACCAGAAAATTTCAACGCGGATCCGGGAGAGAGTATATCTGATTTTTTTAACACATATCGGAGAGTATCCTCGATTTTAGGGTGGACAGACACACAAAAGGTCACATTTTTACCTGCGTATCTAAAAAAAAGTGCGTTAGCGTATTGGGATTTAAACCGTGAAATGCTGGAAAATTTCCAAGGTTTTGCACAAGTTGAAGAAGCGTTAACAAAGGCTTTTCAACCTCTTTTACCGGTAGGACAGGCTTATCTTGATCTAGCTGCACGAAAGAAACAACCCGAAGAGTCAATAGAGAATTACTTTTATGATGTGTTGAAAATGTGTAACAAAGCAGATCCGAATATGAATAACGAAGGGAAAATTAATTTCATTTGTAATGGGTTACAAGCGCAAGACGCCGAGAAATTAGTAACTATGAAAGCGCAAACATTGGACGACTTATTAGCCAACTTGCGACTTTTAGAGCGTGCTAAACGACAAGCTGACATTGCTTCGCGATCTTACGCGCAAGTTGTAAAGGGATCAAATCCCGGAGAGAGAACTTTTTCAGGACCATCGGAAAATCAAAAGCGCTATGTGCATGCGATGGAGCAGTCTCAAATCCCGGAAAATCAGAGACAAGAAATTAGATGGAAATCTCATTCGCAGCGAGGTGTAGGAAGAGGCAGAGACTCTACATCTTTTAGAGGTAGACCTAATAGCAGTAACAATGGTAGAAATGGTGATAGGCTATGTTTTACGTGTGGATCTAAATTTCATTTTGCGCGTTACTGTCCCAACAAAGGATCATACCCCTCAAATAATGGATATTCGACCACCCGAGGACGCGGATCTTTTTCAATACAAGGCCGTGATTCCAGGGGTCATAATCATAGGAATTATGAGCGAAATCCTAACAGAGGGCCACGAAATCCTTCTCCTTTTCCAAGAAACTCAGAAAACCCAAACGCATAATGGGAATGCGCCACAGGGGTCGCCTTCGCCCAAGTCAGACAAAACCCCTGAAAGAACGATCGTATCGTGCAGAAAATTGTTCTTCTTTCTCATTAGGAAACGAAAACTATAACAAAAGACCAATGATAAATGTAAAAATTTTTGGGAAAAAGTTTCCAGCACTTATAGACACAGGTAGTACTTGTAGTTTGTTACATTTTGGTATGTTACCTCGCAATATTAAGATTTCTGCTAGAAGGACAGGTTCAGTAACATTGTCTACACTATCGGGTGTTGCCTCAAGGAACACTCCAGTTTGTAACTTTTATTTTTGGATTGGATCACATAAAATTGGTATGCAAATGGCAGTCTGTGCAAATCCTTCATTAAGAGACCGTATCATTCTAGGCGCAGATTTCTTTAATTGTTTTGTTAGATATTTAAACCCAGCAGGAGTAATGTTACGGAAACCTCATCCATCCTTTGTACCGTACGTTCAGGAAAAACACACAACTAGTGTGAGTAATGAGATTCGAACCCAAATACGGAAAGACGACCAATGCAAAAACACGACTACACGATCGCCAACCGGACAAGACTCAGTATACTTACACATTAAATCTATAAAAATACCATCTATGTTCATACCTCCTAAGAAAATCGTCGCATTTGCTTCCAATACTAATCGCGAACGGAAATTGTCTCGCGTAGTTTGCAAATGCCGACTGGAAGTTAAACCGGAAGAAACATCGAGCGCGGCCAGCGATAACCTTCCTTCGGGTAGGAAAAGTATTTCAATGACACATCCTAGTGACGTAGCAGATAAGACTCTCTTCGACGAACTTCCGCGCTTAGAAACGGAGGACAACACGACAGACAGTGAAGCCACACCTAAATTTAAACTTTTCTCTTCGCATTCTGCAGTACTAAAACCTTACGAATACACAGAATTAACTATAAGTTTTTCTTCGTCAGTTCCCCCTAACAAAGATTTACTTCTTGAAGTAAACAATGGACTTTATGACCAATATCGCTGTTTAGTTCCTAGGCTACTCATAAATTCGCACACCACATCTTGTATACCTATTATTAACATGAATCATTTTCAGGTTACTTTTCCACCAAATTGTGTAATTGGAACTTTGTGCAAGCCGGAGGAAATATTTCCTCCCTCTACTTCTTTCATTCAAAACGATTCGCGGCTTCAATATGTAGACGCGATAAAAGACGAAAATCTGAAAAGTTCTTTCAAGTTTGAAGATAAAGACTTTAATGTAGAAACGGACTTAGATATTTCATCAGATATCACAGAGGTACAAAAACGTGAGTTACTGACATTATTAGAGAAATATAAACATTGCTTTGTATCATCTCCTGAACAATTAGGTGTAACTAATGCTTATGAAGTCACTATTCCGCTTACGGATGATATTCCAGTCAGGCGCACGCCATATAGGGTGTCTCCAAAACAACGGGAATTTATAGAATCAGAATTAAAGAAAATGCTTTCTTTAGGTATTATACAGGAATCGGAATCTGAATATGGAGCACCTATTATCCTTGTAGCGAAAAAAGACGGTTCTTGCCGCATGGTTGTTGACTTTCGCGGAATTAATGCAAAGATGAAGGTTCCAAATTACTGTCTACCAGTAATCTCCGATATAATTCATTACCTGAGTGGTGTAAAATACATTTCTACGCTTGATCTTTTCTCAGCGTACCATCAGTTGAAGATTGCAGAAAAAGATAGGCACAAAACGGCACTGGTTACCCCTTTAGGAACCTTTGAATATACTAGGCTACCTTTTGGCTTGGCTAACGCTCCAGCAGCTTTTCAGAGATGCGTAGATAAAGTTTTTGCAGGTTTGAAGTGGAATAGTTTGTGTGTTTTTTTGGATGACATAATAGTATTTAGTACCACCTGGTCAGAACATTTAGAGAGATTAGAAAAAATGTTTCTAGCTTTAGAGCGTGCTAACTTAAAGGCTAAGCCTAGTAAATGCCATTTTGCCTTTGGAGAAACGGAAATTCTTGGTCATGTGATAGGACGAAATGGAGTCGCCACCGATCCAAAGAAGGTGGAAGCTATCAGGAATATTCCAGTCCCAACGAATCTAAAACAGGTTAGATCCTTTATTGGCTGTGCAAATTTTTTTCGTAGGTTTATAGAAGGCTTTTCATTAATTGCTAAACCGCTCACTGATCTTACGAAGAAAGGCGTACCTTTTCAAATAGGGGAAAAACAATTGGTTGCATTTAATCAGTTGAAAGAACGACTTTCGTCCGCCCCCGTGTTGCGACATTTTGACCCGGCGTTGCCTATAGAGCTTCATTGTGACTCCTCAGACCTTGGATTCGGGTCAATGTTGTGTCACGTGATAACGGACCCACAAAATGAAAGGAAAACCATCACCCAACCAGTATCTTTTTGTTCACGGTTATTCACGGGACCCCAGGTTAACTATAGTATTTGCGAAAAGGAAGTATACTGTCTTGTATTCTCAGTGCTTCACTTTCGTCAATACTTGACAGACACTTTCTTCACAGCAGTAGTAGATAGTGCAGGAGCTTGTTGGTTACGAACAGCGAAGGATCTCACCAATCGTTTGGCTCGCTGGAGCATAAGGCTTTCGGAATTTAAGTTCGCAATAAGACACCGTCCAGGACGTCTTAATTGCGTTCCGGATTGCCTCAGTCGCAGTGCTACAAACCCACTAACAGAAGAAGAGCGAGATTTTATCGACCACGGTGATATAGTAGGTATTATCGATCAACAGGTCGATAAATTGGTGAATGAACGAGCAATTGAAATAAGAACACGTCAATTGCAAGACCTTAACGTAAAAAAGATAATCGAGTTAAAGGAAACTGATCCTACCCATCTTTCCGTCCGATATTTCGAACTAGGAAACGGCGTACTATATAGACGCAACGGCAATAGGAAACTGCTAGTCATCCCTGATAATATGGTAAATGATGTGTTATCAGACATACATGACTCCCCATACACAGGAGGTCACGTAGGTCAAACAAAATGCTTGCAAAAAGTAAATGATAGGTATTATTGGAAAACAGCACGTAAGGATGTAATAGATTATGTACGCTCATGTCAGATTTGCCAGGAGAAAAATACACCTACAGGTAAGAAACAAGGATTTCTTCACCCGCTACCTGTCGGGAATATATGCGAATCCTGGAGTTCGGATGTTTTTGGACCAATAACACCTAGTAATGGATACAAGTACATTATATTCGCTGTCGATATGCTCTCTTCGTGGGTAGTGGCTCAACCCCTTAGGAGCTTAACGGCAAAGAATGTAGCTTCATTTTTCGTCCAGAAAATTTTTACTATCTTTGGGCCGGTTTCTACTATTCTTACCGATAATGCATCAGTGTACAAAGCAACTTTGGTGGAAAATATTTTAAGCGAACTCAAAATCAAGCATCTAAATACAAGTGGGTACCACCCTGAATGTAATGGAAAGGCGGAACGGGTGAACCGTACCTTTGCTAATATTTTGAGCAAGTATGTTGCACGTCATCAGAAAGACTGGGTATCTTATCTGAACCTCATCGTCTATGCCTCAAATTGTAGTGCACTTGACGGCATTGGGCTAAGTCCATACGAAATTATGTTCGGAAGAAAACCGACGTTTCCCCTCGAGGCTGGATTAAATTCAAATCCAACAGACCCATTTACTGAGAAATATCGCACACACGCACGCTCCGTACAGGTTTTAGTCAAGGAATTGCATGATAAACGGCATCACACTGCTAAAAACCGCTACGACAGTAAACGAACAGAACCTTCATACGCGAAAGGTGACTTAGTTATGGTATATATGCCTGCCAGGCAAAAAGGGCTTTCAGATAAGTTGAGACGCAAATATGATGGCCCTTACCATATTGTAAATGTTAGAGGAAAAAATGTTTACGATGTAGAAAGAGTAAAAGGCAAGAAAACATTGCGGGTAAACATATCTCGTTTAAAACGGTATTGGACACGTCCAGCACAGCAACCAGAGTAGAGAAAGTTCGTTTATGCACCAAAGTTAATCGGGACGCCGATTACACGTAATATTATGTTAGAATGATTTAGTGGATATTTTAGTATGAAAAAATTGATTTAAATACTGAAGAACAATCGCGACTCAAATCAAGTGTTTTGATTACCAGGCAGGTATCATCCAAGTGGTAGTCAAAGTTTGTTATTTTATACTGGCAATCAATCAATGTGCAATTGTAGTTCTAGCTCATAGACGAAATGTATAGGTTTCCTAAGACTATATGTAGATGTATTCTTTTTTTTTTCCTTCTCTTTTTACACTTGTTGGATTATCGCAACGCATACGATTGGCAGGAGGAAAAGACGAAACTTAAGTCCGGACAAACAAGAACATCAAATAGCTGCAGTCGTCTTCCTTTCCCTTTCCGTAGTGCGTAATCAGTAACAATTTCTCCCCCCCCCCTTCGTTTCGTCAAACTGCGAGCGATTCGCGGTCACCCAGTTATCTCGTTTCCGGTAAACAATCCTCACCGTAGCGACTTTCTGTGCTGAAACGAGCTGCATAAAATTTGCTTCTTTTTATATAACGCATATCTGGTAGCATAATCAAATAACTATGAGCAGTCGTATTTCTGCCACTACGCAATATGTAACAAAGTTATTATATATTTTTTTTTTCTCTTTCTAGTTGCCGTATGATATTCCATTCAAATTGGTCACGTAAGAAATTAAAGTTTTATGCGCGTGTAATATACGCAAGCTACACAATACTCGTAAATCAGCAAATAAAACACAAATACAAATGTAAACTGTGTATCCGCTTCATTCGCTTCGATAATCTTAAGGCTTATATTGCTTTATACACGATTTTTTTTTTCTCTGTTGTAAATGCTACATACCCTTGTAGCTTAATTTGTATTCTCATTTCCGTAGTTCATTAAATTAAGGTCAAGTGGAACTCATTGCGTATTTTCTTTTCTCTTTCTTAAATTCTATGTCTAACGGTTATTTAGGAAAAGTCACCATCGAAGGATTGGATTTAGTAATAACGCCTGCAGGACCTCAATTCCAATCAATCGTCCAAGGAATAGCCTCTCAATTGAATGTTCCGTGCTCTAGAGTTTTAGAACCCCTGAAAATTGAACAAATAAACAAGTATCTAGCTGTTTTGTTCAAAACACAGTCGGCCGACAAATTCTTTTCCGATTGTACAGAAATTGCCAGAAATTTTATTCGAATTCATATGAAAGCAGGAATTTACAGGAATTTTTCGCTTGATTTCGGCGATAAAGATAATTTGGAAGTATTACAATTGTTGCAACAACTAAATGAGTTTTTAATACCAAAGGCGCCTTCAGAAGTCCCCACTTCGGGAAAGATTGATTAATGGTTATAGAGATGCAATTCTAATTGTTTAATGATATTTTTCGTAAAAGTGACGTTTCCTTTGCATAAGAATTATAGTAGTACAATTAGGACCATCAAATGGTGTTACATATATATGTTTGTACCCTGCATACCCTTCGCCAGATATGGCCATTCATGTTGACCATTGGTTATACAGATTGACCACGGAAGTCTTTGAGATTCCTAGTGTCGGAAATATCCGAAATTCAGTGTGTGAACAAGTAGTGTCTGCAGAAATTTTATTATTTATTAAATTTGTGGACAAATGCTCAGGAGAAGCTGAAGAAAAGGACAATTTCCTGGAGCAGTCCTTGGGGCACATTAAATCTTTTATTTTAAAGTGCTATGAAAGTTACCAGCTAGACTTCACCTTTGATTGTGAATTTAGTGTCACCTCACAAACATTAGATTTATTTGCGTACTAAAATGAATGGTTCTCCGGATCACCCAGACATGGACGTTGCAAGTATAGACTCAATTTCTAGTCTCACAACGATTCCTTTTGTTTCATCCCCTCTTGCCATGTCAATATCAGAAGAGGATTATGAGGATGATATTATTAATGTCATTTCTACAGAGGACTTTGAGCGTGACCTTCTGCCGGAAGTCCCATCGCTACCTCTACATTTCTACGTACCACGAGCAGTAGATATTCAGGATGCTTTCATGCCTTCAAACCCGGATGAAGAAATTGAATTACTGATATTCGTTTTTCTTAATGTGGATTTCCCGGGAGCATTTGTCGCTGGTGACAACCCCTATGTTGAGGAAGGTCTCAATGTTTTACCCGCGGTACTTCCGCGTGATTCCGCGGCATATTTGTATGTTGTTCATGACATTATCACCTTTTTGCGAGCGGGATTACATAGGTTACCTACTCAACAATTAAGACTCACCTGGCTCGACGAGCGAGCCCGTGAACTACGATCTTTTATTCATTCTTTAATAGGAATTGCTGGAGATTTGTGGACCTTACATACCTTTTATGATTCTGAGGCTGGACTACTCCATTATGTGCCTTCATTCTTGGAAGCTCGAGTGGGATTATATGAGCCGTAATTTCACTTTCCTTCCGCTATGTACATAATGTATATATTACTTTCTATTATACTCTTTAGTTTTAAGTTTAGTTTAAGTTCGATTTGTTCCTTTTTCATTGTGTTAATGGATTTAATTGCCTAGTTATTTTACATTTCCCTAATGGTCAGTTGAAAAAAAAAAAAAAGTTTATATTACCGTTATAGCTCTAGTCATTTCAGTATTAGTCATATATTTTTTTTTTTGGTGGTAGTATGTTAATCGACGTTATGATCAGAATTCTCTTATTTTTATTTCATTCTTATTATATTATTATTATTATTTTTTATTATTATTCTTATAAATACTAATTCCAAGTTGTTTTTTTTTTCTTTCTTATTTTCCTCGTTCGCTTCGGGACGAAGCTTTTTCTGGTGGGGAGAAAAATTGGATTATTGCCGTCACTCACGCATTCTTTAGTTCAGAATGATCATCCTAACCCTATTTTTATGCTTGGATGGTGTATGGACCATTCCCACTATTAGGCTTACACCGGGAGCCTACTGGCGACAGTTGCCGAAGGTGATCCTATATGAAGGAAGTGTTCCCCTTACCTACATGGAGGATCTTCCAGTGAACAACGTGGTTGACCATTCATTGGTAACATTGGCAAAAACAGGAAAGGTAAATTATGTGGAAACGAACCACGACGCCGAAATATTCAATGCCTTGGACCATATGGTAAGTGAATTACAACAACTATTTTTATTACATTTAAATGATACTTATGTAGAGTTTCCATCACCTCCTGAGAAGTATGACAGAGTTACGCGTGGACTTGGATTAAATTTTATTGGCAACTTCGCGAACTGGTGTTGCGGAATTTTGAGTGAAAGTCAGTTCCATGACATTTTGGTTAATGAGCATACACTTAATTCGGAAATCCACAAAGTTACATCTAGTCTTAAAAACGAGCATCAGCAGGTACATTTATTGAGATCCCAACTTCGCGAACTAATTCAACAAACGAATAACACTGTGATTAAACTCGAATCTCAAGTAGACATACTAAAATCTAATTTCGGAAATAAACTAGTTGAATTAGCAAATAGTGCAAATCGAACGACTCATAACATGAACATATTGGCTTTGAAATCTGTTGTGTTGCACCAATTATTAATGAGCTCGACAATAAATGCCGAAATAAGGGAACTTAGAACTTCTTGCTTCTCACACAAAATTCCTTTATATCTAATCAGGCCACAAACATTAAAAAGAGATCTTAAACAATTGCAATTTACCTTGGCAAAAAATGGATATCAGTTAGCTATCCCAACATCTCAACTAATGAAATACTACACTGTACCTTTGGCTCATTGCTTGTTCTCTCCTAAACAGGTAGTAGTCACATTAAAGGTTCCAATCACGAAAATAGGCGAGATCCCTATTTTAGAAGAATTCCTCACTGTGCCTTTTAGATGGCAAAACAGCACTTGTAACATAATACATCCACCTTTATTTTCCGCCACTAGTACTAATTCGGTTCGACTCTTGTCAGGTACTTTCCTAGCTACCTGCGACCCGCACAATTCTCCAATGTGTTACCTACCGCGTTTTGGTCACGATGCCACCCTGGGCTCTTCGTGTGCCCAAAAGATACGCCAAGGCGCAACTATTCAGGAATTAGCCGCACACTGTATGTATCAATGCTACGAGGGAAGTAATGTTATCGTCACGGAAGTTGCACAAGACCAGTATGTAATCACCAACCCGCCGTCAAAAATAAAAGGCGAATGCAACGGCAGGTCTTTTACGTTAGATACTTATGAAACTCAAGCCGGTGCACTCGAAATTACCCTTCCATGTAATTGCTCTCTATCAATAACAGAAGAAACTGTAATTCCTAGAACCTTTCCATGCTCTAGTCAGACTAGTGACAAGCTGCGTAGCTACCATATTTTGCCCGCTTCATGGGGAAAAATACCAACGATGAAAATAGATGTCTTATTTTCTGGAGGTAAAGCCGCAGAATTCAAACATTTTAATGATTGCTTAGACGCTAGTTGGCCCAAGAAGATACCATTCTTGAAAATATCAACTCAGACAGAGCCGAATGAAGAAAATGACGATCTTAATTTTGATTTGGAAGATATAAAAACTGATATCTCTAACGAGAATCTTTCCAAAATATCATTAAGCCTTGTTTGGAATATAGTCCTTACTCTTGCGGTAGCATGGACAATATATAAGAATCGTCTTATGACCACTCAATTGATTGCACTCAGTCAAATCCAAACCACTGAAGCTTTGGGTACTTCACTGGAAATATTTCATGAATTCCTTAATTATTCTATTGTTATTTTAATTCTAATTCTAATGATATTCATTGTGTATTGGATATGTAAGAAATATGTAAAATGTTGTTGTCAACTCACTCCTTTAGTAAGCCAACCCTCACACGCCACTTCTAGACAGGTTCTCTTCACAAATGACAATACTTCTAAAGTACAAATACAACCAGGAACAGGAACAGTTCCTAAACCACTGCCCCGTAAACTCAATGATGGAAATAAACCCGTACATTTCTCAATGACAGCATGACTAGCCGTCCTTATCTCTACATTACACTCACCCATACTCGTAGATGGCTTAACAATTAAAACCTTCGTAACATCAGGAATCTATATCAACGAAATTGACCCACCTATATTATACGAAACTTCTGTACCACTATTATATCGTCTACAGTACAATGCTGTTTTTTCTGAAATAATTGATTGGGAAGATTTGCCCTCCTCATTGGGAAACACTACGATTACTACCGATCCCTCACTTCAAGGATGGAGTTATTTCCGCATTACTAAAACCCACATACGTACTCTTTTCTTAAAGGAACAGGATATAAACGAAATTCAACATAGAATCCAGAACTTTCCAGCAACAAATTGGGTTAATATTCGAGATCTTACTTTTGTCAATCCACCTCAATTTTTACATATTCTAACCTCAACATGCCAAAACAGAAAGGTACACCCAGCTATATTACCTCTCAACACCCTCGTATCTCATCTAGATACACTTGAAGGAAAGATAGCTAAATATAATTATACTCTGGCCATCTCCACGACCAATTTAGGGCAATATTACAACACTCCAATACTAGAATGTACCATAGGACCACAATATACCCTAATTGGCCTGAAAATACCAATTATGCGTAAACGATCCAAATTTCGAGCGTACAACATAAAACCCCTACCATTTCAATTCAAAAACAACATATGCCAAATAACACTAACATCAGATGAAGTACTAATCGATGAATATGAAAAGACGTTTTACGAACACTCTTGTTCTCTAACTAATGATATACTATGTTTTATTACGCCTTACAGAAACATATACACCTCAGATTACAGATGTTTAAAGTCTATATTTACACAGGATGCTACTACTATAGAACAGTACTGCCCACTACATTGTCATGAAGACCCTGTACTTAACTTACCTGTACTATTAAACGTCTCGACCTATTTAGTATTGACACCACCAGATGTGGAAATAACAGTTAAATGCGAAAGCATACTTTTTAGTTTTAAGAGAGATTCCCCTTATGGAACCTTAGTAGTTCAGTTAGGTTGTCACTGTGTAATGTGTATAAATTCTAAATGTTCTAGGGCTCAGTTCCCTTGCATTCTCCCAGATCCCACGAAGGCACAAATATCCCAATTTTTACCAATACATTGGGTAAATCACCGCCAAACTAATATACCTAACTATGAGTGTACATCTGATATAATTAATAAACCTAAATGTATGGTTGTCAAACAAATGGAATCACCTACGAACCAGAAAATGGTATCTTTAGTTCGTCTTCACATTTGGTTCAGCTTACTGACATGTGTAATGGTCACATTCTTATCATGGTTAGGTTACCGAATCTATCGCAGAAGCCATACAACCCAGCGGAATGCCTCAGTTCCTGTCATTATGCGTGGGCAAAACGATAGACCTCCTTCCTACGAAGCACCGACATGTCCAATATATGAATGTATCTTGGAGTAATTACCATATTGTTACATCAAGTCTCAGTTTCAGAGCTATGGACAACTTTACTCCTTTTGATGACTGCACCTGTTCCTATCCACGGGGAGCCACTTCCGAGGGCCGCCCTAGGACCGTCGCCCACATTAGGACGAAACAGGAAGGAATCCTGGGACCCTAAACCATTAGCGAACACAAGTGAAAGTGAATAGTGCAGTGACCAACAACGGAATAAAAGGCAAATCTTAACCATAAACTTTTGAAGAATACTATACTCTTATTATGTAAACTAACTTATCATGTAATTTATATCTAACTCCAAATGGGTCCAGTGACTTGAGCAATCAGATTGTTTAAATACATAGGTAAATAATTGAAGCCTAACCAGTCAATAGTCAGCTTAGATGGAGGCCATCTAAGATAAGGAGGGGCGATATGTAACGAGCGTTTCTGCAAGTTACATAATGGGGCGTTGTCTCTGCCAAGAGTAGGAAAGCAAAACCAGGAAATAGGACTTGCGTCACTATCACTTGTCTCGTCCTCAACACGTGTGATACAGACCAGGCCCTTCCTTCCCCCCAAAAACTATCAAGGGCAAGGTTCCTGACAAGGCTACCTACAGGAAGTTTGGTGGTTTAGCTCAACAAGGCCAGAGCCTTGACCGTGAATATTCTGGGGGCATCCCGGACGATAAGCTCGAGGTCTACGGACCACAAGCCTTCGTCATGGTCAGCAAGGCCATACCTTCCCCCCCAGAAAGGACTGTCAGCTAAAATAACCACAAGGTTGCGGTATACTAAGTTGGGTTGGGGAATTGAGACAAGGACGCCCATGTTAATAAATACTAGGAGAATCATAGAAAAGGGGCTGAGTCCAGATATTCCGGGAGACGACAAGAGGCCGCGCCATAGCTCGCTGCTCCTATCTTAGAGGGTAAGCCTCAACTTAACCAAGTGGTGACACTTGGGACTTATTACTTATAGGAATAGCTCAAGTCACTAAATGGCCATAGAGATAGGGAGTTAGTCTATAATCAATACTGTTAACCATTAGAATAATAAATAACAGATATATATGGTCAGCAAGGCCATACCTTCCCCCCCAGAAAGGACTGTCAGCTAAAATAACCACAAGGTTGCGGTATACTAAGTTGGGTTGGGGAATTGAGACAAGGACGCCCATGTTAATAAATACTAGGAGAATCATAGAAAAGGGGCTGAGTCCAGATATTCCGGGAGACGACAAGAGGCCGCGCCATAGCTCGCTGCTCCTATCTTAGAGGGTAAGCCTCAACTTAACCAAGTGGTGACACTTGGGACTTATTACTTATAGGAATAGCTCAAGTCACTAAATGGCCATAGAGATAGGGAGTTAGTCTATAATCAATACTGTTAACCATTAGAATAATAAATAACAGATATATATATTAAACGGATTGTGTGTTAATGTCTACCATCTGAGAAAATAGTCCCCCTCGTAACGCCAGACACCCCGCAAGCGTTACAGTACTCGAAAGTGGAATTCCTCAAGGAGTGTGTTGCAGCGGATTTTGCCATTCACAATTTTGTATAAATAACTGAAATCATTCTGCAAACGTCGCTGATAAGCAGTTCGTAGGTTTAGAGAAGACAAGAGATGCGTTGATGAAAACTTGCGTAATGAGGGAACCCTGTATCGAACTATAGCTAGGAAGAAGTTAAAGACTGAAGTCTCTTAGAGCCAATAAGGTATTTTTCTAAGTTCAGAGACAGATTTTGTGTTTGAGTTGTTGTTTTAAGTCCACTTTATGCACATTAAGGCTAATCGGGACTGGACCTACAGTTTTAAAGTGGGATCCGAACCACTTGTGCCTCCACCGGGTATCGAACCCGGGACCCCTTACAGATTTTGTGTTTCAACAGGTATAGGAGTATTTGTTAAATTGTGTTAATGAGGTCTCGTACAACCCCCCCCCCCCAAAAAAAAAAAATCGACGGTAAGAATTCACGGAACAGAGACAAGCAGAAATTCAACCAGAACATTACAACACTGGTTTTACACTGGGAGAGCAAGCTGCTTCCAGCTTTATCATGCATAGAAGAGGTTGATAGATTAGCCATAGTTGTTACTTTTCAAGGCAAAGAACAATTATTAGGTATATCTGAAATTCCAATACCTGCAGAAGTTCAAGCTCTAGCTCTTTAACATGCAGTGAAAAAATTAGGCACAAAAGAGAAAGTACAGGTGTTTTGTTTTGATACAAGACTGGTCGACTAAGTGGTCCCTGTACAAATCTTCAGAAATGTTTGATCGTGATTTACTTTACCTTCTGTGTTGACGTCACATCTTTCAATTAGTCTTTAAAAGTAGTTTTTATGCATTAATGGGTGCAACTTCTGGACCAGATTTGAATCTATTTGTTTAAAAGATTTAGGGAGACCTGGTTCACCATAGACAATAAACAGTACTGTAGTTGGATAGAGCATGTCACCGAAGATATCCGTGTCAGTATCCGGAATTGCTGCAAGAACAGTTATGTCAGAAACAGCATAGTAATGATTACCACAAATTAGACTCGGCTATGATAGCTATTCCTCGGTGGTTATGACCAAAAAGGAGTCTCATTTCGCGTTCCTGGAGCTGTGAGCTACGCTTGGTTGATGGCAAAGGCTATTTACGCCTATAAAATATAATTATTCCAAGATTAATTTAAACAAAACGAGAAAGAGAATGATTCAATCCTATGAATATGCATTTCTCTTATCACACTCACTGCTGGCTGAGAATGCTCTGCATCTAGATTACACTTTTTCACTCAAATTAATCGAGTATAAGTAAGTAGCTCCAGAAATTAGTAGGCATTAAGCAACAAATGGCTACTGCAGACGATGCAGAAAATCAAATTAAACAATATATTGTTGGAAGTGAAGACCTCAACCGTTTGAAAGAAAAACAATTCTATGATTATATTTCTGCTACATCAAACATGATATCAAGGTTTTTAATCAACACAAAGTTTCTACAAAACTGCCCATCTACTTGGAAAGATGATGTCAACTTCCAACATGGTTTGGAAACACTGAAAAACTTTGTAGTAGTTAATGAAATGGCAGAGGAAGAGTGAAACTAATTCAAGAATATCAGAACATTCTGGCCAAGAATGGAAAACAAAAGCAATACAGTGTTCAGATAGAAAACACAGAATAAAAGTACTCAGGTGCTACCAAAACTGGCCTATTGAAGCAGTAAAATCTGGAATATCATTGCATTTTAATTGTTATTATTGCCATTTTAGACTCTATTTTGTGCAGTATTTAATTCTCTTCTCAATTCAATGTTTCCTCAATATCTTGGCTAAATTTTCTTGTACATAACTGTGTGCAGAAAACAGTTGTATTTAAAATTGACTTTCAGTTACGCTTGACTATTGTTTTGATAAAAATATTGAAACTTTAATGCCTTTGGGAGTTACCTTAAAATATTGCAATTGAGCTGAAATTTTGCAAGGCATACTTTTTTATATATTGGAACAAGATTAGGGGTTTGGAGCAGAAAATTTCAAAAGTTGAAGAATAATGGCCACCCTAATGGACAGTCGTAGCGCGATGTGTTAACCACTCCGCCACACAAAATACTAATCATGTTAAACTGTAAATAGTGTCATGATCATTAAGCGGTAAATAAACATGGCAGCTGAAACATATTTTCCAAACTATCATTAAAAGGAATGGCCAAAATACAGCTACAAAGACTATAAAAAATATTTTAAATTACAATTATATCGTATATCCAGAATGATTAATTTTCAACAAAAGAAAAGTTGCTGAAATTATTATAGTTTCGTTAACACACTCAACAAACATTTCCATAGTAGGTGCATGTATACAGTATCAGAAACAGAAAATGTATAGTTACATATAATTATTTATTTCGTTTAATCAAATTGTTCAAATATTTTACAGGTCCGTTTACCAGAAAAATCCTATCTATAAAAAAAGTACATATATCTATATGTATGGTGTCAAAACCATAAAAGCAATTTCAAGCATGTTTTTGAAAGAAAAATTATAAAAATAGATTTATATCGAAAAAATCCAATTTAAAGAAAGGAAACTTCAATTTTTTTATATAGAAATCATGATATTTATCCACCCTGTCCCTGGTTCTAGTACCCAGAGTGGCCTGAGAGGAAAAGGAGATTTACAATAGAGAGAGTTTGGTGTATAACAGTACTGAAGATCTCAAGGAAGGAATGAAGATAGCAAACGTAAAAGAAAAATGACATTTACGAGGGGTTTTCCTTCTCCTGCTATGAAGAGCTATTTTTGAAGCAATATCATCAATTTCATTGGGCTTCCAGAAGAGTAAGAAGTGGGCCTCGAGGAAGAAACGGTTCCACGATCGCGCACGGCCAGCAATTCAACAGAATACAATGGCATGTTTCTTTTGGGAAATGGGATTTTGAACACGTTTTCTTCTTCTTCGGCTGCCGGTATCAAACGTCGATCCAGTCGGCATTTGCATTTTTATGGCCCCCGTTTCAAATCTTCCGAATAATATCCAAGCACTGACAGAATAGCTGAAGTCTCCATTGCATTGAGACGTCAGAAACGCCTAAGCGTGCCCCTAGGGGAAAGAAGGGGGTTAAAATGTAACGTTCCATTCGTAATTTTGCTCTCGAATCGCCGCTTGAGTCACTAAAGTTGGTGTAAAGTTAGTAAAGTGCCCTGTAGATGTTATCTCCAAGTCAATTTTGATATCGGATCGCCATTTTCCAAGAACCAGCCACACTGTTGCCAACCTGTGTCCTTTGAAGATATAACAGGCATTAACCGGATCAATGGAACCCCGTTCTGGGCACCACTCTCATAGCTGATGAAATATAACTGGCATGCATCGTAGGCAGGAAACCCATTATGAACCGGCACGGCTGGGCTCAACGCAGCATAGACCGGCATCGGTCTCGGCTCGACGCACTTCTCTTCGACTCGGCACACTTCGCTTCGACTCGGCACACTTCGCTTGGACTCGGCACACTTCGCTTCAACTCGGCACTTGAGCTGAACGTTCGGAATGCCTCCCCGAGAATTAAAACCGACCGTGGACGTTCATTGGCGTAGGCCACGCTTACTGTACATACTCTCTGATTGCTGTGAGAAAATGAGCAGGAAATATGAAGAGGAACTTTCATATAAACAATGACAGATGCCTCTATAAAACCCGCGATTGAATTGCGCCATATTCTGCAATCTTCATAACTAAGCCATGCAAATAATACCTTTGTATTTGTGTTTTCGGCGTTCCTGTTCCAATTGTTTCGCTTCTTCGCCTCCACGCGAGCTTCAATGACTAACATAAACTCCTCTTCTGATGAGTTCTCCATTGCAACTGTCGACCGGTCCGATGCCGTGCACAGACGTTGCGAACCGTTTTAGAGTTTTCTGCTATATTAATATTCATTTAGCACATTTATATTGAAGACTGAAAGGCGTACATCTTACACAATATGCTGTAATATATTCTTTGCTTAGAACTTAGTAATAAAACCGTAGAAAACTCATATACCTGTCGTTTCTGCAAGATATTAGATATGTGTTTAAATGTTAGTCAAGTGGTTCTTTATAATTAGCATTCAATCTTAATTACATTGCCCATTCTTTATATTTTACCTACTACCGTATGTGGTGCAGCGGTCCTTTAATAATGAAACGTACTCTACATATGATCCATACCAGTGTCACGGACGTAATATTCAAATTACACTCTCATGGTTTCAACTTGAACAGTGCACTAATAATACAGTTTGAAATTTGTCGTAACCGACTCAACCAAGATTGAACATAACCTGTGCTCAGGGAAAATTTAATTTCCTGTCAAAGTAATACAATTTTATACATTAATCTTCTGACTAAGGCAGTAGTTGTATGTCCTTCGTCATCAATATGAATATGTCAAGATCCTTGTAATAGCATCCATGTATAAAATTCTTGAAATCCTGTAAAGCACGCAACATAGCAATGTCTACTTCAAGAGCTTATCTACACTGTTTCTTCACCGAATAATATGTATTTTGATTACGTGAATCAGTGTTGTCTACCACATGTATCTTGATTGTTGGAGCCAGGTATGTTATTTCTTACAATCAACAATTCGTTTCATTGTCATGTCTACTTTCCGCTGGGAAATATAACACCTCAGGAGCTGAAAGATGGTTTGTGGTAGAAGATAGTTTTTTAATGTGGAGCCTGTTATACGGTGCAATTTTAAGATACAGAAGTAAAACGTTTAAGATTACATGATACTTTTAATTTAGAAATAATCTCGACACCTTGTATAATCAGCGTCTGGTTTGATACACAAAATCTTCTTTTCCTATCTCTACTTACCTTGGGCACAACACATGTCATGTTCAATCTATGTTATGTCCGTTACGACGAATTTCAAACCTGTAATCCGACGATCCCCAAACTTGAGACGAGACCAATACGAGATGAGACGTCCTCATCAGGACTTAATACGAGAACGAGAGAAGAGTAGAAACTTCTTCACTTACGTGAACAGACTTCGCGAAGTCTTGTCTCTGTATCGTCCGAATTTAGGTATGATTTAGGCCTTTTCTTGTATTCCAGTTGGCAACACTTCACCGAGAAGGAAGGACTTTTCCTCCTTCTGTGTGGCCTTTACTGCTGGAATTGATGTTGTGTGTGTTCTCGTTGCATAGTCAGTCTTCCGTCTACAGTCTGACACGTACTGCAGTTCCATTCACCTTAGTTAAACTGCCTATTTCTAACACGCGACATTTTGCCTCGCATATATTCTCTTGCCTTTCTTTTTTCTATGTTGAAATAAGGGGTTTTCAACCGGCGGTACTTAGATGGGTCTTCAAATGTCAAATCAACAAGGTATTCAATCTTACATTTTCTGATTCATTTGCAATTTGGCACACTGGAAGGAAGGGCAACCTAAGGTAGGAAGAAGTGCAAAGTGGCAGATTAATATCTTATGTATTTCCAATTAACAGTGGTGCAAACTGTGCGATTTTGGCCATTTTTTTCAACGTCTTGTTAATTTGAAATTGCAATATTTCGGCAATCAGGGCACCTATAGAAGTGTTTCAAACGGCGTTTGAAAGATCTTGAAGGGCTCTTTCACGCGAGATATAGCACATCTATGTCAGGGTAACAAAATTGAAGGTATCGTAAAGAAAACTTTAATAGCCATTTTCTCAAAAAACGGGTCTATTAATTGTCTTCTTATCCTTACATAGGGATGCTATATCTCGTGTTAAATATCCTATCGTTAAAATTTTAACAGTCTGCATGCTAGTTTACAAAATGGTAAGCTCCGTTTTTTTATTTAGATTTGAATACTTTATTATGCACCATAAATAAATATTCAATAACTGAATCATTCAAATTACATTAATTTTAAATGTAAATGGCCGTTAAAACTTTTAAAAACGGTCACGGTCATGTTTTACGCTAGTTGGATGTCAGAGGAAATCAACGGTCATAGTCAGACAGATTTTTTTACAATGTACAGACACCAGCAATAAAAATCTGGACCGTAAGGCCAGGACCGTACCGTTGGCAACGCTACGCTTTCACCACTCGATTTTTCTCCTCCTCCTCTCCCGATATGCGCGGCCCTGCTCTACAGTTAGCTGAGACAGGGTATAAGATATTTGGTTTTTGAAAATCGTTAATTAATTTTTAAACGTTATGCAGCAATTAATGGCAATTTCTCTTTTTTAATGAATCAAAATTTATTTTTGAAAAACATAATATTTGTTTTATATTATTCGTGTACACAGGACTCGGAATACATCAAACCAAGGTTGATGCATTTTTGGTGCATCAATTTGCACAAAATGTGTAATTTTGGTATCTTTAAATGATTGTGGCTCATGTAGTCAATTGGTGAATCGGTCTTACTTCATACGGAACAGGAGCTGATAAATGCACCCTTTCATGCAGTTCTCTATGTTTTTTCATGCACCACAAGTGAAATTTATGCATTGTAATGTGTTACTGGAATGAATGAAGTTACTAGTAGTTCTATTTGTGTCAAATGACACATTTCTTTTCTGTGTTTATCTGCTCCCAAAAAGTATTTAGTGCACAATACAAATTTTATCTTTGTTTATTCTCTCACTATGATCGACCACAAGGAATAAAACCTTGGAACGACAAGTCCCCACGCAGCTTTCCCTTCTTCCCTCCACCTCGAGCCATAAGGAAGCATTGTCCACTCTCCTCCTCCCCTACTCGCGGGGGTACGGTGCACAGGAGTCGCGGGTCTGCGCAAGTTGTTTTGCTCGTGGTTCCACTATAGAAGTAGAGGCATTGTCACTAGAATAATTACTGTCAGTATTGTCCCGAGGGTAGTTGGTAGATCAGTATTTAGCGAACTGGGACAGTAGTAATTCGTAGATGTAGTTTGTTCGGTACATTCTATCAACACGAAAACAATTAAAAATATCAAAGAATCTAAGGATTATAATATTCAAGACTAGTGTTGCCTACGAGACGATACTTTGGCCTGTCTCGTCTAGTGGAAGTCTCGTGGAAATGCTGTCTCGTCTCGAAAATATTCGTTTGTCTCATGACACATGGTCAATCTCGTCTCGTCTCGAATTTTTAAAAGCCTGTCTCGTCTCGTCCCGTGGACAACACTATTCAAGACAGTAGTAACTATACTTGTATTTTGTATGAATGTGAAAAATGGTCCCTTAGACTAAACAGGAACACAAATTAAGAGTTTTAAATTTCAAGAAAGATATTTCGACGTAAGAGAGATGAAACAACAGGTGAGTAAAGAAAGTTTCATAATACTGAAATGCATAATCTATATACATACTTGAATAACTTCATCTTCGAGTAGGTACCCTGCTCTGATGTTGAGGCAATCATTTCCTGTCCGACTAAACACCCTCCCCAAATGAACACCCTCCCCACTCTCTCCATAAAACCCTCGGGAGCAAGCGAATAGTCCCTTCCGATCTTCCCTTGCAGTGTTGCCAACCTATGAAAACGTCAAATCTGTACACGCATGGAAAATGGACCTTTGCCTCCTAGGCTTCACATTTGCGTTTGAGAATTCCTATACGTGGATATATACAGGGTGGACTATTTAAGTTGATAACTCGAAATACCTTACACACGAAACGTTTTCGAAAGAAATGTTTCAAATAAAAGTTAATTGGCTTTAAGCGGAAAGAGTACGCCATTATGTATGTTTTATAGCTCTCGTCCATTCTTACGGCGGACGCCCTACATGCTGGCAAGGGAAGTGGGGAGTAGTGTTGCCCACGGGACGAGACGGGCAGGCTTTTAAAAATTCGAGACGAGACGAGATTGATCATGTGTCCCGAGACAAACGAATATTTTCGAGACGAGACAGCATTTCACAGCATTTCCACGAGACGAGACAGGCCAAAGTCTCGTCTCGTGGGCAACACTAGTGGGGAGCAGGAAAGCGACCAATCCAGCGAGATAAGGAACGGAGGAGCCTGTAGAACGAGGTGCGCGTGGTACTTCCTCCTTCCACGTCGTAACTCTAGGCGCCACCACTGTTGTCTGGTTGGTCTTCTGCAATTTCCTCGCTCCCCACTTCCCTTGCCAGCATGTAGAGTGCCCGCCGTAAGAATAGACAAGACCTATAGTAGGCGGCCATTTTGAAAGTCGTTTGAAGGTCACTCATTTTTTTTAAAAACAGAAATGTAATTATTTTATTTTATATTTTTTTCCTCTTACAAAAATAAACAACATCTGTGGAAACTATTTTTCCATTCATCGCGTAGTTTCATAGATATTTGACAACTAAAATTTGTTAACAGAAATTAATACTATTTCACAAGCATCGAAATGCAAAAATTGTTTCCACATTTTAAAAAAAAATTAAAAAGGAATAAAAATATAAAACAAAATAATTAGGTTTTCATATAAAAAATTGAGTGACCTTAAAATGACCTTCAAAATGGCCGCCTACTAAAACATTGACGCTTGATTACAAGACTACAGCATTGTGACCGCCATAGGGAGGTCCAAAATAAGCAAAACGTTATTAAATAAATTTGGTCGTCTTCACCAGGACTTGACATAGACAGGAGCGGACCAGAACGGCGTTCCGGTTCGTGAATTTCTAGAACCTTTCCGTTCCGTCTCGTCAGAAATGACAACGAACCGTTCCGGATCATTTAATTCTTGTTAGATATATCACCGCATTTTCCCTTTTGGAGACAAGTAAGGAGCGAACGCTGGAACTGCAACCAGCACTCCATCTGGAGCATTTTCTTTTTCTTTATTGAATTTCCGCTTGTCAGTGCTTTCCTGTTGACCTTTCTTCTTCGCTTCGATTAACCCAGCAGTAAAATTTCAAGTCAGTCAAGCAATAAATCTAATACTGGATCAGAAGCAAATTAACAATGTGGATATATTTTTCACTTACACAAATTTATTTTTTAATAAGTATTCTTAAGACTAAGTATTGAAAATATGTAGTCACCGGCAGTGAAAATGGAACACCTACCGTATATCCTGAAACACTCGCTTCCCTGCAAGGCGTTGTGTGTTTTGACTAACTGCGGCGATAAGTGGCCAATTTTCAGTCGCAACTTTTAACATCGCCACGCAGTGACGGCGCCAGCCTGAAATAAGTGCAGGCTACAGAATTCTCGGGGGATTAACTAATGTCGCGGTATAATATTACCAGTGACATATTTTACAGTCCAATCCAAAGATAAATCACTGAGACGTTGCATATTTTCCCATCATATACAAGAGTACTTTTAGACACGATTTTTTTATGTCAAACAAAATTCAATTATAATATTGTTTTCTTTTCCTACGCCATCAATAATGTCACACACTTACTATTATCATGAACAGTACAAAATATACCATAAACTACAGTCAACATCAACTGGCTGGATATACTATAAATACTACACTCAACACTATGTCCATGTAGAGAGTGTGAGAAGTTTTTTTTTTTTTGCTATAATGAGAGAATGAACCATAGCAAGAAATTATGATATGTTTTATGAGCAACTACTACCTTGCTTAAAATTCAACGATTTTGCAAGCTCCATCTCAAAGGACAGAATAGACAGAGCACTCAACATCTCCTTGCCACTTCGATTACGAAGGTAGCACTTGATCTGCCGCAAGCAGCCACGAAAGATTGTAGCTTTTCGTTCTTCAGAAAAGCGACATTAACTTAGTAAAGTAGCCATCAAATAAACAATACACCCTTGAATACAAAATGTGTTAATGATACCATTTTCTCTGCCATGACTAAATATCTTATGTTTTCTTGTTCAACGACTGAAATTCAGAACTTGTGGTTAAATGTGGGGACGATGCGAGAAATACCGCCCACTTAGGAGGTGCCACTCTCAAGGAACAAGCGCATTTTCACTACAAATTTACTTCTACTAGGAGACAAGTGCATTGACATAGAAGCAATGAAGTATTCGCAACTCTTGAACTGGGCATTTTGATTAGTGAAAATAACTGTTGAAGAATATAATTTTATTTCATAATATATTATGCATAAATACTGATCAGAATTAAATCAATAGTTTTAGATGTAGATGTGTTTCTCCTGCACAGAACCAAGTTTTCCCACTATGACGGCACTGCAGAAATTATTTTCTAACCTCACAAATTATAATTAATTAACATGTAGGACTAGGAGGGCGACCCAAAGAAAATACCCAAGCGTACACCGTATTGGAATGATTAGGTGATTGGATTTGTATTAAGGAACATTATATACACAGAGGCTAATGGCACAAGAGCTACAGACTCTGCCGGAATCCGAACCACTTAATACAATATTACCTCCTCCGGAGATCGAACCCGCGACCCCATGATATGAAAGCAGCAGTTTTATCGCTAGACTATCGGTGCTGGGAGCCCAATTTTAATCTTTCGAATTCTTAGCATTCAAGAATTAGAATTTGTGTACTCTTTGATTCTTTAACATCATATTTCTCCCTCTCGAATATTTGCAACGATATAATAATGAAATCAATGAGAGAACAACATGTGATTGTCGGTAATCAATTGAGGAACAAACAAACAGAAAAAAAACATAATGCTTCTTGATTTTCAACGTACTCTTACATAATATATAAATTAATTTGTCACACCTGTTAGACCAGACCTTTTCCAAAGTATAGTGATACGATTTATGGGGGTTAATAATTGTACACATTTAGCTGTAATGCCAACAATCAAAGAACAATCTCACAGTCGCTGAATGCGTTCACCTACCAGACAGGAAGCAGATTTTGTAGAGAGATTGGCGACTCATGCTGGTCAATTAGTATCAAATTATCAGTGACCACTGTTATCCAGCTGTTCCCTCTCCTCTTCATTTTAGAACACATCGTAATAAAATTGCTTTGAGATCTAACCGAACTAGAAAATGCAGTTGATCCATTGTACTTGCCTCAATGGAAGTTTTAGAATGGAAAACGTAAATTTCTTACTGTTTAAGTTTTCGGTCGAAATGCATATACCATCCTACAAAAATCTAGGGGGCCTACAGGGGGGCTGAGACCAGCTTTGGGGGCTCTTCAGCCCCCTGTAGAGCCGTCCCTGTAGATTAGACAACACACACAACTCCTTTCAGGGAAGCGAGTATTTTATGATATATGTGTCACATTTTTTATTACTGCTGACTGTACATTTAATTCAGCATTGTGCGAGCTGACTACCTTTCAAAATTTCCGTTTGTTTAAATTTTAAACGGAAGAAAATTCCAAAAGCCACTTGTCCAATGTATTTTGCATTATTTCGTAATAATCCACAAATAATGGAAATACATTAATACGAATGAACTTCCAAATCCCAGAGAGTAGTTATCATTTTCCAGACAGGGACTTGACAATCGGGGATGCAGTGTAAGGCATTACGTAAGCTCTTCCGAGTCACCAGCGGCGTAAACATGTAAACAGGTGAAACCCTGGGGGAGGCTACAGGTGACTGACTCCACATTGCTTAGTAAAATCGATCACAATAAATATCTGGGACGATAGAGGGAATTGGTCAATTTTGAGCGAACAGTGAGAGGGTGCGTAAAGACGATCAGGCGAGCAGACCAATCAGTGGGTCGCAAGTCAGACTCTCTACGAGACGTATAGTCTTACGCACAACTCTCCACCGTAGAACTTCTCATCTAGCAGACAGAGACAGGTATCTTCCATTTACCACACTGGTCCAGCCTTTGAGGGTATAAAACTCAAGTGTTGTGTTTTGCCATTCATATGTATAATTATCACCTCTCGCATGTTTCCATTAAGCTCTCCATGAATAGCGAGTACGCCACCAGCCAGATTCGATCCCAGTTCCTTAGGGAACGTTATGATTTGATGTTTATGTAAATGTTTTAATAGTGTTATTAATTGTAATACAGCGCGTCATTTCACTGGTCGTTAATCTCGTCGCTGTAGTAATCAGTGACAAATAAGATAATATCATGTTAACGAAATTAAGCGTTCCGTTTCGTGAAAATTTCGATTCCGAGCCCTTTCCTCCACGTTTTCTACGCACTGTGAAAGTTTATTGGTGACTTACTCGATTTATTCGATTGGTCTGTTTAACTTCACTTTTCTGCCACTTTTGGCTAATCGCAAAGATGGGGAACAGTGATTAGATGATGAAATTAATGAACTCACAAACACGCATGTCCAGGGTGGGATTCAAACCCGGGACTCGTGGCGTCGTAGCGCGATATCCACGGAAGCCGGCTATGATTTACTAGACATCCTGTGTGTACACCCTATAACCAAATACGTTATACTACTTCTTACTGTTAGTAATATTGTAGATGTAAAACAGAAAATAATTTCGAATATGACCTGGCAACACTCGAGAGTGCCAATGGAGGACGGAGAAGAGACGGTTGTGGGAAATGTTTCGCGTCGCGGACTTTGTTCATAAATAGTTATTTCTTCATGTGTAATCTACTGTGTAAGTTAACTGTTACTTCTATATGTGTTCCGTGCAACAGTACATTAATCTTCCGTAACACAGACTGTTATTTCTTGTGACATTAGTGTTTTGCCTGTTCATGTGTGTGCTAGAGTGCGCGTCAAATCTCCTGCATATGGCGATAGCCAATAGCAGCGCATTGCAGCGGTGCCATGTCGAAATCTTACACGGAAAAGAGACAGCGTGGTTGAGCGAAAAGCCTTGTCACGGAACTAGGCAACGCCGCACGTCTGTGATTCGCTGGTGCTGTTCAGCCGTTCAAGGCCATATGCAGGAGATTTGACGCGCACTCTAGTGTACTTTCACCATTCACCTCCTACTCGTTGTTCCGAGGTGAGATAATCCGGTACGATTTGGTTGAATATTATATTCGTTTGTACCTATATCCGGTCACAACCCACACCTCAATAAGTTTGGTGAACACACACACATGCACGATTTATGCTTAATTTACATGCTCCTCCCTCCGAGATATTTCTGGATCCGTCTCTGCCGGGCCGTATGGAACTCGAAATAACAGCGGAACGTGCGGTTGGCAACGCTGCTCCCAAGGGACTTGGGATAAAAGCTTGAGGGGCCGAAGAAGGAAAGAGAGCTCTTATAAATCTATCCCCGATTCGGCGGCTGATATTAGGTGGGAAACTCCGACCGTGGCGCTCGCAGGAATTAACTTTAATCGCAGTTTTCGAGCAATTAAAGCAATTAGCGCCCCCGGATTGATGCAATCCATAATAACTTATGCGTCTTCTCCGCCTTTATCTTATCAGCATTCCCTCCTTTTGCCCGCGCTGTTCCTTCTTATAACGAAAGCTCTTCATACAAAATATTTATTTGCATCAAATGCTCCTCTCAGCAAAAAGCCTACAAAGTTTTTTAGAAAAATGAAAATAATAAGACACTGGTGTACGCAGAAGAGAAGCTGATGGGGTCAAAGCCCCTCCCGCAATTTTGAGGAAAATAAACAATGAGAAAGTTGAAAATGATAATGAAATATTTTATTGTGTATTCCACAGGGTGAATAAAAATCAGCATTTTTATTTTAAAAAACTTTTTTCTTATATTTTTTTTATTTAAATCGATTTTGATTTAAAAACACGCTTAAAATTGCTTTTATGTTTTTGGCAACATACACATAGATATATGTTTTTCTTTATAGAGAGCCATTTTCTGGTAAACGCCGCTGTACTCAGTAGCAAACGTGATCGCTGAGCTACTTGACTGCCAAATACGCCTTTCTAGGGGAGCGCTACTCACTTGCTCGCCACAGGTTTAAGCCACAGAACATATCGTTTTTGTGTCTCACAGTGGCAAAAAGTAACGAGAGGAAAATTTTGTGAAGATGGTGGGTAATGAAATATTTGTGATTAATTTCTACAGATTTGTTCACATCAGTCATTTCCGTAATTAACAGCTTTTCAGAATCACCAATATCTTGTCCACTCAACGCAGTTACATTGATCACAGATTACTCGAAGGTTAGGCACTGATATTTTTATCAATGAGCGCAAACCGTCAAGTAAATGATCTGTCTGCTCCACGAGCGAAAATCTTACTCAGCGAGCATCGCTCAGACACTCGACGCGCCCCTGTTCTTCGACCCTTCAATTTACTATGGAGTCTACAGATTGACAACGTATACGAGAGTTTTACGATATGTACAGCCAACCGCAAATTAAATAGGAGGAAAAAGATTTTCCCGACGGAAAATAAGTTGGCAATGCTGCGAACACCGATGCATTTTTGATAAGGCGCTTGAGGAGCGTCGAGCAAACTTTCCTGAAAAGCACAACTCCAGTATCGAAGGTCATGCTTGACGTGGATTAGCAACTTTCGGGAGCATGCTGTCTGTCTACACAGATCTCCCCAAATGCCTGTTTGAAGATGAATCGTCTGCTAGAATTTTATTTTTCAAATTAAGTTCTGATATTGTAGTCATTTGCAATTATTATTATTATTATTTGTTCTTATTTTGCTTTGCTTTTATGTCACTTTTATAATTAATCGAAACTATGAAGATTGATGATAATCAGATTAAATTGATGAAGGGACACTTAAAGAAGAAATTGCAAGACCAGGACCCGAACTCTGAATCTAAAGCTGATAGGTTGGGAAGACCGTCAAATAACTCCCGGCCATGAACTGGCTTATAACATTTGTAATTCCTCAGGAGTATTTTTTGTTCTGTTCATGGCTAATACCTGCTTTCGGACAATTAATTTATAAGTGACATTAATCCACACTTCGTTCGGTGGGGACAAGCCATGTATTGTTTGAGAGGAGGGGAACATCTCGTTCATATACCAGATACAATCATGGCCTATACTTAAATTGATTGATTGAATTGCTTTATTTTACTTCGCTAATTTGCTAAGACGAGGATTAATGAGTGATGATATATGTTGAAATTGATGAATGGACACTCACAAACATTCATGCCCAGGCCAGGATTCGAACCCGGGACCCCGGCGTCATAGCGCGATGTGCTAACCACTCTGCCACGGTGGCTTGCACGTGTTAAACACTACTTTCGGAGATCATTTGAAAATGGTAATTTCGATATATAAGTTGCATTTTCTCTACTTACATTCATTATGTCCAAATTTTATCCTAATAGATAAAATCGCAACAACGCGAAATATTTTCATTGACTCGAATTCACAATGACAAATATACGTATACTTGACCTACATTTTTTAAATGCAAAATCTGGGTGCCGAAAATGTGCCTCAACACGAAATGAAAATGCAATTTTCATTAAATACCCTAAAAATGCTCACCAAAGCAAACTTTATTATATATTATGAATAACGCTAATACGTAATCCTCTAAAAGGGTTTTCTTCGGAATAAGATTCACGAGGCTTAATAGGATTATCATTTACTACAAAGCGATAGATATAATATCATAAAATCTGAAATGAGGGGTTAGTATTCACCATAAGAGAAGTGCAGCAGGTAAAACGAAATACATATTTATTTTTTTTTATTTATTTATTTATACATACTCCCCATAACAGAGCTATTGCTCCACTTACAACGGGGGCTTACAAGTAAATAAACTATGGTACATAATATCCATATACATAAACATAATATTAACATATACATAAACATAAATATTAACATATACAAACACATAAACCAATTGCATATACACAAATAATTAAATGATATTAATGCCTATTTTCAGTTTGTGTTATATTATATTGTATTATAAAATTATATTTAGCATTGATAAAATAACTTGAAATATAGAATTACAATTTTTTAGACAAAATACTAATTAAGAATAAATTGTTTAATGACAGATAAATATTTCTTGTAGGACATAGCAAAATCAATATTAACATTATTTTGTATTAGTACATTATGAGCCTTACATATTTGAACCATTACTGAATTCTGATGTACAATATTTTTAGAATTAACCAAAGAAAATGGCAAATAAGAACGCAACGTTCTAGGTTTAATTGTGAATCCTATCAACTGAAGACAATCTTGAGCATCAATTAAGTTATTTATAAATTTATAAAGTAAAATATGTTTGGCTAGTTCTCTTCTTGATTGTAATGAAGAGAACCCAAATTCAGATAAAATAGTATTATAGGATATTCTTTCTAAATATGAAGATCTTTTAAATTTTTTGTAATATAAATATCTTACGAACTTATTCTGAACATTTTCAATTAAATCACGGTAGCATTGAAAATAAGGATCCCAGATGACACTAACATACTCTAACTTACTTCTTAATATCGAATTGTATATTGAAGCAATAGCTTGAATATTATTAATTTCTCTGGTAGTTCTAAATATAAAGCCTAAAATTCTAAATGCATCCGATACTAATGTTTGTACGTGCTCTCTGTAAGTAAGCCTTGAGTCGAGTAAAAGTCCCAAATCCTTTATAAGTTTAACTCTATTTAAAACTATTCCATTCATAGTATAGTTATGAGTATAAGATAAGTTATGTCTGCTAAACGTAATAGTTCTGCATTTACTTATATTAAAATCTAACTTATTGGTAACACTCCACTGAAAGCAATTGTTTATATCTTTCTGTAATTGCGCTAAATCACTTATATTTGTAATGGATTTAAATATTTTTAGGTCATCAGCATAAAGCAGATAATTAGAATTTTTTATAACAGAGGATAAATCATTAATAAATATTATAAAAAGTAAGGGACCCAAGTTTGAGCCTTGCGGAACACCAGATGTAACATTATATAAAGGGGATGATTCAAAATTGTAGGTGACATAGAATTTCCTATTTTTTAAATACGATGCTATTAATTTTAACAGTGGAAACGAAAAACCGAAATTTGCTAACTTGTATATTAATATATCATGATCTAACCTATCAAAAGCTTTAGCAAAATCTGTATAAATAGTATCAACAGAGTAACCATTGTTAAATGAGTCTGCCAAAAATTGGGTAAATGAGATAAGATTAGTTAAGGTTGATCTTTTGGATATAAAACCATGCTGATGGTGAGTTATATACGGTTTAACATGATAACAAATTCTATTATATAAAATGTGTTCAAAAATTTTTGCTGGTGTTGAAATTAAAGATATAGGCCTATAATTGATGATTTCATTGGCGTTACCAGATTTTGGTATAGGAGTTACTTTACTTATTTTCCACCTATCGGGGAAAATTTGGGTGGTTATAATCAAATTAAATATGGTACATAGAGGAAACAATAAGCAATCAGTACATCCTTTAAATATGTAAACGGGTATACTATCTGGACCACTAGCTTTCTTCGATTTCAGTTTTCTAATAGAAGTTTTACATTCAAATTCAGTAATACTATCTAATACTAATGGTTGATTTACTATCATAGGTACTTCACTGGGAATTGAGTAAGTTGGAATAGAATCATTAAAAACGCTCTTAAAGAATTGCGCAAAACCATTAGCTATATCTTTGTTATTGTCAAGTGATACTCCATTATAGGTTAAACTACACTGATTATTAGTTGATTTCTTTTTACCTTTAATATAACTCCAAAAAGACCTAGGATTATTTTTTATGGATTCTTCAGAATTCTTTATGTAAATCTTGTAAGCTTTGGTTATCATAGATTTTGATTTTCTGCGTAATTCAACAAATTTCTTCTGGTTATATTCTGACAATTTACGTCTATGTCTATAATACTCTTTATATTTAAGTAATCTTATAATATCCAGTGTAAACCAAGGCGGGTACGATTTTCTCTTATTACGCTTCCTTATGGGTACATTATTACCAATAATTTTATCTAAAATTTCATAAAAGTAGTCCAATGCTACGTTGGGATTCTTAAATAATGTTAAAGGATGCCAATCAGTTTGATTAAGATTTCTATATATATTGAAAAAATCGGCATTACGGTAATCATATGTATAAATAGAACGTGACTTAACATTATGAATAGTTTTGTCATAAAAGCGGTGGACTTGAAGTAATAAGGGAGGATGATGAGCATCAGGGCTTAGAAGAGGGAAGGAGTCATGATTAACCACGACATTGTTAGACAAGTTGGTCAGTACCAAATCCAACGTTTTTCCGTTGTTATTTTTTACATTATTTATGCTTCGTAATTCCAGTAAACTTAAAAATCTAAATAATGTTAAGGAAAGAGGACAACCGTTTTCTAAGTCGTAATTAGAATCTACAATTTCTGGAATATTAAAATCTCCTACAATAATCAGACCACAAGAATGTATATTACGTAGCTCTTCCATTCTGGTAAAAAACATATCGTAAATTTGTAATTTAGTATTAGGTGGGAAATAAACTGTAACCACTATAATGGAAGAAACACTAGTTATTATCTTAACACAAACAATCTGAATATTTTCTATAGTTATTTCAACGTTCTTGGTCCTCAGAGTACTCTTTACTGCAATTAATGCGCCACCACCTCTTCTACGTAACCGATCTTGCCTAAATACAGCATAGCGAGTATCAATAAATTCACAGTTGTTAATAACATTGGAAAGCCAAGTTTCCGTAAAAACAATTACATCATAGTTTTCATTTAGAATACTTAGATATACATCATTAAGCTTAGTATTAATACCTCTTACATTTTGATAGTATAAATTCAATTCATTACGTGATTCATTATAATCCGTGACTCGACTCACCATGATTACATAATATTTTGTATATCTGTTTCAGTTTTTATTACAAAAACTTGCCTGTCATTTGGGGTCTTTCTTAAACGAATAGAGCCAGAACTATCAATCCAAAGATAGGCATAGTTTTTTTCTCTTTGTAATTTCCTAGCTTGGCCGAAAATGGTTTTCCTACATGGAGTAAGGCTACGATTAATATATATTGGCTGATTATTCGTAAACCCCAGATGATTTGTATTTAAATTTCTTTTTACCTTGCGTTTTTCAATCATTTTATCCTCATCCACTCTTCTTACAAACTTTACAATTATACCCGGAGAATTACGATTGCTAGAATTCTTAAGCCTATGACATACGTCTATCATTTCCTCTTTAATTTCCAAATCGAGAGCCCTACCAACATCCATAACAGTTTGATAAACATTTTCGTTAGATTTTCCTGGAATACCAATAATTTCCAATGCATTCCTTCTGCTATATTGCTCCAGTTCATCAAGTTGAACTTTAGTGTTTTTTAATTCTTGTTTCAACTCGGTATTCTCCTTTTTCAGTTCTTCGATGTGGGCGAGGCAGGCGTTGATTTTGTCCGACTGGGATTTTATTAGACTAGAATTATCATCCATTTTTACATGTAACAGTTCTAATGATTTACCAAGTTCAATTTCCGTCTCCTTAGTTGTTTTTTTAACATTAATAAGTTCTTCCTTTAACTCTTTCACGGAATCGAAAATGTTTTGCAAAGAGGGAACACCTTCTACTAAAGGTTCTTCAGAATGCATAGATCGTCTTTTTTTAGAATTGCATGATTTACACCTCCATGGTCGATTTTCAGATTTATAAAACTCCAGATCGGTTTCGTTAATGTTCACACATTTAATATGCCATAGCTTGGAACAGTCGGTACATGCTATTTTGGCGTTAACATCATTCCGAGGAACTGGTTTATTACACTCACCGCAATTGCTCATTCTTTACGTATTATTAGAACAAACACACAGCACGGTAAATGTCTATATGGACGGTAACTGAGCACCCACCAAAGCACGAGGAGGTGATAGTCTGTGAACTCCGATGCACATGAATTGGCAACACTGATAACAAGTGAATGTTTGTTTATCAAGACAGTTCAACGAAAAAATCAAGTTTTACGTTCGTAGCTCATTGAATATGCACTTATATTGACTTTTAAGTAAATGTCAATAAACTTAGTATACTTACATAACAAGTCTCAGCAATATATAGTCTTCAGTTGCCTGTTATAGTATTAAAATAGAATTTCATCGGAGCACACACCTTATTCACTTATCACATACTCGCCATCTTGGTTTGCACATATGTAAGGAAGAGATGCGTAAGTGTAAGTTTCTGTGTGAAAATTGACTGAGTGGTAGCACTAGACGCTTTTACGTCAGGGGTCCCAGGCCTGGTTATTGGTGTTATTTTCGAATGTTCTATTTATCATATGTTCACTCATCTTCATCGTCGCGATTGACCAAAAGTGGCAGAAAATCGATGCTAAATAACAAAGATTAAAATATATGTGAAAATTAAAAGGTGAATTAAGAGCTGATTAGGTAAGATATGTTTCATGAGCAATGTTCGATAGAAGTTCTGTTAAGATGCCAAACCTGTAGCAAGCATATAGGGAAGTTGTGTGAAGGATTGACAATTAGCTTCTATCACATTTAATCTAAGCTCACACAAAGATAGCGACTGAGCGAGCCAGAGCAATGCAAAGCAAAAAAACCCACTTAATCATTGAGAGAAACAATGCATTTCAAGGCTGCAAATTTCTGCAGTGTCAGAGTTTGAACTCTCAAATAATAATTCTTATGTGATGAATAGTATCATGTTGGAAGCCAGTGGGGATTTGAGGTGCTTTGCGTATTGTTGCTTCTCGAAATAATTTTCGTTGTTACCATTCTTGATATAGGTAGCATTTTACAATGAGTTCTTAATTGGTTTGAATTTTTGTTTCAAGTTCATTTTATGAACAAATAGGCTAATTGGAACTGCGCGGCCAGGACCGGATTAAGGTGGGGGGCTAATGATGCTGCAGCATTAGGCCCATTCCTGAAATAGACCCAGATGAAAACAGACGAGAATTTTCCGAAAGCTGAACATTTCTCTTTTCCTATATTAACCTGAAAATAAATCTTAGAATGAAATTTGGAACCTCAATTTCGGACGCCTAGACACAGCGTTACTTATTATGCTGTTACTATTATTATTTGTGCTGTGACGTAACTATAACGTCGTCGTGTTTATTATTCACTAAAGCATCAAACCCAATTTCGTCTTAATCCGGCCCTGACTGGGCCTACAGTATAAAGTGGGATCCAAACCTTTGTGTTTCCACCTGGTATGGAACCCAGGGTCCCTTGATTGCAAGGCTTGAAGTTATCACTACGTCATTGTAAATGCCCTCCGTAATGGGTTACATATGCATGGATTAACATAAATTCATTTTAAACATATTTCGGACACTAAATATATCACCACAGACTGGAAATTAGTTTTTTGCGATAATACAAATAATACCTATCGCTCTTCTCTTGTTACTGTTCATTAGAAAATAAGAATTATTTCATTTCACTCTCGCGTCCTATAGCTGCTATTGATTGACGAAACAACAATGCTTCAAGCTCAGAAGCCGACACCGAAGGCTAGATTATTGTTATTTCACGCCATTGTTCTACCAGTCTCCGTTAATTGCGATGATAAAGATTAAAGATGTGATAGGTGGAGGTGGGATGAATACCCTAAATCCAGCTAGTCGACTTTGAAGCGCGTTACTCTAACCAATTTGCCACAGGGTTGGCTTTCAGTTCATCAAATCACTCTATTCGTCATTCAAACTCCAGAGGTAGCAAAGCAACTTAAAATAACGAAAACAGAAAACAAGAACATATCCACTTATCATCACCCAGCAAATCCACACACAAACCTCTTCTGGCATGCGTTTTGCAGAATGGCCTTGATTGAGGATTAAAGATCGCCCACTTCCTGGTTCAGCTCGAGATAATTCAGGTGCCTTATCAAAGCTGCCCTGAAACACGCAGGGTTTCTAATCCACTTCGCCGTGAGGTCTACTATTACCTTTGCCGTTGTTTGTACATATTAAACAACGAACGGGAGGGAAAGCTATATTCTGGGTGAAGTGTGTACCATTATATCACACATTGAAAGAGTACGCCCCGTCTCATTAGCAGAGTAGGCTCACAACATGGATGGTGACGAGAGAAGACTTAGACTTGGCATTAAGCCTTTCTCGTTCTCGGTCTCGTCTAGACTTGTAAATGCCTGTCTTGTTTCCTTCCTTCACGAGCCAACCAGAGGACGTTTCTACTTCATAGCCAAGTTCCTGGCCATAAGACCTGCAGAAATTTTGACGTGGACGAGTTTTCACTTTTGAACATGTTAGGGCATGCCTAAAGAAAGGAAAAAAATCTTGGGTAGACATCTGGCATACCGGGCCCAAGTTTTCTAGGGCCCATAAAGTCAAGATGGCCGCCGCATCACGCACCAACAAATTAAATCGATCATATCTCCTTTACAAATTGGTTTCTGACAATTTTTCGTAGAGACATATTTTGTTAAGAATTGAAAACGAAGCAAAAAATATTCGTACAGTTTTTTCATATCTTGCACTGTTATGGAGATATATCCAGTGAAAGAATTCCGTACCCTTTTCTGTAAGGATTCTAAGCAATATTTTACACTTTACTTGTTATTCCGGCATATAAAGGGCATAAAAATTCTGCATGTGATACTTTGTTGATTGATGCCTACTATTGTGGCGCATGGCCTGTGACGTTATACATCAAAGATGGCTGCCTCTGAAGACATTAAAAATGAAAATCGACCATGTCTCCTAATCTCCTTCAGAAGTCATTTTGACCATTTGTAGGTTCGTTGGGTTTTTGAATGAAGGAAAGACATGTGTATGGAGGATGCCTTCATTTCGAGACATGGAATCATAAGTACGTATAATACTAGGTGTTTTGCTGGACAATGTGTCAAGAGAAGGTACATGGCGTCGGGAATACAAGATGGCTGCCATGGATGTTCTGAGAATAAAATACTATTAAAATATCCTGATTTAGAGTTCGTTTATCAGATTTTTCCAGAGACATTTTTAGATACCGATACCGTTGGTATCGGCCGATACCGAATCATCGGCAACGACTGATCCCTAACTATAATGTATTTCACATAGTAGTGGAAATGTCCATGCTTGAAAAAACCGGATGAAAGGTTTTAAGACAGAATTTACGATAACAATTTGACCAATACATTGTTCGTTTCTGAAAAACAACAATCGAGTCACTCGAGTGTAGAGGATGATTGAACAGAACCGCTAGCATATGCAGGATCCCTTTTGGTTAATTACCAGCCGGTCTACATAATTACTGGCCATTGTGCCAAACGGTGCTGAAATAATAATCATATGAATGTGTATGCGTGTATGCAGGAGCTTAAATAATAATCCCACAACACTCGCGTTACCGGGGAGGGGGCACGAACTTCAGGTGAGCAGAAGTAGTGGTTCAGTGTTATTGTTACTTTGTAAATTACCGTTCCTAATATCAGGGTCAATATTTTTTTCATAAAGTATTTTTTAACGAGAAACTATAGAACATTGATCGCCGCAGAATTTATCTCGATAGAAAACAAAATGCTGGCACAGAGAAAAACTTTTTTTTTTTGGAATAACCAAAAAAAATGTTCCCGAAGGTGTTAATGTGTTATCATGTCAGCATTTTTCTATTAGTGAGTGTCAGTTCTTCTCTTAGAACTCTGATTCAGAGTTTTTTAGGGCCTCCCCGATGGCGCAGGGGTAGCGTCGTCGCCTTGTAATCAAGGGGTCCCGGGTTCGATACCCGGTGGAGGCACATAGTGATTCGGATCCCACTTTAAACTGTAGGCCCACTTCCGATTAACCTTACTGCGCATATAGTGGATTTAACACCAAATCAATCAATCAGAGTTGTCTAATATTTGTAAATGGCATGTTGCTTTGGATTATTCGCATCTCTAGATGTTCTTCCCACAACTGTCGCAGTAATGGACTATTTTATTTTTCTTTCTTGTTGGCTGGAGCCGCTGGCATCACATTTGGAGATCCAGACTATGTTGATTGTTGCGTTGTTCGTTCCTTCCGGCGGATTCATTCCTTTCTCTCTGAATGTCTTTTACAAGGAAAGACGGCAACGATATTGACGACGACTGCAATGATGACGACTACAACAGCATACAGTAGTGAAATAAGGTTGCGTCGACTACTACGACTCGTCAATGCTGCAAACGAGGAAGCTTGAATACAGGTCGTCTGGGGTTATCTTGTCCAATCACGTTGATCGATCGGTTTCGATGCTGCCGTTGTGCTGCCATAAACTTCATTCTTGTCCTCGCCATGAAATCATATAGGGAATCCCGATCCAGGACATCTCCTATCATTGCATTTGGTATGTATCTGTCTGCTGCTGCTATTATCCGCAGTACTTTGTTTTGCACTGACTGAAGCCTGACTGTAGGTCTTTTCTACTCTTATGGCGGGCGCCCTATATGCTGGCAAGAGAAGTGGGGAGCGGACAAGCGAACAATCCTGCGCGATAAGAAACGCAGCCGCGTGTAGAACGAGGTGCGCGATGCACCTCCCCTCCTCGACCTTGTAACTCTCACACCACCACTGTTCTCTGGTTGGCCTGCGGCGTATTCCTTCGCTCCCAACTTCCCTTGCGAACATGAGGGCCGCCCGCCGTAAGAGTAGAAAAGACCGATAAATTACTTGGAGCCCTGTGCATTCACCACGTATGCATAGGTTAGGAGAGTCCGGATCAGAACTTGAAAGATGTTGGTGTTGCTAGCTATCGACAGCCTTTGGTTGCATAAGATTGGATATAGTTGTCCCATCCGACCCTTTTCTCCTAAGTCCATAATCTGATATTTGAGCGTGAAGATCTTGTCCGTTAGCAGGCCGAGATATCGCATCCTATTTGCGATAATAACATATATTGAAAAAATGGCCAAAATCCCATATTTTACCCTGTAATTTCAGAAATACAAAAGATATGAATCTTCAACTTTTCATATTTTCCTACCACAGGTAACCCTTTAATTTTGCCAAATTTCAAATTATTCAAATTATGTGAGGTTCAGAAGTGCCTCTTCATTGGTTGATTTCACATGGAATGGAAAAATAGCGTGTACCGCTAAATTCTGTTGGCCACGCATGTGCAGTAAATGCGATTTTACAGATTGGAAAGGTCCGTGCCGCATCGGTGTGAGACCCCGTGTCGCATGTCGCTTTGGTCTGAGACTTAATATAGAAGGGAATAGAGAGAGCCCAAGCATGTTTTCTGGGCGAGGGGAATGAAGCCACGAGGGGAAAGGAGTGAGGTAAAACCGCCATCTTGGGATGTTCCACAGTTACAACTGATACAATGGTGGAAGTAGGGATTTGAGCGTGGAATGTTCGTTTATAGTACATACTATGTGTACATTTCAGTGACATTGCGAGCAGATAATAAATAAGAAGCTATGCCTCTGTGCTCTGCTTTCGGATGCAACAATAAAAGTGGCAAGAATTTTTTTATATAAAAAGAAGGAATTGAGAGGTCCCAAATGAACATACTTACAACATATTTACGTTTTTTATACACGCATTTCTGTTGTGATTTTTTTTGTGGTATTATTATTAACGGTATATATAAAATAATTTTAAATTCAAAATTGTGACATATCGGATTAGCGAAAATCGTTCGCATGTTTCATAAAGGTAACTATTGCAAATGTTTATACGTGTTGAGAACTTTGTAGAATGTAAATTAATTGAACGAACAAAGAGAGACTTCAGACATTAAAAAAAGAGAGACGTGTCGCTTGGAAACCAACCATCAGAAATAAATGAGACCTTCCGAACCGAAGCGACAGGGCAAGCTGCATGTGTCGCTCGGACTGGGCCGTTTTCTTAATACCGTCCATCGTATCGCCTCGGCGTTGGTGGCGCATGCACGTTTAATTTTCTTGCTTCAGACTGAAGGAGCCCGGGTCACTTGTGGCCGCAGACAATGGAGTTTTCAGATCTAATGTGCACGCGACTCATGTCGCGTCGGAACGAGCAAGCCAAAGTTGACACCTGCCTTAGCGGCAAGACACAAGCCTGCATTGGTGAAATCCTCAAAACGACACGTATCGCTTGTTGTTTCGGTCTGAAATCTCTCTATTCAGACCGAAGTGACAAGCAACACGTGCCGCTTGGAAGCGAACCCTCAGAAATCAATTCAACTTTTCGAACCGATGCGACACGGCAAGCTGCATGTGTCACTCAGAGTGGTCCGTTTTCCCAATAGTGTTTATCGTGTCGCCTCGGTCTCTTTGTAGCGCATGCGCGGTGAATGCTTGCTTTTTGGGAGATTTTACACCGAAATGTGACACGCGGCATGTGTAGCTTAAGGATTTCACCAATCGAAGGCAGGCTAGTGCGACCTGTCACGCCTCTATGGTGTGAAACGTTGCTGTTGGTAGGCTCGTTCCCAAGCGGCATGTCTCGCGCGAGCACCTGAGAATTCACACGGGAATGGGAAGCTACAAGCGACACAAAATGTCGCTTGAAGATTTCACAAATGCAGCCTTGTGCTGTCTGGTCTGTCTTGCCGCTAAGGCAGGTGTAAACGTTGGCTTGCTCGTTCCGACGCGACACGAGTCGCGTGTACATTAGATCTGAAACCTCCATTATTTGAAACCACAAGCGGCACGAGCCCCTTCAGTCTGATGCAAAAAAATTAACTATGCATTCGCCACCAACAAACCGAGGCGACACGATGGACTGTATTAAGAAAACGGCCCAGTCCGAGGGACACGTGCAGCTTGGCGCGTCGCTTCGGTTCGGAAGGTCTAATTTATTTCTGATGGTGCAGCTTATCATGTCGGTACGGTGTGCAACGTTTGCTGTTGATTGGCTCGTTCCCAAGCGACGCGCGTCGCCTGTCGCTTCGGTGTGAATTCTCACCAAAGCAAATGTTGTAAAAGTGCCGCAGATGCGCGAGCAACACACCGAAGCGACACTATGTATGGTATTGGGGAAATGACCCAGTCCGAGTGCCACGCGAGCGACACGTGCAGTTTATCGTGTCGCTTCGGTTTAAAAAAAAAATGCATTCATTTCTGAGAGTCGGGTGCCAAGATACACTTATCGTTTGTCGCCTATCGCTTCTGTCTGAATGCTTCCATTGAATGAACGGGCTCCTGTCTTTTGTCGCCTATCGCCTGATGTTTCGATCCGAAATCTACTATAATATCGACTTAGGCTTACTTATTGAGGTGGCGTAAATTGTGTTATTTCGTGTTAAACCTTTGTACATAGCTCATATTTTTATAATGTTTTGTGATGCATTTACTAGTATTGGAGTTATAATGCAATTCCTATTTTTATTTATTTTATTCTATTGTTATTTCATTAAACTCTTTCTGGTATACTAACGTAGCATTACGTATGGTAAATGAACACGCCCCAGTACATAAAAACGTGTATAACTCTGTTTCTTCGTCAAAACTAGTTACTAAGAACTTCGTGTTATTGTTTCTGACGATTTAAACATTAAGAAACATAACAAGCAGCCTTAATTTTCCCGACGCAATTCCCTCTCGCTGGATGTTAACAAATAGACGCAACAGCCGAATGGCACATCGCAACATGGCGGCCGCCGTAAGCTATTTTGGCTTCAGCTGACGTCACACACGCTCTCTCTATGCCTTCTATACTCTAAGGTCTGAGAGCTCCCTAAAAGCATCCGTCGTGCTTCCAGGTAACTGGTTCTTCACTGTTTTTGCCCCTTCGAGAATATGTATATTCCTTTTCCGAAATATCTGGAGTAAGAGAACGCGAAGGCGTTTTCAGCGCACGTTGCGGGTGTGTGCCTCGTCCAATGAACGCGCGGAGGGGAGGGGTCGCGCGAGAAGGGGCGACTCGACTGGTCAAGTAGTTCTGTAGTAAACATGACAGCTCGCAAGCCTACTAGGGGAATTCTGTATTCTGCACCCTTCCCCACCTAGTCTGGCCCCGCCCACTAGCTTTCGCATCTGCGCGTCTTTACTCCAGACATTCCGGAAAAGGAATATAGGTAACAGTACCGCTGAGGCGCTCGCTGCAAACGTTGAAGATAATGCTGGCATGTATCGCCGCCGCTGCATGGACAATGTAATGGATTCCGACAGAAGACCGTCGCTTCCTTCAGCACCGCTGCGTGTCCAAACGACATTCTTCACCCTCTACGTGCTCCGTAGCGGCTGTTCACAAAGGCCACGAGAGCTGTAATGGCTTTGTACATAATCGCAACATAGTGGCCAAGAAGAGCTACGGAGACGGACAAACGTGACAACTGGAACGGTTTGGGACAGTCCCTCGTTCTGTTACTGCTCGCTGAAGAAAGTTAGTGTTCCATATTGCCAATCCTACATAGTAACGTCACCTGAAGTCGCGGTGATCTATTCGGTAGGGCGTCTGACTGCCACACAGGAAACGCAGGTTCGATCCCCGGGGTGGGTGATCTAAGTTGCAATCTTTACGGCTTTGTCCCCTCAAAAAGCGGCTCTGGGGCTCACCCAGCCTCAAATAAATGGATACTGGGGAGTAACCCTTGGGTTAAGGCGGACGGAGCGTGATGATGATCACATCACTTCCAAATTGCCAGAGATCCAGAATGTGTGAGGCCATACCACCACATCCCTTAAATGTTCCTTCATGACACGGGGTTTACTGCGAAGTCGATAGTTTGTAGGTTCGAATCTCGAGAAAGTTTGATTCATGTCCATTTTTTGCATAGATAGGTTAATTGGAACTGGACCTACAGTTTAAAGTGGGATCCGAACTACTATGTTCCCCCTGGGAATCGCATGCGGCACTCTTCAAACTTATTTTCAAATCGCAATTCATCTTCGTCGTTGCGATTAACATAGTGAACATTTATCTAGGTACCAGTAGCGAAGAGTAGTCTTACGAAGGAGGCAAGCGATATTTCAGTGCAACAAAGCAAGTAGTACAATGGCATGCCGAAAGGGGAGAGGGTGTTCGAGGTTTATAGCCTCATTGGCCCATTCGCTGGATTTGTCAAAATATCGTAATAAAGTGATGGTACTAAAAATAAACCATATGATCTGCATATCATATGGTAGTAAACGTCTTGCAAGTGCGAACTTTCCGCATCCGACTAAAGGTGTACCGAATTTCTTATTTATTTATTAGTACTCACTTTAAACTGTAGATCCAGTCCCGATTAGCCTTCTTGTGGACTTAAAACACGAACTCGACAACAACAATAAAACTTAAAACATGTTCTTCTGTTCACACTGTGCACAATGTATACGATTTACTCCTGTGCTGTGTACAAATATCAGTAGATAGTTCTTTTTCAGATAGCTTTATTTTCACACCAAGTTCTATTCAAAAGCAGTCAATTTATTGAATGTAGTTGTAAAATTTGAGAAACAGCTCACTTGAATTACTGTGTAAATAATTTGGTAGTTACGAATACTGATAGCGGTCAACACTTCTGACGTAATTTGAGCTGGACCGAGCTGGACACAGGGTATAGACCAAGGTCCGTCGAATCTTCCCCCTCCCTTGGGACACTCTTCACGGGGGTGCACATTCCACTTCCTGGAAACACAAGCGCTCATCCTTTGCCATCTCGCCCTAACTCCCAATGTCAATTTTGTAAACGTTTTACATTTTATCGAAATCTAAAATAATTTGTAATATAATATGACATATATATATGGAATTTAGAACAGTGATAATAACTTCCTTTAGTTATTTTATGACTACGAAGTATTATTATATTCGCGATCTTGTTAACGTGTTCATGAAGACAAATATTCGTTACTAGTTTTTGGTGGCAATATATCCTTCTGCTTTCGGTTGAGCTCGGCTATTTTCGGGAATCACGCAAGCTGAGGAAGCAGAGCTTTTTGTAGAAGCATTGTGGACGGTTTCCACCCAAATTCACGCTTCGCCATGTGACTCCTTCGAGTGCGTTAATCTCCCGAAGAGCGGCCGCAAGCATTGAGCCTGGTGCTTGCTACAGAGCTGCTGAGGGAGTTTGCGGCCGGAATTTTTCGCGAAATTGAGTGCGATGGAAACTAAAGAAGGCTAAAATATTAAGTTAATTAAATGATATACGAATAACGCAAGCAGTGCTTGCATTGTATCTTCGCCTCTGCTAGGTACTTAAAATAATCAAAATACGAATACAATTATCTCACACATTCGGTCAATTCACCATTCATTTTCATCGTTGCGGGCGACCTGGATGTAAACTATCTAAATATTCCCTGAGGAACAACATTTTGAGACAATGGTTAGAATTTCTCTTCAAAACGAAGTTCCGATTAGCCTTTATATTATAAAAAAAAGGGACTTAAAGACATCTTTGACCAACTTTTGACTTTGGCAACTCTCGCATGTGGCATGCCACACCACTCGAAAACTCACCTCGACATTTTCACGGCATGCCTCTTCACTCAGGTGCAATAGGTAGCCATCTTATTTTTTAAGTTTCATTTTGACATGACGTATCAGGAGGCATCATCCTATTTCGGGTTAGGGTTTCGAAATCCAATTTTCGGTTTTGAAAATCTATTTTCGGGTTTCAATTTCCAAAGATTGTAGGTTTTAAAAACAGTTTTCAGTTCGTCTCTCGAAGAACCGTTTTCGGTGTGATTCGTCAAACCCTTTTCAGTGTTCGATTTTCAAAAACGGTTTTTCGGTTTCCGTTTTGAAAATTTATTTTCGGTTTCAAGTTCTCAAAACGTTTACGCGTTTTCTGAACAGTACTGGTGGTTCAAACACTGCGTTCGGTTTGGGATTTTCAAAGCATTTACATATACATTTTCTTCCAAACCAGGAATGTTAAAAAAATATTAACAGCACTGATGCATGGTGCAGGTTTTTTCTACATTCCGAAGGGAATTTCAATTATAGCTGACATTTTTGCGTGCATGAATCAGGATGCAATTCATTCCTCCCTTCCCCTCTCTCCATGCAGTCATCCAACCAGGTGGAATATCTAACAAGCGCACCATTCTTCCTAGTATCCAGATTGCGATTTGCTCTAAAGCTTTGGATAAAATTCCATTACTCCCATTACAAGCGGTTTATTTAGCCTGCGGGTCGATAATGGAAATTATTCCATCTGCACGGTAAAATTGTTTCCAATTGATTAAAGAGAAAAGGATTGGAATTCACAACCGTTGCCTCTGTGGGGGTCGCTGAAAAAGAGGAGGGGTGTATTTCAATGTAATTACTGCGAGATTTGTTCATGACGACTAAAAGGGTATGCGGTGTCATTCCCTGTTCGGAACAAAATGTGTCTTCCAAATTTGGAAAACTTTTTGAAAACCTACAACCAGAAAAGTTTCTCTAAACATGAAACCAAAAGCTCTTTTTGAAAGTTTACAACCATTTAGGAAACAGGAAAGTTTTGGAAATCTGTAACCGAAAAGGGTTTGACTAATGTAAAAGGCATGAAAACTGAAACTGGAAACCGAAAACCGGAAAATTTGTAAACCCAACACCGCAAAACATGTTTACAAAACCGAAACCGAAGTCTCCTCTCGAGGCTAACCAAACAGAGGAGAGTGTTGTTTCTTTGTGGGTGTCATTTCATCAAATCATCGCCAAATATTAGCCAAAAGTAGCGGGAAAAATGTCTCTAATTAAGAGATAGTAGGGCTCCCTTTCTACTAACCAAGTACTGTACGTCGTACATTATACAAACCTTTATTGAGTTGTGATTTTAAGTCCACTTTATGCATAGATAGGCTAATCGTGACTGGACCGCTGCTTCCACCTGGTATCGAATCCGGGACCCCTTGATTACAAGGCGACGACGTTACCACTGCGCCATCTGGGATGCCCACAAACCCTTATGTAAATACAGGTTGTTCAAACAGAATTGGTTTTCAAACCAATTTATTGAGAAAGTAGTTTGCAGGGGAAAAAGTAACATAGTTACACCCAAATCCCACTTTATGCATATGTTAATCGGGATTGAACTTACGTAATATTTGCTACCCCTTTAGTCTAATCGCAACAATAAGGATGAATTAGTCTGATGAAATTGGTCAACGCCCATGGTCAAACATCGATCCAGCCCTGAACCTTCGTTGCCTGAGGTGGTGAGGCGACAATTCAACGTGACAGGACGAAGACGCTATCCTGCCTAACGATATGCCAATGCATGAGGTTTCTGGAAAGAATCTCTCTATACTTTACAAATCATAAAATTCAAATTGAATTGACAATATTTTGGCGCTGTATACACAAATTCAGACTCAAGTCGGTTACCTAGTTAGAAGCTGGATTCGCCTTCCTTAATTTCCATAAACATCTTTCACTTTGTCGATGAACAGTTCCTTGTCTAGGGCCTCCCCGATGGCGCAGTGGTAGCGTCAAGGGGTCATAGTGGTTCGGATCCCACTTTAAATTGTAGGTCCAGTCCCGATTAGCCTTACTGTGCATAAAGTGGAGTTAAAACATTAAATCAATCAATCAGCTCCTTGTCTTTTTGTACTTTTTTTCCAAAACACTTAAGCTACTGTTTTCATGACACCTATGACCTAGGCTTTTCCGTGCCGGAAGGAGGGTACTGGGAGAAAAACCTAGGTGTGAATTTTCAAGTTCAGATCCCGACATTTTATAATCCCGAGCAGCAGATAAAATCTAAAGGATCTTATGTAAAATAGATTAATTCCTGATATTTTGTGCACTCTAAGTGTCTGACACGCTTTCTGGTGTTATAGATTTAACAATAGATCTTTATTGGCTTTTCCTGTATTTTATGAGCCCAGAAGAAGAAGATGGAATTCATAGGCTTCTTGAAAGCGTCGAGAAGGCGGAACAATGTGATATGGAGCTTCGAAGGCAATTTGAAAGAGCAAGACGACACCTTTTTGGTGAATCAGAAGAAGTAGTATATGCATCCACTGTTCACTATACGTCTGTCGTGAACACATATTTTGTTAATGTGTGAAATGGGCAAATGGAAATCTTGATGGCGATGAAGTGGATGTGGAGCAAAAAGATGAAATAGATAATTAAAAAATAAACTGGAGTACTAAGCGTAGAAAATATACTACAGTTGTATCATAATTTTGTTCTCTCTACAACCTTTGCATCAAACCTATGTAAAATTATGTTTGTTTCATAATTACATTGTATTCTTACAATAATAAAAATGAACTGAACAATTACTTTTTAAACTTTTGTAAAATCGTGCTTTTTGCATATTATATTCATACAAAATTAGAAAAGAATGCATTTTCTTTAAGAAGTGTATTAAACTATTGAAAACTCTGAATATTTTAATTTATTGTATTAAAAATCTTTAAAAATATACAAAAGAAAGAAGGAAACAATAAAATACAAGAAAACTTATTTTGAAATATAATGAAACAAACCCAATAGACCTAAATATTCAAGCGCGATCAAGCGCGCTTCCTCGCTTGAGAAGTCGCCGCGCGCATTCTCCCGCTTAATTGTAATGAAATATCGGTGCAATTTTGCCATTCGACTTACATGAACTCTTTCCAGAAATCTCTGGGTGGCCCCTCCCTACGGACGCCCTTGCATTTAGGCAATGTACAGTTAAATAGGGTTAAATAAGAGATCACGGGAGACCCCACACTGCGGCCTCCTTTTGCTGCAGGGCAGAGACCCAACGGCATGATGCAGCACACCCGTCCGCCCGCACCCGTTAAATTGCGATCCGGACGTCAGGCTAATGCATTCGGGCGCGCCTCCTCCAACCTACCTCGACCCTTCTTAAAAGTTCATCTTCAACTCTCTCTCTCTCCCCTCAGTTTTTAACTTCCGCCACGCACCGTTAAGCTGAAGGAGTCGCAAGGGAGGGGAGGCCATTTGCATTTTCTTCCAAGACGGAGCAAAATCTGTATTCCGGACCCATTTCTAACAACATTATTATATGCTCCTGCGTTTCAAGGCCCGTTTTATTACTAAGCTTGAGAAGAGCGCGTTGCCATTCTCGTATTCACTGGTAAAAACGGACTAATCATTTCCTTCCTAAACTTAGCTTCGATAAAGATATTGTTTACACACACACTATGCAGCTGATGTCTTACTACTTATAACTATTTACTCCACAGTATGCATGCTAATCAATTCAATGTATTAATTTATCAATGTATAATCTTTATATTATCTTTATTGTATTATCACGTTCATTATGCTTTTTCTCTTTCTTTGTTTTTATTGATTTTACTGTATAAGATCTGACAAAGGTTCCTTCGGTTGTAAGAACGGCCCATGAGGCCGAGACAGGACTGCTTAAATAAAGACAATTCTATTCTAATCTCATGTCCATTGCTGAAAATGAACTAACCTTTCAACAGGTTGTTGCTATTTTCGTGTCCATTTGTACAAATGGAATAATCTTTTCCTTCCTAAAGTTAAGTTGAAAAGTTAGTTAGAAAAATATATTGTTTACGTTTATATTCTCATGTCCACTGCTAAAAATGGACAAATCTTTCAAGTGATGGTGGCTATTCTCATGTCCATTCGAAAAAATGGACGAATCCTCGTTCTCCAAATGCTGTTCGAACACAACTTTGTTAACCAAAGGTTGAGTTCCAAATTTCGTTCACATTAACCGACTCCATTCTGTAGTCCTGAAGTTGAAGTATTGTTTCAAAGCAACGAGACCAAATTACTCATAAACCGAATTCATGCTCATGCAACCTTCAAATCGAATGCATGTTTACAACTTCCATTTCGACTACTTCGTTCGTAGGACTTACTACTCGATTTTTTAGTACCACGAGTAATAATTAGGTATCCAAAAAAAATAGTTTTCATATTTTTATAGAAAATGGTACATTCATCAGAGGAAATCGCAACAAGTTTATGAATGATAAACCTTTCAATTCATTTATCTAAAAAAAGGATGGTCCAAAATATATGTATGTAACTTCAATAAAAAATCTCCAATTGATCGACCATTAAGAGGAATTTCACGCACTGAAACATTAGTTCCTATGTATATAATTTGTGGTCGCGGATTGGTAAGCTTAACGCACTATTATACTAGACGTACTGGATGAAATGCTGTATCGTTGTGCTTGAAAATTCATATAGATCATACTGTTTATACAGTGCGTCCAATTCCTTGCGAGGCCAAGAGATGGGGAGAAGTGTGGCGGGCGGCGCTATCGGAGATGCCGACATTTTCGACCAGTAACGTCTTGATTATTTTTATGAACATATCTTTAGCATGCATATATTTATATTATTATTGCAAAACGAGCACTAACCTATCTTATAAGAGTTGTTCAAAGTGATGTCCACCTACATTCATACATTCCTGGGATCCTTTGATGAAATTTTCATTCACACGCAAAGTTCTTCTTCCGTAATCCTTTCAAGCTCTGCCCTTATATTGTCTTTTAGTTCGTCGATACTATGAGGATTATTTCGGTAGACTATTTTTTAAGGCTCTGTACGGTTTTAATTTTAGTAGCTTAGTGGCTGTATGTGCTGATGATTTTGACAACCCCCCCTCCCCCCTCTTGTGAAGCACGGCGTAGAGGTTTGTTTCGAGAGCGTTCTAACGCTGCCCAAATTTCATAGAGTTTTTCTTAGGTTAGAATTCGTCGTTTATGCTTAGTGGTTTCAAAATTTAACGATCCAGTTCCTAGTAATGTAAGGAGGTGAGACGCCAGGGAATTTCTGTGCAAATTGCCTACACACGTCTCGACACGAGTCTGTTTTTACGTAAGTGCCATACACAAAAATATTTTGTTCTAACGTGAACTTTCGGAAGGCATTTCAATAGCCTCACTTACCCACAACACACACACACACACACACACACTGCAATTACGCAAAGAAGTAGCACGGCAAGTAACCAAAAACTACTCTCTTTCACACAGTACGAAATTAACACACTCTTGGTTCAAGGTCTGTTCCTCACTCCATTCGCAGCTCTGTCCAGGGCACCTGTACTCGCGAAGGAAAAAACACTCAAGCTCGGAGCGTTCAGATTGCAAACAATGCTCACGAAAACCATTGACTTTTAACGGTTTAGTCTGCAACGTAATCTTGATACAGTGTTGCACATTCGAAACCTCCAAACGATTCCGAGCGAAGCAAAACGCTTTCGAGGGTAAACTTAAGCGGGACGTTACTGGTCGAAAATGTCTGCACCTCCTCTAGAGCCGCCCTCCACACTTCTCCCGATCTCTCGGCCTCGCAAGGAATTGGAAGCACGGACAAGAGATAGATGACGGACGGAAAATAACCGAAATACGAGTAGATACAATACACATTAAATGAGGAACAGTCAAATTTTGAACCAAATTGTATACGATATGACATTTCATTAAAAAACGCAAAATTGTTATTATTATATTTATATTGTGTTGTGTATATATATCTTTTTCCTTAGGTGTGTAGGATAGATATTCATTATGACATTATGAACAAAGCTTTTCAATCTTAGCTTTACTGCAAAATCTATTAAGAAATGTAAAAAGATAAATACATGTATAAAATGTATAAAAATTGACTTAAAAATATAGATTATCTCGCACTTTGACCTAATTGAATTTCGCTTTATTTGAATTAACATTCTTTGCGTTCTTTATGAAGGTGAGAGAAAGAAGGTAAATATTCCACATTTTGGTCATTTGGAGCTGAGAAAGCCATTTTAGTGCTTAAGCTAAGCTGCATCAACTGACGCAGAGAAAACAAACATTCTCCCTCTCAGCTCGTAGCTGTAGTCAGTAGGAAATATCATTGAGGGGAAGAAGGAAAACATTCCTGGAAATTTTCCCTTTTAGCTCTCAGAACCAAAAAGAAGCAACCAACATTTGAAGTAAAAGGTGTTGAAAAACAACAAATAAGCAACTATAAGCAATGGTGCCGTACGCTGTTCAAGAAGAGCAGTAGATGCTTGCAAAGCAGAGAAGTGTTTCAAATTAGTAAGTACAGGCATCACATAAAAAGAAGAAAAAAAGGATATGTGACAGCATACGAGTTTATAGACTGCGCTAGGAGTAGTATTCAAAGACGGTGAGATTGTGCTTGCGGTACTAATGCTTGTGGTGCGAAAGTTGCAAAAAAACAGTAATAATTAAGAAAATAATTTAAAAATTAAAGACGTGGCTAAAATTCTGCATTTAGTACCAGACGACTGCAAACATTTGCATGACATCATTTTATGATGGCCTTCATCCATGCAGTTTTCATGAGATGAACATTCTGATAGTGATTAGCAGTGCTGTACAGATAATATTGTTGAAAGTAATGTTGATGTTGCAGGTTCACCCGTATTTGAAGAAAATGTTGTGTTACTTAAAATTTATTATCGAGAATTTTTAACATAAACATTTTATTTGGTCAAAAACTTATCTTGCATTCGTAGTAATGTTAAATCAACTAATAACCGGGCTGTAATGTTTAACAACTGCATTTATTGCTTGCTACGTTCAAGTGAGAAACAAAAGGAAAACATTCCACGATGTTTTTTATGACTGTGTCTATTTACCTATGAACAATTTTCAAAAAGTATTGCTTTAGAATTATTGACAGAGCTTTGAATTATAATTTCACAATAGAAAGTTTTTTAAATTAATAAAGTACCAGAACCAGTAGCTTAACTAATATGCCTTGCGGCCCCCCCCCACTTTCAGTTGTGCGCTCTTACTCGTTAAAAAAACAAAAAACTTTATCTTCTAAAATATTAAATCACGCATACATTTATATTTGAATATATAATATGAAAATACATACATGTAATTTGAATAATGTAAAAACTGGTAAGAAAGGTTAAGACAACAGACAAACTGTAAAACCATGCATCATTAAACTGTTTATCGAACCAATCGGAAAACAACCAGCACGGTACACACTAAACAGCGTCTAAAATAAGAAGAGTAACAAATCCAAAATATATCTATTTTCTGTCCGGTTATAGTGTAATAATAATAATAATCTGAGGTGAAAGATCTCTTACTCACCGGGTATTTCGGGAAAGGTGTTTCTGGTTTACTTGCTTAGGATGATAAAATTGAAGCTTTAACTCTTCTGCTAGTATTCCTCATTCTGTAAATTCAGTATAAACCAATATCGGTATTCACAAGCATTTGTGTCTGCTTCGGCTTTCTTAGGTCGGCGCTGGCGTCAGGATTAATCATCTAGGGGTGCTAAAGGGGCGAGGAGAGGTAAAAGTAAGAGTTGCCAGCGCATTTTCTTCACTGTCGTCTACCCTCCGCAAGGTAATCAATGAGTTGAACTATTCAGCTAATCAAGGTTCTCTTCTAATCTAATAATTTTCTTTCTGCTTTTCTACTCATTAACATTTTCTGTTTGCAGTTGTAGGGGCATAAAAATATATGTTTTGTTGAAAATATATTTTAATGCCGAAAGGAAAACTTTTGTGAACTATCTGTAATTCCTAATTTATCAATCCTACTGCCTCCGATACCGCGGGTGTTGCGGGGGTGCTATTTACGCCATTGCCAAGAACTACTTCGTTGATTTCCCAAAAATTACATTTGTGGAATCTGTTCCTCCTTTCTCTCACCCATTTATTTATGTTTCATGTTTTATAATACTCCATCAGGCAGTTCAGCAATGTGCTTCTGTGATAGAACACGCAGGAAATCCTCTAATTGGAACAAATACTGTCTTCTGTTGAAAACTGCGCAATTTCTCTTTGTCAGAAAGTAGAAAACGTTCAGTAATTGCATCGCTTTTGTGTGTTGTTTAGAATGAAAAAAAAGTATGAGGTACTGAGGAAAACCTAGAAACATGTTGTGCGCTGACCTTAGTGTGTTCCTTGTATCACAATAGATACATTTCTTTCACAAATCCAATGACGTAATTGTTATCTCTTTGTACTTTGAAATTTAGTTCGTGTAGTCAACTGGATGAGTATGAAGGCTCATGCTGACGTGAATATTAACCCTTGCTTACCCGAGGGAAAGGAGGAGGCTGTCAAGCACATCTACTCTAATTTTTCGATTTTTTTAACTGTGAACATTTTATAAAAAACTGAAAAATAAATTACATTGTTCCCTAAGGTGATCACAATGTTTCTGTATTATTTATTTCATAAAAACATAAAAGGTAACGTAAATGTAGGGAAAAGGTTGTCCATTACACTCCGTCTTTGGATGCTACGAGAAACCTACTTACCTGGCCAACACTTTTTATCACCAAATTTTAAACGTTGTTATTGAAACACAGCACCTTTTGTTGTTTACATAGGTGACGGGGAGGAAGTGTTTAGATTAGCTGTGTTAGGTTTTTTCGAGGTTTAGTGAATGACACTCATGCAATAATTGGTCCCCAAATTATCAAATTTCAATATAGCAATGTTGGAAAAGAAACAAGTGAAGATTTTCTCGTGAATCCACAACCCTTTTGTGCCAAATACTAATTCAAATATTGTATTTTATTTTGTGGCGTCCTTAATTTGGTTTTCGTTTCGACACATATATACTCATGTCTTTTGCAAGAGGAACGAGTAATAATGACAAAATCATTCATTTTTGTTGCCAAAGACGCTGTGCTGTGTATATGGTAGTGATTTGGTTCCAAAACTGGGGGAGCAAAGTGCCAGAAATGAGGGGGGGGGGAAGGAAGATAGATAAGGTTTAGCATAGTGTGGGGGCAAGGCAAAAAAATGTGGAGCAACTGTCCCCCACGTCCCTCCCCCTAATCGCCGCCACTGTGTGTGGAAATGATGAACAAAAATAGTGGTGTAAGGGGCTTTCGTAAAGCTACCTAAATGCCAAATTCACGCCCAGTAACTGCAACCTAGCTTCTGGGCTTACGGTCAGTATAACCATCTGTAGGGCTGTGTGTTGTCTTGTGTTTTGTTCGGATATGTGCTGAGTGCCCCTTCACAGCCTCAGCTTTTCACCTAGGTAAGGAGATTTTAGGACTCGGAGACATGTGTTCATTCTATCCAAATAGCCTAAGTGCTGACGCACGCACAATTTTGCTTCAAATCAATCAATGGGCTCCTACTGTAACCGTACAGGACGCGCGCAGCTTCGAGTCTCCTGGAGGAAGCGTAACAACTTTTCTCCTGAGATTTCGGCCTGTGTATGGGACCTGTGGTCTCTCACCAAATTGGGAATGAGTAACGTAACCCGGTCATGGAAACCTACAACAAGGACCGGGGGTTCGTCGTGCTGACCACATATCATCCCGTAACTGCTAGTATGATCTCCCACCTAGGGTGAGTGAGTGAGTAGGATCAGACGGGAGTGAGGCTGGGAGTCGGTAGGTGGGCCCTGGCCCTCAAGGGCTGTTGCGCCACGTGCTATTATTAATCAATCAATCAAATAAAAAACAAACCAGAAAGGTACATTTTTTTACCTTCGCGTTTAATATTGAAGAAGTGAAGATATGTAATACCTTCTTGAGAGAGATAATAACGGAGTAAGCGGATAAGTAATAGCTCACAGTTCCGTCGCATTATGGGAAATGACAAAAGTTTGATTGTGTCTGCAATTTTACAAAGTTTCTGCAGGAAGTGTTTTCCAGCTACCGGAAGTCACCAAAAGAAAGGCACCATCGATCCAAGAGGGGAGGAATTTCCGGTCAAGACCTATATTATTTCCCCGACAGTCTTCTGTTACGAAAAGAACGCCTGGAATTTCTCACGCAATGAATTGCAAGCGCCTTTCCCTCCCACCAACAAAAGGGCAGGCTTTGCAGGAGACGGGCGCAAATGATGAGTCCCGGGGGAAGAAATATGGAAGTTGACGAGTGGAGATTAAATTCGGAGATTTTCTCTCCCTCTCTCTCTGTTTGTGACGAGGAAAGTTTTCTCCGCGACTGTCTCACCGTGAGTTTCAAATAATCATTTCCTTCCCGGATTCCCTCCTTCTTAGGTATTCCGGGATCGAATGGAAACTCTGGCTTGCAGAAGCGATTCCAACTCAATAGCGGCTGCAGAAGAAAACTTTTCTGAAGCAGAAAGAATGGGTTTGGCAGCGTCGTGCAAAGCGGAAAATAGGAAGCGCATCAAATGCATTTTATCCGCTTCAGAATTGACACTTTTATGTGTTCGTCTACTTTTCTGGCACAATACTTCACGGTCTATCAATCGTTGAATGTTTCGTATATTACAATTTTAAACTTACTGTCACTGCCTTAAGGCCGAATCACACGGAACTGAATCACCAGTAGGAATGCCCTAGTTGGTGCTGGACTGGCTACCAGGCCGGAAATGATGGCTGCTTGACTGGTTTTGACGATTATACCGTATCGTAATTGCAACTGGCTTTCTCTGCTAGATTCTGTAGAAGAGCCAATCAGAGCGAAGTTTGTTCATATGAGGATAATCTGCGAGTTTGGAAAGAGAAAGTTTCTTGTCTGTGGCTTCCGAGTGGTTGTTGGTTTTGTTTGCTGCTCTATGAAAGAAAGGAACAGAGATATGTGCATTCGGTTTCATTAATATTTTCCAATTTATCCAAAGCGACGAAATTTGTACACGACTAGTGTGATAGCCGATAATGAAAATCCTCATTATTACCAATGTATAAGGGAGAATTCACACCGAAGCGACACGCGACGTGCGAAACGAGACACGAGTTTCACATCGAAGAGCAGGGTTGGCATGTTTAAAACAAAAGTATTTTAAACAACTTGTTTTAAACATTGAAAACATACTTTGTTTTTTCACAAATGTTTAAAACGTTTAAAACAAGTGTTTTAAACATGTTTTTTTAGATTTGTTTAAAACACATTTTGATACTTAGTGTTTGATAGTTTGTGGTTATTTGCGTGTTTTATAACTATGCCTTTCATTCAATGCGTGTTATTCGGTTTATTGTGTATAGAAATCTGTTCAGTGGCTGAAAATGTATATTGAATTAAGAAAGAAACATATCGTGATGGGTCACGTTTAAAACACCTGGCTGTTTTTTTACAGTTGTTTAAAATATTCAAAAAAATTGAATACTACTTGAATTAAACCGTTTTGTTCCTCACTTAACACACTGCAAAATATGCACATTGTTGATAATATCAGTCGCATTCACGATAAAATATATTAAAAAACAAACCAAAAAAGTTAGAGTAGCTACCACGTAGACTCAGTGGGTCTGGCAACTGTGGATGAGTTGAAGCTTTTCGAACAGCCTACATTCGAGATTTAAGACTAAAATACAAAAATACATGTGTATTTTAAGAAGTTAGTCAAGTATTTACTTTATAATAGGAACACAGTCCATCCTTAGATGATTAACAGATTCTTTATTAATCATTATTCTTAGAAAATAAGTCTTCTTGGCATTATGTTTCAAACGTTTTATTTGTTTAAAACATGTTTTTTTGGTTCTTGTTTAAAACACTGTTCAAACATTTAAAACATGTTCAAAACAAAAAGAAACGGTTTGTTCTGTTTCTTAAAAAATTTGCCAACCCTGCCGAAGAGACGAGATGCACGCGACACGCAGCAAGCAACATTTGTTGTTTCTTTGCTCAGTTCGCATGAAGATGCCGATATAATTGCATTAATCAGTTTATTAGTCACCCGAAAAGAACTTAACAAGAGATATTGTTACATCTAAATCGCATTGCAAAATGTGTGCAAGTTATTGAAACTCGGGAGAGGCATGTTGTGCATGAGAAGAATATACACTGACATCAAACTGTATACGCTTTCGAGCCTGTATAAATCTAAATCTTCGTGAAACGATGTCCAATTAAATATTGATAAATAAGTTCTAGCATAATCATAAAGAGTAATAATACGTAGTTTGATTACGTGTGTAGAATTATTGACAAATATAAAAATATGAATGACGAAGTGGTAATGTCGTCACCTTGTAATTAAGTGATGCCGGGTTCGATAACTGGTGGAGGCACATTGTGACACGGGTATCACTTTAAACTGTACGTAGAGTCCTGATAAGTATATTTGTGCATAAAATGGACTTAAAAAAACTACTCAAATATGATATTGTGATTATGATAGTTGTCAACCATTTTCAGCAGAACCTTTCGCATCTCAGTATAGTTGATACGGTTACACGGCATCGGGTCGCGTCCCGGCGGTTGAGAAACAATGCACTAGATTTCTTGACCATGTTGACTGATCTATTTTGGACTAAAGTGCCGCCATATGCTGGCTTTTTCAAATAAAAACAGTCATGTCGTAAAGGCGAAAAGACGGCCTCTTTACACGATGTTGAAGGCAAATTACAGTCCATGACGGCATCAAAGAACTTGATAAGGCGAAAAGAACGTTGTGTTTAAATCTTAAAATATTTTTAAAACAATGTACATATCGATACTTTAATATATATACAAATTGGAGCTTCAAATACGTTGTAAGGCCTCCGGTTGGGCTCATTCCTAGAGCCTAAATATTGCTCGTTGGAGTGAAGCATTCACTGCGCAAACGCGAACAACAAACTGAAGCGACAGGATGCAAGATATTGAGAAAACGGCACAGTCCGAGTGACACGTAAGCGACATGCGACACGTGCATCTTACCGTGTCTCTTCGGTTCGAAAGGTTCCATTGATTACGACACGAGTGTCGTGTCGCATGTCGCGTGTCTCTTCGGTGTGAATTCTCCCTTAAAGATTTGACGTATTTAGTTGAACAAAATATATATTTTTATGAATGAATCCTGCAAATTTCATGTATGAATATACATACCCGAATTCATTAAAAAGCTTGTTGAGTACATGTTGGTTACCATACATGTCGAGCCAATTACTTGTCCGTACAAATTCAAATATTTTAATTTTTAATAACCAGTAGCTATTCTGCTACAACGTTCTTCAAATCGCTCGTCCATCTTTTTAGCATGTCTGCTCTGCGCAATGCCTTGTGGGAAGAAAGGCGGTAATAAGTACGGTAACAAGTATCGTGTGATGCCAAAACTAGCAGATGAGCCAGTACCACATAACTAGTCCAAGTCTAACTGGAAAATTTATTCTGGAAATCCAGATCCGTGTGATTCGGGCTTTACTTAAGATCTCTGCGGCACTCTCTGTTGCATCCATTAAACTGTAGCTTAAACTGGGACGCACTCTGCATCGCTGGTCTTCCACGGAAAATGAAACCGCTTTTGCCATTAGTTTCTTCTAAGTGGAAGAAAATGCAGATCTACTGTAGCTACCATGTATTTCATCACCTTTATGCATTCATATAAAACATTATCAAATACGATATACTCATAGTTGCGGATTCATAATTGAAATTAGTTGAATAATTAAGTTATTGTTAGCTGAATCAGCAAACGCCATTTATTATTTCAAGTAATTTATCTACCATTAAAAGACCTTAGCGTGGCACAGCCATGAATGCACTATTCACCAAAATGTTCAACAATATCCATTTTTTGCCAATGTGGGCAAGTATTGCGTATGTATTGCACAAAGATAAAATATATTTGTGGAAAAAAATATAGGAAGGAGGAAACTATTTTGTATTTATTGCAAGTTTGTACTTTACAGCGTGTTTTTCCCTCCGTTGGTTAATCGCGAGGAAGAGAATGAATGATGATTACATGAACCAGATTAAGAGACGCTCACAAAGAAGCACTCATTCCAAGATCAGGCTCGAACCCATAACCTCTGGTGGCGAGACCGGCTCACGATCACTCAACGCCTATGGCCACCGAGGTGGCAGGAGGAAGGATTGCGAAAGTGACTCCATGATTTATAAATATATCACTCCGTACAAATATTTCGTCTGCATGTTCAAATGCAAAGTTCTTCATGCTTTGAAACGTTAACAACACGAATGTTAAACAGTCAGTATTTGTTACTTTTGGATGAAAATATCATTACAAATACAAATATACAGAAAAAATAGACTATTGCAAAGTCTTGTTTCGTGATTCTAACAGTTAATTTTTGCGCGAGACACGGAGTTAGTGACGAGTTTTCAAGGTTTATACAGCATGGTCTAACAAATGTCATAGTTAATGAAGTTGTTAATTCAATGCTCTAGAACAGGGGTTGCCCGCGAAGCCAGTTTGCAAAATACATTAATTTTATGTATTTTTATTAAAATACGTTCTATTTTTACTGAAGAAACAGTTTCAGAGTATGGACTTCCTTAAACAACTGGCGTTTCTTACAGATATCACAGGTCATCTGAACGAACTGAACTTGAAACTGCAGGAAAGAAGAAACCAGCTGGTGTCAGATTTAATGGGAAACATAAATGGGTTTCGTAATAAACTGAAGATTTTCAACGTTAGTTTGGAGAGGAATAACCTGGTCCATTTTCCAAGCTGTCAGCGGCTAGCAGAAGATAAAGAGACACTGGACATTTTTTAATTCAGTGCAAATATAAAATATAATGGATGAGTTTGACTCCAGATTAAAGATTTTGAAGAACTTAAAGCAGCATCCAGCTATTTAGCAATCCTATTGGCGTTAACATCGAAGAACAAGAAGCTTCTCTCCAACTTGAATTGTGTGATTTGCAAGGCGATGTGTTCCTTCAAACTAGCCAAGAAAAGGGGCAAGAGTTTTTCAAATACCTTTCAAACTAACGCTTTCCAAACCTTCGCAGTTTTGGACAAAGAATGACATGGATGTTTGGCAGCACATACACGTGTGAAAGGGTTTTTTCTTCAATGACGTTCATCAAGAACCGCTACAAAAGTCGATTGGTAGATTCTTCACTGCTTCACCTTCTGAGACTTTCAAATACAGAAATTGAAGTGGACATTCCAACTTAAATAAAAGAAGCAGATCGGCCTCAATTTTCACAATGAACACTTACTATGAAGGACTCTTATTTGTATGGTGTGTTTTTCATTTCTTTCAATTCATCCATAAGTATTGGGTTTTTGTGAAATAAATTGTAATTATACAATTTTGATTTGTGATTCCATTGTTTTTCATGCCTCATTTTAGAAATTTAGGTCATGTGAAAGTAAGTACTACATTCTCAGTTCAGTACTTACAATTTTTGTAATTTTTAATCCCCCGCCCCCCCCCCCCAAAATAATGCAGCCCGCCAATAAACTGCTGGATATAATTTTGGCCCTCGGACCTTTTGAAGTTGGAAACCACTGCTCTAGAACGCAGAAAAAGTGAGACGTGTAGATAATCCAGTAGAACCACTAATGATAGAACATTTAATATTTGCGAGGTTATGGGTTAAGAATTGAATGATTCGTTACGTAGTTTGTAACATATTTTCGTGCTTTATTCTAGATATTGTTAATGACAATAAATGTGCATTTATCTCCCAAAATCGAATTGCGAATATAAGCATTTTTGTTCACATATAAATTCAGGAATGAATGAAAACTTGAAGCAAAAACAAACACAAAAGAGAAAATACTGGTATATTCTATTCTGTAGTACGAATGCACCACACTTTACAAATCAGATGGACCCTCACGATGTCATAGTGGTAACGCCGTCGCCTTCTAATAAAGTTCGGTGGAGGAACATTGCACAGTTGTTTGCCGTTATTCCTATTTAAAATTATAGGTCCAGTCCCGATTAGCCTATCTTAGCATAAAAAAAGTTTTACGTATCTGACGTGTTGATGTGTAAGAATCAATGCAAGATGAAAAAATTCCAATTACAATAATAATAATAATATTCAAATTTTATCAACGAGTTGACCCCGCTCCATTTTGCAAGAACTGCTACCTACATTGAGGGGCCCAGGGGAAGCGTCATCGAAAAAAAAATAGAATAGCGAAAGGCCTGCATTCGTTTCACAAGGCCACCAAATAATTAATAATTGGAGCGGTTAGTTTCAGCAGGAATTGTTATCTGCAAGACCTGAGGCCAGACACGAAATACATCCACGTGAAATATGCAGCCGGCCACTGTTTGCTCTCTGCGCCGTGAAAGAGGCCCGCAAGCGAAATTTTAATGACACAAACGAACAAATGAGACCTCTCCACTTCGCTTTAGGAAGTTGGTAATTAATTAAAATCCATCCATTATAGAGCAGGTGAGGGGAAAGAAACGCACTGCGTTGGATTATCCCCGCGCTTCAAGCAATCTGTTTCTCTCTCTCTCTTGCAAGCGTTGATAATGGCGAAACATGATGAGAGGCCCAGAGGAAATACTTCAGTTGTGTTGTTCGTAAATTTTGCAGTTCTTCTCCCCTCAAGCTAGAGTGTTTGCATGTTGAGTTGATTCACAGTGGTGCCAGAAACAAATGTCGAAGCTGTCGTCCGGTTCTTGATATACAAGTTTGCGTTTGCTACGCAGCGCGGATGTGATTCAGTAGCACTGTTCAGAACTGTTGGGTGGTTTGGATGTTCCTCGTAGAATAATCTAGTCAGCGTCAACGTCGAGTAACTTACTTACTTACCTCAGGGCTCACAGGCACAAACGTTTTTATCATTAAAATTCAAGAAACCATTTTGTTATTGAACCACTGCTACCTTTGATGTTTATATAAGTGCAGTAAGTTTTTAATTGATGGGCTCGAGTGTAAAACATGGTAAGTGACACTTGGTCATTTATGAGTTCAATAAGAAACTAGATTATTAGAAGCTACACTGTAGATAAATTGTTTTCGTCTTCTTTTTACCAATTTCAGAAGGCTTCACTGAGTCCAATGCAATTGAATGACATGGCAATTTTACTCGAAAATTGAAGGATGGCACATTTTACTTTGCAATTAAAAAATGACCAAAATGTCACTTGCCATGTTTTACACCCGAGCCATTCAATTATAATAATTACGAAAATTACCATCAGTAATAAAAAATAATAACCAATTATTGCATGAGAGCCACAAACATAAATAATCATTCACCCAAACTCACAAATTCATATTATTTTTTCATCAAAGTATTTTTGTTAATGTTGGTGCTGTTCTGTATAGTTAAAAGACCAGTCATGTGCTTTTGTTGCTGTTTATTGCAAAGTTGTGTATGTTGACGAGTATTAAATTTTAATTAGATTCTTTATCATGTAAACAACACTGAATCCTGCGCGTGTTGTTTTAAGTGGGATCGATCCGAACCACATGTTGCTCCACTGGGTATCAAGCTGGGACCTCTTGATTACACTACGCCATGGGGAGTCCTTTTTAATTGCGTAGTGGTTGCTCATAATTATATAATGAACCTCGCAATAACCATTCTCATCTATGAACTTATTCTATACACGGAGGATCTCTTGATACTGGGTCGCTTCCACTGTGACGTCACATCAGCTTGGATTCATTGCGGGAGATGGACGATATGATTGTCTAATATTATTCAATGAATTGAGGGCGTAGGTAAAAGAATGCATTATTTGAAAATGACATTCATTGCAAGTGAACTCGTGTAAAATCATACCAATTATTCCCAATACATACCTCACATTCATTCATTTCTCATCCAACTCTTAGGGCTTCCCCCATGGTGCAGCGCCAACCCTCGTGGCGGAGTGGTTAGCACATCGCGCTACGACGCCAGGGGTCCCGGGTTCGAATCCCACGTGAGACATGGATATTTGTGTGTGTCCTAATGAGAAAAGCTGAGAAATGTAAAATACTGAAAAAAATTGGAATACTACCGATTAGGGGTATTCCTTTTCTTAGAAAAGAAAAAGAAAAGTAGTAGCGTCGTCGCCTTGTAGTCAAGGGGTCCCGGGTTCGATACCCGGTGGAGGCACATAGTGGTTCGGATCCCACTTTAAACTTCATGTCCAGTCTCGATTAGCCTTACTGTGTATAAGTGGACTTAAAACACCAAATCAAATAAAAAAAATTCTTAGGTATTCTCTTCAGCGTCCAAAAATGTGGAGCGGGTGGGAGCAAATGCATTTTATGTTCTCTTGATAAACAAGGCGTAGCATTTAGAGGCCATGGTGAAGGGGGGAAAAACGGGGAACAACTGCCCCTCTAGACCTCCTTCCTCCTCCCGACCACCGCAACCGCCCTTACTGACAAAAACAGTGTTACCATATGATATCATGGTGTGCTGTTAAGTGCCGTTGGACTTTATGAATATGTTCACATTATGCTCAGGTATGTTAATCATTAGCGTATTTGAGGTATTAATGTGTGGCTCCTCGAACACGTGGCGACGGCGTTACGAACACGCCAACGGATCAGCCCTTTTACGTATGTCTATTACTGGAAAAACCTATATCTGATACGAGACAGCAAAGAAGCTTCACAAATTCCAATTTTTGCGAAGCGAATTACTTCATCAGACATCCAATCAAAACGTCTTGTATTAGCCCCGCGGCTGCCCACGTGGGAAATCACCCCTGCACTCTGCTCTTCCACGTGGGAAATTAGGCCCTCAAACACGGGGCCAGGACCTTCTGTACTCCGTCCGTCCGCATGGGAAATTACCGCGTAACAAAGACTCCCTCGGGAATCGATAGCGGATCCCGCTGTCCGGGGAGTCGGCGATCGCAGCGACGCCTGCCTTGCTTCCGGATCGGAGTGATGTCGCCGAATGGAGTTGCGGTCCGATTGCGGGGGAGGGGGTTCTCATAAACCCACCGTGGAGCATTTTCCAGAGGACGGTGGACTATTGCGGTGAACCTTGTGGTGGAATCTGAGACCAGACCGTGTCAGATTAATCGATCTCCAGCTGCAGAACTCTGACGTAGATGCCATTCAAAATGGTCATTGACGACATTTTTTAATATTTTCAGAATTCAGTGTTGCGTGCACAAATTAATTCACGCTCATACTCTAGCCTTCTTAAACCCGAAGGTGTATGGCTGCAGCAACACAAGCCTTCCATCTGTCCAATCTTTTCCATCCTTACCGATTTCCTTTAGGTCCATCTCAACGTTATCCCTCAATATTTGTCTTGGCCTTCCTACGGGTCTCTTACCATCAGGTTTGCCAACAAGAATCCTGTAAACTATTCTTTCCTCTCCTATTCGTGCCACATGGCTGCCCATCTAAGTCTTCTTGATTTAATTATTCTAATAATATCTGGACGTGAATACAAATTGTGCAGTTCTAAATTATGTAACCTTCTTCATTCACCTGTCTCCTCATCCATTTTGGTCCAAATATTTTATATTCAAATACTCTTAATTTATGTTCCTTTGCCAATGTAAGGGATCAAGATTCACATCCATGTAATGCTACAGGCAAAATTACTGTTTTGTATATATTTTAAGGGAATTTCTTAGATATTATACAAATTAATTCTCTACTGTTTGAAAGAAGATATGCTTATTCATGAAAAGTAGTCTTACAATATATACGCTTTTACCATGTTTCGGGTAGGTGGCAAATCACCTGGAGATAGAATTTACGGCTGTTTAGAATCTATACATGCACAATATTCCACTCTCTTGAAGGTTTCTGAAGACGGGATCTAGGTGCTTCAGGGACCGGGACAACTGGTAGTCTGAAGGGCCAGGTCAGGGTAATAAGGCGCATGAGACATGATCGTGTCATTAGTTTTTTTTTCCCCCTCCGTCTGCAGCCTGGCGTTATCATGCAGCAATACTATCACCTGTCTGGTCCCACTGCAACTAAATGGTCTTTTTTCTCTCAATTGCATTACTCAAGCGAATCAATTGATATCTATTTTTGGGCTTATGTTCAAGAGTCTCTCCAATTTCTTTAGCTGTCCAGCACGCTGCTCATCTTCCCCCTTTAATTTCTATACCGAATACATTTATATGAGGCGACCTCCGCGACGCTCTTATTACCGTCGCAATGAAACGGGAGATATAGGAATCTGCCCATTAACGGGGAAATAATATTTCAAATCTTATATAAACACCATAACACATAACGTGTTGAGGCCCACATGTTCATCGCCGAAATGTTATTTCATCGTCTTCCGCCGAATATTCACTCCGCAATCAACATTGGCTATTTTGGGACTTTGGCGTTTCAAGTGCTCTTGCTATGGCGGAAGGAGCTTAAATTTTTCTCAGTTGTAAGTTCATGTATTCTTACTCCTTGGGAGACACTCTATGTTTTTTGTGCTACACATATTAAACCCGTCCAGTTCGCTGCACCTTTTGACACAAGGTGTAGTGCAGGTGCATCCGAGTGTCTGGCTGATTTGAAGAAACCTTGTTTAACAAAGTAGACGATAAGCGGTGTTCAAGTCCGAATGATTCAACAAATGCCTGTTCACAGATTAGGTATGTGACTGTGTGCCACTTTCATCGTTCATTTAATTATAATTAAAAAATTATTGGTCATCACCTACAAAGTGACCATGTATCACATGGTGCTCCAGAACATAGTGCAAACTGTGCAGACACCAAATACACTACTTGACACCAAATCAAGGTAGTAGAGGATTCTGTGTTGCACCGTGTAACCAACTAGATGCGTGAGAGTGGAGAGAGTCAAACAGTGCAGCGAACTGGACGGGGATTTTTTGAGACGAGACCATTGAATAACACTTAATAAGACATTCATTTATAGAACTGAATGCGTAAATATGGTTAAATTATGTTTCTTTTTGCCCTATACGAAAGCAAAATGGAGAGTAAAAAATTGGGGGAACCCGCAAACATACGTTAGTTTCCTGAATTTCAACAGTTCCCCCGCTTTTTTATCCTCCTCCTTTTCGTCTTTATTTTCAATTTTCATGCACGAAATACAAATACAAGTACAATAAGAAAAAAAGAAAGATGGAAATTCTATACATAGCTACATTTAATAATTTTGAGTTTGTATTTTTTTATTTGCCCGTCCTGGTGACCGGAACAAGTTTTGAAATTTCTTGTTTATTTACTGTGCATTAGTATGATTAGTAATTAATTAAACTTATTAATACTATGGATTAATTTGTGTTAGTTCATTGGTTAGTTTTAGTTATCTTATAGTTAATAGTTAATGCTATGTATAGGAGGGACACCATTCTGGTATCCAGAACTATTTTAGGCTTGAGGGGGAGAGTATGATGGAGTGAGGGTTTAGATTAGGGTGACACTAAGTGGATCTCGGTGATTGATGGCTTGGATTAGTCTGCATTGACTCAAGTTCCCTGTCTGGTTTCCAGATCAGGGTTTATTGTACGGTGCGGCGAGAATTTGCTATTTAGAAAGAAGTTAAGTCTACACTGAATACTGTATTTAGTGGGTGTCGATTCCTAATAAACACTTACTATAAGAGGTTTTGTAGTTTCTTATTTATCTCGCCGTTGTTGCATTATGTTTTGAGGACAAGATAAGATAGCGACGTCAGCACCCCGTGTCAACTTAGTTTTCGACATGAAGCTGACACTGCATTTCACGCTTGAGACAGTGGGCGTGTGAGGTTCAATGTCCGTGCAGACGGAGGCTGCTACGAGATCTCAGAATATAATCTCAGGTGCATAATTTAACCTGAATTAGTAATACAGGGTTCTGAGTTTTGATAGCATACTAATTATACGGATACTGTAGTTGTTAGATATGTAATAAATAAATATGACACAAAATACATAAAATACGCGAGTAATAATATGCAGACTTGATGATAATAATAATAATAATAACAATAACAATAATAATAATATCAACAGTAAAAGAAGAAAAGATAAACAATATTTTATATTAGATTATATTAAGTAATAATAAGTGTAAATGTATGTTCATGATTATGACCACACTTTCATTGTTAAATATTTAATTTAATTTAATTTAATTTGTTTATGTTTTCGAAATTTCCTTTTATATCCGGCCTCTAGGGTGCCTACTGGATTCCAGCAGATTCCAAGTTTAGTAATTTTCAAGTTAAATTTCATGGAGTTTATGAACCCTCATCATGGGTTTATTATTACCTTAATTCGCCAACGAAATATCACGCAACACAATTCCCAACGTGAAGGAAACGGCGACCTCTGGTGGGCTGAGGACGAAGCACGTACTGTCTCCAAATCTTCTTCCAATGAGTCTCCCTTATCGCACAACGCAAGGACAACCTTGCGTTCTGACGTCAACGGGGAATGCTTTTACTGTAAAGCCTGGTTGACGTTGGTCGAGTAGACGGGAGAGTAGCTGGAGCGAGTAGGGTAAAGCGAGCAACTCTCCTCTTGTAAACAACTGGGGAAAGTACTGGAGCCAGTAGTCAGGACAGTCCAGTGGCTGTCCACGGAGGACAGCTACTCGACCGAGTTGCTTCTTCTCCCATCGATTTTTTCACTCGCGCGGTCAATGTAAACGCTTTCTGAGGACAGTATAGAGTCTGTGTTGTGTATGTGTATGTGTGTGAGTGTCCATAGAATGTGTAAAAAAAAAGTAACAAAATAAACTACGGGCGTATGAAGAGATGAAACTTGACGCATTTATTTGGAGTAGGAGAAGTAAAATTAAAAATAAGGAATTTGCGTTCCATGTTCAACCAAGAACGATCGAAAGTTGAAAAATCAAAGACTTTTTTCTTCCCCCAGACATGTCCTCGTGCATTATTCCACTCATTTCTCGTGAAAAGAAAGTGTTTAAAGAGTTTCAGATTTTTTATTTATTATTTTGAATCGGTTCATTCTGTGAAAAGAGCACTAAACACTAAACGGCTACTATCCCACTTTGCTGGAGTCGAGTAGAAAGTGTGTAAACAGCTACTCGCCATAGAAGGAGCAGACAGGCCAGTAACTCTCCCGCTCGCTCGACCAATGTAAACCAGCCTTTAGGATAAATTCTGACGTCAGACGAGGAATGCCTACGTAGGCAGTGGCGTGCCCAGAATTTTCGAAAGGGAGGGGTTATGTATATTCTTTTCATTAGTGAGTCCTCATTTTGCCACCTTTTCCTGTCTTTGATGTTCTTTTTTTTTTAAGGAATACTGGGCCAAAAGGGGGTTATGACCCCCACCAATCCTCCTTAGGCACGCCACTGAACGTAGGCATTCCTCGTCTGACGTCAAAATGCAAGGTTGCCCCAGCGTTGTGCGATATGGGAGGCTATCTGCCAATGCGTGAAAACACCGACCAGGAAAGTCGGCAAGCAGAAGGAATTCTGTTTGGTGCCAACTGTGCCAGGTTAAATCTTCTAGCCTTGTGTTCAGCGCCACGATGAGACTGCAGAGAAATATAATGCAACAGAGGCATTAGAAATAAAGCAGTGTCGAAATCGGACTATCTTCATTTTATGGCAACTCGGATCTTGAAGCAGCTGCGATTATTTCGCTGTTTCTTGTTCTGAGAATTCCCCCTCCCCCACCAGCTCTCATCTCCCGCCGTCCTCAGCCAGTGCAATAAATCAGAGCAAATCGATCGCATTCCACGTCGGCCTTCGGTAACCAGCAATAAATTCCAGGACCATAAAATCGTCTTGTAAATGGTCAAATTACGCCATCTGGAGCTGGTTGAATGAATCAGGCATCTGGTTAGGTGAAAGGTCTCTGGTTGCAGGCCAGGCATCTCGTTGCGCAGAGAATGTTGGCGTCGTACTCTTCGCTTTCGTCTGTTTAAAGCTTGTCGACTGCTAGGATGCTCCGAACTGAAGAGCTTCGCGCGAAGAAACATTTCGTTGTCTCTTTCTGGAACATATTCCACAACGTAATGTTTTATCATCACTCTATACGGCGTGCGGTTTTAGAAGCGATATCGGGCAGGACCACGCAGAGCGTATCCTTGGCGACCAGGAGCAACGTTGTACAGTTAGGAAACTGCGGCGCGCAAGTTAAACGCCGTGTTCTCTCTGTTTTTTTGCGAACAAGAAGTTTTCATAAAACTGGGGCAATACATTTTGAACCTGGCTCGTTCCTTGAAAAACATGGGAAACATCACGTCTCAACACACACACACACAATACCCTTTCATTTTCCTTCTATCAACAGTGTTAAATTCGTCTCAATACACAATGACCCTTCATTGTTATGGGCGTTCTCGAACATTTCGAGTCTGGGTCAGTTTGAGTTCAGCGTTTTCGTAACAAGGTCGGTGTAAAATTATTCGCTTATCGTTTAATCATACGCCACAAAAAACAGTTGTGAAAGGATTCAATATAGTCCTTTCGTGCAATAGTCTGTGTTCCGTCCGTGTGTTATTTTCTTTTAAATAATGTCACTCTCGTAACGTATCACCAGCAGTACAAGCACCAAGGGTAAAATATTACTAACTATTTCCCTGTAGTCATGTATACTGCGTATGCATTATCAAAATAATGGACACATCGCGAATTCTCTGTCTTTCCCTTGGGCTAGCAGTTAGTTTGGCAACACCGCCATAGCACTGGCTGAGTATTGGCTGAACGCATGTTTCTTCTAAAAGCGTATATCGTAGCATGATAAGGTAAGTTTGACAGATAAGACTGACGCAAAACACGTGGCTGCACTATTCATGCTTTCTCTGTCTTGTCTTCAGTTTTTACAAAAACACCAAGGTGAATAATTCTTAACAAGTATAATTCCAGTGTGTGGCGTGATTGAAAAAAATGCACATCGTTCACTGTGGTCTCGAGAGTGGTTACTTAAGAGGCGTAAATTCTCACATGTCAATTTGTTCCGTCAATTACTACAGCAACATGAGGATTGGTGTAATTATTTACTTATGGATATGGACACCTACTGCAAATTATTACAGTAGTAACCACTGAAATTGAAAAACAAGACATTAATCACCCAACATCAACGAGACGACGCAAAATTAAGCGAAGATAGGTCGACTTGCAACGACTTGTTTTCCGTTTTGCTCGAAAGCAAAGCTCTTTTGAACGGTCGTAAAACCTCATTCAGTTCATGCAATAGTCAAACTTGCCAAATAGTCAAACTTGTTTTGTTCGATCCGTCTGGCATGATCATGCAAGACTGGCGTAAAAAAAAAATCGTGTGGACCAGGCTTTACGAAATCAAATCGTTCCTGCCTCCAACACAGTGCGCCGTCCAAAACCCGCGGAAGGCTATGTGGGCACACATCGTTACTGGAACTGAACCAAAATAGAAAAACTGATTTCACAGTGAGGATTCATCTGTAGTGAACTTAAACCACAATTCCTCATAACATAAATTTCGTTTATAATGAACCCTAAACTTGGTCCTAATGATCCTAATAATAAAATGCCGATGAAAAATTACTCTCGCATACAAATTTTAGTCAACTTTGTGCTTATGTTCATTTTTCAGTGGTTTCTTCATGCTGGTTACGAATTGAGGAAAACTGGCGTAAATTAAATATTTTATAAATAATTTTCACTATTTTCGTATAATCAATTACAATAGAAATGTGTTTTTCTTTTAAATAATGGAACAATTTAGTATTGTATAAATTTCAATTACTCCTTTTTTAAACAAATTTGATTTGTAAATACATTGTATTTTTATTGCAAATGTCATTTAATGTAACTTTATGAATATAACAATAGTATTTTAAGGGTCCAGTTTGTCGTGTAAAATGTAAATAGGTATACTTTTCTAACAAATATTTCATAACCTTTGCGTTTTAAGATAATTGTTAAGACTTTCAACTCACAGTTATTCTGATAAGGTGTTACAAATAACAAAACTATCATGTTTTTTATTTATTTTCAAAAATAATTTTAATGATTTACTATGACAGTTTATTGTATTTGGAGCATTTCTAAGAAAACTGGACGTTGATACGTGCCACCATTCCAGAGATATATCAAATATAAAAATATCCAATATGGACTGTTTCCAAGATGTCGGTCGTCAGAACGCAGATATCGATTGGTTACTCCAATGAAAACATCTTAAATGTTCCAAAATTTAATTCTACAAAGTCACTTACTTTTATGAAAAAGTCAGTTTCTCCGGTTCTGATAAAGATCGTCGCTACAAGAGACTCTTTCTGGAACTATCCTCCATTTGGAGGCGTTAAATCGTATGTAATTTTAAAGCTTATAAATGAGGCTACAACTTTTATTTGAAGCAATTTCCTGTCACTTTATTTAAAAGTTACTAGAAAAATTACATTTTTAAATTTCATTTTTTAAAAAAAATTATGGCAAAATCACAGACTTCAGCAAAGAAACAATCCTCACCGAATGAGGATCAAGTCTATAAAATATAATATCAATTCAGTTTTTGATGGTTTGTAAAGTGGATGCATAAGTATTACGAAGCAAATTACCATAACCATGTTTATTGTTTTATGCAAGGAGAACATCAAGAATTGCAACAAGATACTACACAAGCTGCTGATAACCTCAATCCCAGCACACGTACAGATACAGTGCTTAAAAACACGTGGAATGCAAGGAAAAAGTTAATGAAAATAGCCATGGACAATTTGCCGAGCAATACTTATGCATCCCACTGTACCGTCGAAACAAGACACCAAGGAGAAAAACTTTTGTTCAAGAAACTTGTTACGTTGTGCACGCTTGTGCGGAATATATTCCGAGACTATAGAGGCGAGGCCGAGAACGAGAATAACAGGAAGTGTGTCAAGTCCTCTCTCGATACCAACGCTCTTGCCTCGAAGTGACATCTCTGAGTCATAGTCCCAGACAGGTGCACCTATGTAGATTCCAGCTTTCATAAAATCAGCCAAATACTGCTAAACTTAACCTTTCTGGTGGAAACAGTTCAGCTAAATTTACGTCAGAACCTAGGCAGTGAACGTGCGTGAGCGATTGAAAAATGACTGGAGTGTTCAGGTGTTCACGATCAAGAGAGGTGAAAGTAAAGCGATTGAGCTCTCAGTGAATGCTCGATCACAAGGAATACAAATGGATTGGGTCCCCTTGGAACGCAGGAAACGTTCGATTTAATCCAATAAACCACGTGGCCATTTAAACCAAAGTCGACGCTCTCAAAAGTTCATAATGGAAATTCGGGAGAGCTTTGGAATTAGCCACTTCATGCTGCATTTCAAAAAGTTTTCGGTACGTTGAAGCTTTTCTGTGAAGAATGTAACTGTGGTCCATGTTTTCCCTACTTCAGCAAAAGCCCATTTGCGTGAGATTTTACTCCGATGAGTTTAGTTGGATTTCATCCCATTAGCTGAGTATTGTTTGTGAGTATTCATAACTAACTCTCTGGCATTATCTAAGCCCAAACCATTCCTACGCCTGCACCACCCTGAAGAATTTACCCTAAAGATCATCTCAACATCCCCCCTTCATGTTTGCCTTTCTGACAGACTCTTACCATCAGGTCTCCCAACAAGTGCCTTATAATTCACTTTCTGTCTCCAATTCATGCTATATAGCTTGCCCTCATCGACTGTGTGGTGTGGGTTTTGGCAGGTGGAGTGTGATCTTACACCCTGTGATTTCTTCATATGGGGGTTTGTGAAATCATAGGTGTACGCCAACAAACCACAAACCCTTTTGGAACTGAAGGCGGAAATTATACGGGTGATTGGAAGCATCGGGACAGATATCTGCGGGAGGGTTTTCAAAAATTTTGTGGAGCGTATAAATGCACGCAGAATCATATGTCAGACATTGTCTTTCATACGTAAATGGAAGATATTATTGATTACATATATATATATATATATATATATATATATATATATATATATATATATATATATATATATATATATATTTTCATGATATTTTCCCTATTTTTATTGATTTTTCTAATTCGGCGTCCTATACGGAACACCCTATATATATATCGAACTTCTCAGATAGACTTCTAGCGTAATGTAGAACCACAGAAAATACACCCATCTGTGCTAGAACCAAGTCTCTGCGTGGTCTTTTGTACAGGATATATTAACCTATTTCACTGGAATAGGTGTTTTGGAAATGAGGACTTATCCTTTCGGAACTGGTTAGAATCGCCCGCCTAGTTTTCATCAAATCTGCCCAAAAAGGGTTCGGCTATACACTATCCAGGATTTCTCTGGAGTAAGCGAACGGAAACAAGTCTCTCCTCAAATAGTGACTCGAGAAGGCTAGACCAATGAACGTGCGAGCGAGAGATGAAGTTAGTGCACGAAGAGGAAAATGGGGCGTTAGCAGCATTCCTTCGCCCACTCACTTTCTCCCCTTCTATACTGTTATACGTGGCCTTGATCAACATGTTCCCGGGACAGTGTACGGAGTAACTTCTCAGTTGGTTCCGGGAATGACGAGTCTTGCTACAACCAGGAACGTGAATGAAGAATTGAATCATTTTGCTTTGCGTGTCTGCCACGTTTGGCTAATTGCAAAGATGAAGATGAATGGTGATAAGATGTAATGGTTAAGGAGACAATCACAGACACATATGGACACCACACAACACATGGGTCCAGGCGCCAGAACATCGCTACTTTGCATAATGCAGTACAGGGTGTACTACGTGGAAGTGAGGTTTGACAATTGGCTGAACTACATGTAAGGTCACCCCTTACACGCCGTCAACCAGGAACGTGTGCAAAAGCTCATAGAAACTTGGACGTCCGCAGGATTTTTTCCAGAGGGGCAAACAAGGCACATTTCCCCCCATAATAGTGTTGTCCTCTGAAAAAACATTGCTTCAATTTGAATTTATCATGTTCATGCAATAATTAACATATATTATTTTGGCTGAAATAAAATTATGTGTGAAATATATAATTTTTGATTGACTTTCATTTTCCATGCCCCCCCCCCTCTTCCTTCGGACGTCCATGCATAGAAATTGCTCTCTTTATAATGATATTTGCTCATACATACCACTAGACGACGCTGGCTGTTGTTTTCATATTTTTACGAAAATAGAGGAGTTGATTATACTCTTACATGTAGTTACATCTTTCTTGCAATAATTTTCAATTTGTTAATAATCTTTAAAAGATAGCCATGTTACCTGTCAGTTTTAATAAGTTATAAATCATAAAAATCTTTAAGTATGCAATAAAGAAAGTTAATTACATGTTCCATAACAACGAAACACTTCATAGATTGACAAACTGGTGAATCAATCTTAGTTAGGATATACATACCAAACGACAATGGCGAAACAGTCACACTCTTGTTTGTTTCATCTATAGATTATTGTAACATGAGTGATATTAAAGAACTTCGTTTGTTGTAAAAATTCAAAGACGTTGGTTGTTCTGCAGAGCTTTTGAACTCTCATACCTCATCTCGCGTAACATAATCTTCATATCAATAGTTTCATCAAAGTTCATCTTGAGATGCAAACTGTTATTTAAGCCTGGCTAAATTTAGGTTATCTTCTGGAATTCTCAAACTTGCTTATCAACTAATAAACTAACTCTCTATCCTTCTTAAACCCAAAGGTTTGTGACTGCATCAACACAAGCTTTCCACCTGCCCCTATCCTGGACAAGATCAATCCAATCTTTTCCATCCTTACCGATTTTCTTTAGGTCCATCTCAACGTTATCCCTCCATCTTCGTCTTGGCCTTCCTACAGGTCTCTTACCATTAGGTTTCCCAACAGGAATCCGTTAAAAACTCTTCTATCCTCTCCCATTCGTGCCACATGGTCTGCCCACCTAAGTTTTCTTGATTTAATTATTCTAATAATATCTGGATATGAATACAAATTATGTAGTTCTAAATTATGTAACCTTCTCCACTCACCTGTCTCCTCATCCCTTTTAGGCCCAAATATTTTTCTAAGGATCTTATTTTTAAATACTCTCAATTTATGTTCCTCTTTCAATGTAAGGGACCACGTTTTGCATCCATGTAATACTACAGACAGAAATACTCTTTTCTGTATTTTAACTTTTAGTTTTTTAAGAGAAGATAAAAGTTTAAGAATTTTTCCTGAATTACGTATGCTTTTTATTTCCTCTTTAATATTATTTTCATTTGTTAGCATTACTCCTAAATACTTGAATTTGGAAACTGATTCAAACGAATTTTCATCAATAATTATTTTTTTATTATTACCTAGCAAAACTTGCTTATCACCTATAGAAAATTAGAGGGATTTTTCTATAGTCTCGTTGGGGGAAATAATATTTCAAGTAGAATTAGCGAACTTTAGGTGCGAGAAAACGTAGATATGAAATAAAACGAAACTCATTCTTCACCATAACAGATAAACAAGAATTCACTCGAGTATAACGTATTTATACAATGCATACAGTGTAATTTCCATTTTCTATTTTTAAATTGCTAATTCTTTTAAATACCGTGTTGCGAGAGAACATGGAAGAACATGGAACAAGCAACAAAGGGCTCAGTTGCCATTCAACATTTTCAGGAAAATCAAAGAAGCAAAAAGAGGGAATCATCAGATTACGCAGATGCATTTGAAATTGATTTCCCTAGAGAACTGCTGGAAATAGTGAACTAGCTTTGTTGGTCGTGTTGGCTTCAAAACAGACTAGACCTTGTTCATGTTGGAAATGTTTGAAATCAATAGTGCAGCTGGCACCTGGGTGAATTGTGTAATTTGTTAAGTCAACCATGATTTATTTTCCAAGTAATAGTAGTTCAACCAAATGTTTGCTTTAATGAAAGTATCCACCGGGACGTGAGGAAAATGCAGGAGATATTCAGGTGGCTATCTTCCTATCTCAATCTGACTATTCAAAGGTAGGAGTCCAATGGGATAATTCTCGTGAGTAAAGGATTATTAAACTATCGGATTTCCGCAGTAATGCAAATGTTGAAATGAAAAACTCGGGCACATAAAAACAAGTACAATATGAGTTTGATAAGTAAACATAACATGTTCCATGGACAATAATCAGAAACTATCCGCCTACGTGGCTGATCACATTGAGGGGTTCGACCGACCTGGGCATGGACGAGTCTGTGTTTGGTTTCCCTTCGTCATCTTCATATAATGATCATTCGCCCTCCCCGTCGCGATAGCCAAATGCGGCACAAATTCGGCATTGAAAAATAAATCACAATATGCGTAATGCCGACAGTTCATTGGTTAATGGATCTAGAACAAACTGGCCAATGACAATAATTTATATTTTAATATGAGAAAACATGCATCAGTATTTTCATTATTATAGGCATTTTATACCGTAAAATGGAAGATATTTCTACTGAGGACTATAACATTCATGCTTTTCCGAATTAATTAGTCTTCTTGCAAGGAGACATAATAATAATTCCTCCTGTGTTGTGTGAAAGATAATACATATTTAGGGTGATTCAAAAGTCCGACACTGTTATGGTTCAATCTAATGTGTCTGAATTTTCAACGCAAAATATACCGTTGACGCTGGAGAATGGCACGAGACCCAATGAGAAAGAATGATGGCTTGTTGTCACATGCTTCGGCCTCAAGAGAAGCATTTTCCATATCATAAAATCTTAAAAGATTATTAGACGCAAAACAAAAAAGCGTGAACATATGACACGTGAAGCATGTGGCAACAGGCATTTTCCGTCCCCATTGATGCTCGTGTCGGTGTAGAACCTCAACAGTTCTTTCTACGTTGAAAATTCAACCACATTAAATTGAAGACAATTCTAACGACTTTCCCTTTTTCCACATTTTTCGCTATGTGCAGTAATAAGGAAGTTGCCTATAATGGCAAACTTTTGAATCGCCATTGTGTTATGATACATTGCCATTGGGCTACTTGATCATGACAGTTTTTAGACGGCTCTATGAGTCGATTTAGACCGAAGCATTTTCCTAAATATGTTCACTGATATTGTTGTCCTTAACAAAAGCATATGCACACGAAAAACTATAAAATATCTTGAATGCGATTTCTTTTTAAAATGGGGAGGGGGGCGCTTGAACCTCCACCCGCATACATTCAAGGGTATTTGTGCTTATGACCTGGTGCCTTGAAACAATGAACCAGGACGTCATTTCCTCAGAATTTTGGTTCCCCCGTTGTTATTATTTATTTAATTTTTTGTTTCATAATTTACATTTTTCAAATCGTTTACATTAGTATATACGATTACACTAATTTTTATTTACAGCTATTATGTAGTACCCTAGTTGTTCTGGTTTCCAAACCAATCAAGGTTTACATATTGTAAATTGATAATAATAGGGTTAGTAATGTTAGTAAGATTAGTAAATAGTAATATATTATATGTTGACCAATTATTGATTCAGTAGACCAGATCCATAATTGGTTTACAAATTATTGGTTATTTTTTTTAAGAGGATAAAACAATAGTACATGATTAATTGGTTGATACAGGGATTAGTTATAAAAAAAGTTTGAAGCGATAATATAATAAGTGAAATTAAGTGCCCCGATCATATTAATATCGGACAGTTATACCGCCCAAATTCCTGCGCCTCTATTCCCAGGCCCCACAGAGCCTGGGCCTAAAATTGGACCAGGACACGCCACACAGTATATATATTCTGCACGAAATACGAATTTGTATTCAGAGAGCTGATTAGTTTGTTTGTTTTAAACCAAGTTGATCTGCCTTCATTTGCTGCCAATTACAATTTATGTAATTTATGCTCTCTGTATCCGTATGTGCTTAATTATATGTAATTGGAAACGGCGCGAATCAGTTTTCATTTAGGTGGGCAAATATCAAACAAGAGCGGACGGGAGATTCCAAATTCCATGTCGAGTGACAACTTTATGCAGTAAACTTGTTGTTTTATTGTTTTGTTTAAAACCGAATGTTCGTTGAGCTTAACGGTTGTGCTTAGTGAAACACGTTTTAAGATATGGTGAGTTGTTGGGAAATGTATGCGTGTGTTGTCTGCACTACTTCACACTTTACATTGTCCACTTAGACAATGTAAACTGTACTAAAAATGTATTTTACAATTCTGGTTTGAATGGAGAGTAACAGCTTTAGGCATCAACTCTTGGCAAGAAGGTAAAATGTGTGTAAAATATCAAAGAAAACGGATTTTAAAAAGTAGTAATTTTTACATAAACCACGATAATATTTTTGCCCTCCCCGATGGCGTGGGAATAACGCTGTTGTCTTGGAATCTAGAGATTTTGGATTCGATATCCGGTACAAATATATTGCACAGTATTTCGGAAGCTACTTTAAACTGTAGACTCAGTCCCGATTTGCCTATGTACGCATAAAGTGAGCGAGCAGCACTTCATGATAGGTAGAAGTTGTTCGCAAGACATGTGAAAGCCTTTCGTTCGATCACTACTTCTGTTGATAATTTAGTGAACGCAAGGTACGTACAAGGTGATTAGTTGTATGGTAACTGATGAGTTACTCCTATGAGTTGCGTACCATAAGCTCCAAAAAATGTAGCATACAGAGTTCAGAAGATGTGAAAAAGGCCAGAAGGTGGACATGTGTTTGTAGTGTTGTCTGAAATGTGATCCTAGCCGCTGCACTGTGCCCTAACTGCAGAAATTGCGAAACTTTATCAACTATTATTATCTATCATTAACTGTAGTAGAAACTTGTAAGTTGGCGAAAAATGTACGGAATGTCAGGGTTTTCAGTAAGATTAATTTTAAAGTTGAGAATATATTGAATTATCTTTGCCCCAAATTTCACTAATTTAATAACATTTCCGGTAACAATTACGCGAGAAGGATAGAAAAATTTATTTCACATTGCAATGCAACTGGTACTCTCAAGTTTGCATGCAATTTAAACATTTTTTATGAAATTTTTCTTCTCCCTGAAATTTCCCCTTGATATGACAGAACTGTTGCCGTGTACAATTCCAGTTACATTATGTCAGATGCATTCTCACATTTTTATCTCATTTCAAATAGAGGCCCTTTTCAAAGCTGTTTTCACCTCAGTAAAAGCCCATTTGTAGTTGCACATTTAGGCTCGGAGCTGTAACCTGGCCTGTAACCGGGAGTCGAACCCGGGACACCTGTTTAGAAGGCGATATCGTTAGTCATTAGCCCCGCCTACTTCGCTGCACTGTTTGACACTCTCTGCACCAACGCTTCTAGTTGGTTACACGGTGCAACGCCGACTCATCCAGGGTCCTCCCCGATGGCGCAGTGGTAGCCTTGTAATCAAGGAACCCCGGGTTCGATACATAGTGGTTCGGATGATCCCACTTTAAACTGTAGGTTCATTCACAATTAGCGTTACTGTACATAAAGTGGACTTAAAACATCAACTCATCAATCAATCAAAACTGACTCGTGTACTTCGTTGATTTGGTGTCAAGTAGTGTATTTGTCGTCTGCAACGTTTGCACTACATTCTGCAGCGGTGTATTGTGTGGTTCATTGGTACTAATGAAATGAACGTTTAAATCAGCAGACAGGCATTTGTTGAATCTAAACTTGAACACCGCTATTCGTCTACTAGGTTGAACGCTATTTCCTTGCACCAGCCTGACACCAGGATACACCTGCACTACACCTAGTGTGACCGAAGTGCAGCGAACTGGACGGATCTACTAAGCGATGGGGTAGCCACTCCCTTTCCTCCGTCCTGTGCTCCTTGCAGAGGGAGCGTTGCACCGTGTGCAGTGCAAGGGTGGAAGCGGGGACGGGGGAGCGTTCCTGTTCACAGAGGCGGAGAATCGTTTTGGAGTTTTGCTCCCGCGGATTCATGTTGCTCCGGGCGCCGGAAAATCATGACCTCCTCCAGGGTTAAATCGCGTGGAAACCGGAGATTAACAGAACGGAGCATCGGAACAGCATGCGGCACCCTCTCGGACGAGATCGAAGCTGTCCCCTCGAACAAGCCAATCCATTGCCAGGAGGTCGGATGGAAGGAACGTAATTGTTGCGCCCCCTCTTTCCCTCTCGCCCCCCTCAGGGGGAAATATCAAGAATTTCTGCTCTGTCGCAGTCCTTATCTCGAGCGAGGGTACTTCACTTAGGTTCGCTTCCCATTCTTTACGTTTCCCTTGCTTCCTCCAACACTTCTCTCGTTTTTATCTCTTCCTCTGCGTCCACTTCTTTGCTTTTATTTCTTTTCTATTTACTTTGGCTCAGAGACGTATTTGCTTTTAATCCCTGTACCATTCCCTCTCCTCTCCCTGCCTTCAATTTGTTTTTCCGGCTCTGTCTCTCAGGACACGCTTCGTTTACAGATCTCACCACTTGCTCTGCTATCTTTTCTTGTGGTATTCACGGTTCCTCTTATTTGTACTCTTTAAGATCTTTAAGATCTTCTCAACAATTATTATTGGCATAATCATAACTAAAATACTTTCTTCCTTAAACTTGGGTACTGATGTATTTTCTACTCTATACGTGCCACTTACATAAAAGAGATGTAAATTAGATGAATCAACCAATCAGATCAACAATTGAGGTTCAATGTACATTTCATGATCAAAAGTTCAAGCATAGTTAAATTTTTGTTCACAAAATGTATAATGAACCCCAATTATTGATCTGATTTGTTCATTCATCTTATTTTACATCTCTTTTGTGGCAACTTTTGGTTCATGTTGCAGTCACACGAGACTAAATCCAGCGACCTTGGTGGCCATTTCATGAGACGAACTACAACGCCTTTCCCGTGCTTGAGACAAATGTTGCCTATTCTCCTTCCTTGATATTCCTTTTTAATATTCGTGCACAAACAGTAAGTTACGGACCCCGTAAGTGAGGAAACATATTAGGAAAGCTCAGCACGGCCGCGAACTAGTCCACAGCTGCAACGGAAAGAACTCACCAATGCCCACAACCGGTTATAATTATCGAGTTTTTCGTAGTCTATAAGTGCGGAAACACCCTTTTATGACAAATATGGACGGGGTAAAATGTTTTGATACAAGATGTACCAACACCATTGCAAAAAGACATCTTGGAGTAAGCTAAATTTTTTTTTCAAAATGGAATGTGGTCATGTGACATATCAAAGTTGACTAAAATTTTGCAATGAAGACGATGTCTTGCTTTCCGTTAATATGGCTTGGTCTTGTTCACTTTAATTCTTTCGCTGTTTTACTTTTCTCTATCTTTCCCTTTCATCCTCTTTTTCACTTTTCCTTCTCTCTATCTCACTATTTCATACCTTCACTCTCTATTTTCTTCTCTTTTATTCCGTTGTTTTCTCTCTATTTTTCGCTCCTTCTATCATCTTTTTCTTCCTACCTTCTCCCACACACTCATACATACATCTGAGAATTCTGTGCTCATGAAATTTCTTGTAACACCTTGTTTATAAGTTTTCGTGTAAAGATTTCTCAGTACTGCTTTTCAAAATCAAAGTATTTTAGTCTCTAGATATAGTCGCTGGCTAAAGGCATAGAGAACGTGTTCGTTTCTAGCCTCCAGCTTCGCTCACACATATTTTTTCGGGGCGATAGAGACGGCAACGGGAGATTGGTAGATCCTTAATAAAAATACCGTTGTCTCGTTCCACACATATAATTCTAGGAAGGATATTCGAAGGGATTGTATTCGGTAAGGCAATTGCCACTCACTCACCTTGCTCAGCCGTAAACCTCGTCGTGTCCACTCCAGGTCGATACAGTCCAGTTCTACACTTTACGATTGACAGTCCATGGTAGCGATAGAGCAATGAGAAGCAATGAGACGTTGCGTCTCGCTATTTTATACTCGGAGGTGTATGATCCTCGAGTTGACGCAATGCTCCTGCCAAGTTGGAGCACACGTATATTAAGGTGAGCAAGGGTCTTGCATACGTCACTCTTGCCCTACCGTCTACACTATGTGGTTGTATAAATAAACTAAAATGTTGTTTAATAATTCTTGGCGCTTCCTTGGCGGCGAATGATGAAGAGATTTTCTAAGGATAACAAGCAATCCCTGATGATAAGATGACGTTACCTCTCGGAAGCCTATCCGGAAATTGCCTGGATACTAGAACAGGAAAGGTACTCACTCTAACAGCAAATGTATAGCCCAAAATGGAACAATAAAAAGCAACAACAATTGGGAAACCATTATTCGAGAAACAGACGCAAACCAGGGCAAAGCGCATACCCCCGAAAGTATGCGGGTGGAGGCGGGATCTTTCCGGGGGTTTCCCTCATTTTATTATTGTTGTTATTATTATTATTTTGCCTGGTTGATATCTCGAGAAAACCTCTTCATAACATATTGTTTCTTTGTCCACTTGATGTGCAAATAGGCTAATCGGGATTTAAACTCGGTTTGATTGATAGATTGAATATGGTTACTTTACGTCGTTTCTGGCTAATCGTATCGATGAGGATGAGTGATGATATGATGAAAGAGATGAAAGAACGCTCACAAAGAGCACTCATGCGCAGCCCGGGTTCGAACTCGGAACTCGTATAGCGCGCTGTGCCAACCACTCCGCCGCGGAAGTCGGTTAAGGTGTTATCGGACCATGGGACTCCTTGATTACACAGCACCACTGTGCTTATCGCCTCTTTAACTTCATTTTTTTCTTTGTTTCAAAATCTCTCTTTGTATACAAGAGATGTTACTTGTGCACAAAATCCATAGTAACCATGATATGTTGATGCAAACTTGAATGATTGTAACTTTTGTTGAATGATATCATTGTAAATTCACAGGATTTTTATTTTAATTTGATCTTGAAATGAAGAGAGTTTTCTGGCCACAAGCATAAGTTCTTTATTAAAAATAATAAAAAATATTACTATTTATTAATTTTTGAACATGAAGGTTTAATCTTATAGTGAAAACTATGTTGAATAGGAATTCAAGTCCTATGTTACTCAATTAATGAAATTTATGACATAACTGACAAATTGTCTCCGGTATGCACAGAGATAATGATGGACATGCCAATATATAACTTACCAGGTTTCTGCATACATTATTCAGTTGCAATTTCCGCTGACCGGAAGGCTGTTGATGAGGGGGAGCCTTGACTCGACAAAGTAGTATTAGGCACACCATAATTATTGTGGACTTGCATTGAAACTATCGTAGGGTTCCAAAGATGGTAAGGTATTTCAAGCACGCAGAGGAAAATGAAAACCACATCTTATAGCTTAATTTTCTAGAAGGCACGTTTTTGCCACGAAAGTCACAAACATTCAAGGGGAAAAAATAATTTTCAGAAAAACCATATTGTATCTTACATACTAAATAACGAAATATATGAAAGCATAGTCTTAATCATTTCTGCTTTCACACCCTATTCCTGGATATTGTGCGTCTCGAAGATACTTTTCGGGACACCGGTACGAATGATACCATTCCAGGACTGTCCCGGAAAATGCGGGACATAACAGCAACCCTAGACATACCAATCAAAATAGTCGCATTAGACTAGCATGTACTTGGACTTGAATAAAATTTTATATCTTGTTTTTTGCCTTCCACGTCAGACGAGTTTTCGTTTTTTTCGTTGAGCTATTATTTGATCGTCAGTGCGTCACAATTTGTTTCTGAAGAAATTCTTGAAGTTTCAGTTATCGATTCATTGATTCGGTTTATTTTGCATCGCATCTCTGCCACCTTTGGCTAATCACGAAGAAGGAGATAAGTGATGATATGAAGAAATTGATGAGGTCAAAGTACATTCACAAAAAACATACATGCCCAGACCGGGATTCGAACCCGATAGTTGAGATGGAAGTACACGACCGTCTCATTACAGTAAAAGTAAAGTAAAGTGCTCCCCTGTGCTTTACACCACGCCATGAAGGCGTATAGAGGGTGTGGAGTTAGAGCCCCACACTTTCTTGATCACGGCCGAAGGTTGGGGGTGGTGTGATGAGCACCACGCCCCTTGCCGTCTTTACCCCCCAGAGTTTCCTCCAGGTACCCACTTTATACAACGCTGGGTGGGCTCCGGAGCCGCTTGAACAGGTGGGAAAAGTCTCGGTTTTCCCCCGCCGGGATCGAATGCGAGTCTCTCGTATGGTATCAGACGCCGTAACGGCTGAGCTACCGCACAAGTATTCTTTTCGAACGTTTGCTGATTACTAACCTAAAAAGCAAATAATTTAAGTCATGACTCAATATTGTTGTTAATAAGAACCCACAAAATGATGCAACTCCTTGCAAAATGTAAAATATCATTCCAGCAACGAATTCTCGAACAATAAATATTCACAGAAAAGCTATGGGGCTTATCTTCACTCCAACTAACGTTTTTCTCTCGTTTTATCCGCTGAATAATTTTGCACAGCTTTCACTAATGAAAAATCAGCCTTAGCAAAGCATCTCATAATTTTCCCGTGATGCCTCGCTTCACATTAACATAATGATTAAAAATTAATTAACCTCCGCGCTATTACACACGAGAGACCTTTCGGTTGAAGCGCTTCATTAGAGCATTAACGAAAGGAATTAGACAACGGAGCGCATAAATACATGGCTAACTGTTCTCGCGTGCGAAAAATATACATATTCAAGCTCTTCTGGTTTACTGGAATGCGTCATGAGTCAGATTCCTGTCAAGTTAAGTCCTGTTGAAGCTAACAGGGGATTTATGAATATGAAAAATTGCATGTTTGTTTCTCGTTGAGGGTTTACCCACTGTCGAAGCGTCCTTGCCGACTTCAGAATGTTTCTACGAAAGAGGACACAAGGAACCAGCAAATTTCCAGATACAGATGGCCGTCGGTTCTGAATTATTCGTCGAACCCCCAATCAGATGTCTGAATCAATCCTGGATCAGATATCCCATTTCTGGGCCCGATATCCCAACCCTCGATCAGAAACTCCAATTTATCGAACACGGTAATCCAGTCGGTTAGGCGTCTGACTTCCATGCTAGAAACACGGGTTCGATTTCCGGGGTGAGTGATCTAAAAACCCTTACGATAACCTGCAGACTTCTGGCACGGAAATTCCGGCTTCCGTTCCGCGCTTTCCCCTGTAGTGGGCGTTAGGTAATTAGATTTCAATAGAAGCAGACAACAAAAGTTCCGTTGCCGCATTTTTCCGCGTCTCGATGGACGTCAAGCTTAAGCTAAGAATTTTTCCGACCTTGTCCCCGCATAATCGGCTCCCGGCTTCACCCAGCCTCAAATCGATTGGTACCTGGGGGCAAACCTGGACGGTGAAGGCAGCCAGAGCGTGGTGCTGATCACATCATCTCCAAAATGGCAGCGATGGAAAATGTGGTCCTACCCCCACATCCTCTAAATGTTCCTTCATGACACGGTACACCGGGAACTATACCTTTACCTTACCAATCTATGAAACATTAAGTCTGAATATGTTAATATTTTAGCTATAAAACTTACATAAACTGATTTTTTGCGAACTGTTTTACCTTATCAGTGACTGTAATCACTCCCGACGAAATCTGATGCAATACGTATTTAAAAGTAAAAAATAAGGAGAAGCTTTTTGGATTGATGCGATCCCTGAATTTTATTATTTATTGATGAATAATTAAAACATGTGTTCAACAAGAATGAAAATTATTTGCTATGGCCTGATGTGTCGTATGCTCGTATGAATCGTTATTTTTTACTGTGTTTTGTCCATTTCATTTGTTTTTCACTGTATTTGTTTTATATTAAGCCGCTTTTTTACCATTTTCGCATTTTTGGATAATCGCGAAGACGGGGATGAATGGCAATAAGATTGAAAAGGATACATGTATATTATTTGTATTGTGAATCATCTTGTGATCTAATTATAACACCATTAAGCCTTCTTTCCATTAAAAAAAAACTTAATATGCTGACCAAGGCAGTAATTAAATTTTATTAAAAACATAAACTAAACGTAACGTTTCAACCTTCTAGCAAGGTCTTCTTCAGACTCTGTATCAAGTACAAAAGTAACAAGATACAAAAACTGGGCATTATATATACACAAACATTACTCCACTCCAGACTATTAGAAAGTTGTTCTGCAACATTCTAGCAGGTGGCTTTCCCTTGTCAACTGTACTTTCACCTAAAAGGCTAAACATATTTTCTTCCACATAGAATGTGGTTGGACTCTTTATCTCAAGTTCTTTTTCCTTCATTCATTCATTCATTCATTTCATTCATTCGAGGTTGAAACGTTACGTTTAGTTTATGTTTTATAATAAAATATATTACTGCCTTGGTCAGCATATTGCATTTTTGTGTTCTAATGTTGAGAAAGTATGGTTGAGCGTAAGGCAGACATCAAATTTAATCTCCGCCATGTCAAAACAGAGAGTTAAATAAATAAATAAATCAATCGCAGAACCCTGGATCAGATATTCGAATAACGAATTTATAAACACAAATGAATACTTTGAATTTCATCTCTGAAGCTCATTTTTTCCGACATGATTTCAAGTAAAACTGTTGCCATTGATGGGGGCATATTTCGCCGGTTCCCAATCTTCTTGAACAATAGAGTTCTTTCAATAGAGTTCTCTCGTAGAGGTAAAGCCCGTCTTCATCCCCCAGAGTGGTACCCAGACACACATTGGCGAGAGACTGGATATGCCCCAGAACAGTGGCAGCGATTGGGTTCCAAAACTGGGAGAAAAGGTGCCAAAACTAGGCAAGGACAGTATACTTTCCCTTGATAGCATAGTGCGGGAGCTAAAGTTGCAAGTGGGGGGCAACAGTCCCCCCTAATCGCTGCCAATGCCCCAGAACTATTATTCAAGGCATCTACGGAAGAAATCCGGGTTTTCTGAGTGGCACCTAAACTAGGGCGGTTTTCCTGTTTACTGGAATTTTCAAATATCTCAGTTAAAAGGACTTTGTCAGACGACCGATTCGCGCTTGATCGGCACTGAGTTTGGCCTTCGTAGGGAGAATTCCAGGTTACCGTTAGGTCTCTATTTGTCTGAGTACTTTGGGTACCGGCCTCTGAGTAGAGCTTAAGACTATGATGTAACGGGAACGATTTGTTATGTACATGGTTGTTAAAGGTCCAGGAATTTTAAATAAATCCAATTCCGGTCCAGGCAAGAACATCACCAAGCGTAAATGGGTTTTGGACCGTATGTAAATATGGTCCAGGAACCTTTTTCAATGAAACAATACGTAACTTGGACCGAATTTAAATTGTGTGAGAAAAAAGGTGCGGGTCCTGTTGCGGAACCAAATAGATCCCATTAGAATTTATGGGTTCCTGAAAACTTTAACAACCCTGCGTGTACGATTCAGGGTGATTCAAATGAGAACCTTAAAAGTGCAATAAAATTCCGAAAAGTTGTACGATTGATTTGTAAGTTGGCAGGAGTTATCCTTGCGGTTGAAAGAATGACCAACAGGTGGCAATATGATGCTGCAACACTGAAGAAGGAAGCGGCGTCAGTGAAAAATGACCGCTCCATTGTCGACATACACCGCGTTAGAGCAGCGATATGTGATGCGTTCTTTGAGTAGTCAAGGTGTTAAACCAGTTGAAATTCATCTCAGGATGAAAGCGCAGTAGGGTGATTCGTGTGTGGCCCTGCAGCAAGTGCACGAGTGGTGTAGAAAGTTTTAAAGCGGCGTAATTTCTGTGGAGGACGCCCCGAGACCGCGCCAGGCACACCGCGTAGTGACGAACGAAAACATCTCCGCAGTGGAGAGCTTGTGAAGGAAAACAGACGTCTTACTGTGAAGAATAGCCGCTATTTTGGATTTTTGTGTTGATTCAGCACACAATATTGTCCATGATGTGCTGCGATTCAATAAAGTATCCGCGAGATGGGTGCCACGTCAGTTGACTGCTGAATTGAGAGACCGTCGCGTCGATGCCTGTGAGGAACTTATGCGTTGTTTCCAGGTCGAAGCTGATGGATTTCTGGAAAGAATTGTTACCTGTGTATACTATCACCAACTTGAAACAAAAAGATCGAGCAAGGAATGGCGTCATAGCTCGTCGCCAAAACCCCAAAAAATCCGCACCCAACCATAAGCAGGAAAAGTCATGTCCGATTAACGGTTGCGACAATCCAGGATATGAAATTTGAACGTCTCACGCACGCACCTTATTCACCAGACCCGTCGCCAGTGACGTTCATGTCATCGGACGGCTCAAAGAGACGATGGGAAGGTAGCATTTCCGAAGCGATAAAGAGGTGAAAACCGCGCTGCACGAGTGGCTACAGTCACAACCAAAATAATTCTTCTCGCGAGGTATCCATGCACTTCGCACGCGCTGGAGTACGTGCATTGCACGTCATGGGTACTACGTCGAAAAATGATGTATGTACCAGGTGGTTATAATTAAAGTGACGGTGTTCAGAGTGGTACAGCACGGGCTGTAATGAGAGTAGCAGTCTTAAACTTCGTTGATATGCTAATGAAGCAATGCGCTCGCGAATTATGCAAAAAAAAAAAAAAAAAAATAGTTCCAATTCTCGCCACCAGGGTAAAAAATGGCGCTGTAAGCAGTCAAAACGTGGTATAGTTACAGGAAAAACACTATAAATCGCAGAAAACAATACTCTTTGTAATAAAATATCGCTACAATTTCACTATTCGAATTACATGAACATTACTAAAGGAAAAATCAACAAGCGTCACCAACGACAACCAGGGAGCTCACACAATGGTTAGGCAATGTCACCGACTTTGACGTCAGAGTTACGGAAAATTCCACGTTTCGACTGCTTACAGCGCCATTTTTTACCCTGGTGGCGAGAATTGGAACTATTGTTTTATTTTTTTTTTTCATAATTCGCGAGCGCATTGCTTCATTAGCATATCTACGAAGTTTAAGACTGCTACTCTCATTACAGCCCGTGCTGTACCACTCTAAACACCGTCACTTTAATTATAACCACCTGGTATAATGTCTCTGTATTTCCTCATTTGCCTCATAATAAATAATTAAGGTTTTTATTCGAATCGCTCTCGTATATACTATGGAATAATTTATTCAAGTAGACGTATTCTTGAATCGCCTTAATCTCGAAGCCCCTTAATTTACGTAGTTTTTCATAACCTAGCCTAACAACAGTAATATTCCTGGTGTACAAGCTTCTCTATTTGGAAAGCATCGAAGCTGGAATTCTGTCGCCGACTTTGGGCCCGTGATCCACATCGCTCATGACGGAGGTAAAAATGCCTGTCTCTGCATTGAAATGCTGATGCCGCAGTTGGTTGAGCGATCGTTATTCATGCCTCGTAGCTTTCAGGCAATCCCCGCGTTCGGAGATCAACCTCCATTATCCTCTGACTTTGTTTCTCGTTTCGCTTCAAATCGCGGCGTAATACTCTTCAAATCCTAAGCTGCATGAACTAAATTCTATTGCCTCCTTCACTTTCAACCAAAATCTTCTAGGCGCCTCCACGTTGGAAAGGTGATTCATTAATTACGAGCGGCTTCTCCGATGGTGTAGTGGCAACATCGTTGGGCCGGATTTGGTACCCGATCGAGACACGCAGTTGTTTGGATCTCATTTTAAACTGTAGGTCCAGTTCCGCTACTTGTCTGTGAATAAAGTGATCCTAAACAAAAACTCAAAGTAATTAATAGGGAAAGGATTCTAAGGTGCAAAATTATGGTCGGGAAAGGGAAAGAAAGGCTCTGAAAATGTTTTCAAAAAGGTGCTAATAAAATGCCTTTATTCGATGCTCTCTTTTTCTGCGCCTTCTGTATATAATGCGCGCGGACCGCAGAGAGAACTCTGGTTCTGCCGAATAGGTTTTGTTAAAGTTTGTGTTTTCTCTCGCGGGTTTTGCTACATTATCTTGGGAAATATTTGGGCTGTAATGATTATATTATAAAATTTTATAGCTCTCGTTCTGCTCTACAAAATGGACGGTAGGACTTTTATATAGCTGCTCAAGAAGAGTGAAAATCATTTATTTTTAACGCAACATGAAACAAAAGGAAGGAAAAAGATGCTGAAGCATCAAAGAGGGAGTAAAGAATATATAAATGTGCTAATCTCCCGAAAAGGTGCAAAAAGGTTCAACAAAGTGTGTTCATTTGACTTAATTTCATGTCCTAAAATACATATCTCAAACGATCGATATGAAAACAGCTTATCTTTGGAAAGGTGCAGAACCTTATAATCAGTTCCATACTCATTAATCGTCACACTATATTACATGCACTGCACTCTAAAAATCTTGATTTGGAAGTCCATATAATTTATGCTTCCTGTTGACAGTCCATGTGCTTTTCGCGTTTAGATGATTTTAAAATGTTACGTATGCAATTTCTGTAGAAAGAAATTAGATTTACGGCCCTTTGAAAACCATTTCATAGTTGTCTCATGCTACAGTCCTCTGCATTAGTTGTGACTTAGGTGCAACTGTTCATGAACTGACTGGAAGAGTCAAGTAGAAAAATTATTCGATTGATTGATTTGGTTTATTTCGCTTTTTTCTGCCTCTTTTGGCTAATCACGAAGATGGGATTGTGAGATGATAATATATAATTGAAGAAGGACATGCACAAAGAACACTCATGCCCAGGTCCGCATTCGAACCCGGGACCTCTGACTTAGTAGCGCGATGTACTAACCACTCTGCCTCTGTGGCAGGGGAAAAATGCAGTGTAATAAATGTTCCGCGAAAACAGTCTTTGTTCCCATCGAAATTGTTTTGTTACGAGCATTAAAGGAGCTCTCAGTCCGAAGCGACAAGCAAGACGTGGAAGGCGACAAGCGACGCGCGACACAGAGGTTTCACGCCGAAGTGACAAGTGATAATTACGTGGATAAGTCTGTGGAAATGTATTCACTACGAATGCGCGAAAACAGACCGAGGCGACACCATACACGCTATTGAGAAAACGACAGAGCCGGAGCGACAGGCAAGCGACAAACGACACTTGTAGCTTGGCATGCTATCCAGTGCGAAACGATGTCCTTATTTCTGAAGACTCATTCCAAGTTACGAGATGTGTCTTTTATTGCCTGTCTCTTTGATCTGGAATCTCCTGTGGGAAGCTCATAAATGGTTTCACATTTCGATGTAAACCCATTGTGTCGCGTGTCACTTGTCGCCGCTTGCGTCTCGAATAGGTCTAAAAGCTACCTATACTCTGTCCCAGTTATATCCGCAGGAAGGCCTCGCATAGCAGCAGAGAAGGGGGTCATCGAGTGGACAATACGAAGCAGTACGCGCTGCGAAGCCTAGTAACCGCAGTCGTTTTCCTCCTCCACGCAATCCCATTCCCTCTCACGTGTTCATTGGTGGAGCGTCTCGCGTCAATACTTGCGTAGAGACTTGTTTTCGTTCGCTTGTCCCCGAGATATCTGGGACAGAGTATAACAGCCACCGCATATCACAAACAAAAAAAAAACTCTAACGCTAATACCTAAACAACCTAACGAATACGACAGCTATAGTTTGGCTCTCCTCACGATTCGTGGTCGAAACTCCACTTCTCGCTTATAAGATTGAGAACTCTTTCTCACGTAAGAAGTCTATGAATGTTGAGAATCTATACAAGTGTCGCGTATAACGTCGATGCTATATTTCACCCTTCATCGATAGGATTTTCGTAGCTTTTGTTGCACAGCGAAATATCAAAAGTTGCGCAACGATTTGAAGCAATCAAGCTCCTGTTTACTGATTTAGTCATTCGGTCAGCCCAGGCCAGATTAGAGTTAATTACAAAGCTAAAGTCGGGAATTTGCTTTTCAATATTCGTCAACTAATTGATGTAAACTGTGGTCGTCTCGTGTGTTTTCAATTTATTACCAGCGCCAACAATCAAATGCAGAGATTTTATTGGATTTAGTTTAATGAGTTTTCAACTGCCCACACATAAATCGCATTCAAATCCGTTTATGTGATTTTCTTTTCCAATCGCACGGTGTACATATTCAATGAGGCAAGGGGAGAGAGTTCTGAAGGAAACCATTTACCGGAAACGGTACAGTCAGCTCGTTACAATTTTCTCCTGAACTTTTATGGTGTCACTGTTTCGGATGTCTTCTCGCAGATGAACTGCTTGCGTGTTATTCCGGTGATCCTTGCCTCGAAAAGTGGTAAAACTGTTGAAGGTATCAACATGAAAATCAGACAAAGGTGTGATGCTTCGATCTTCCACCGGCTGTCACGGTGAGGCCCAATGGCGTTATAGATAAGTAGTGCACTAAAGTGACGTCATCCATTATAAAGTACCTACTAGTCCCGTCTAGTTCGCTGTACTTTTTGACTCTCTTTGCACTCACGTGTCTCCGACTCATCAACTTCGTTGCTTTGGTGTCAAGTATCGTATTTCGTGTCTGCACCTCTTGCACTACGTTCTGGGGCGGTGTACGGTCACATTGTACGTGTTAACCAATCAAATTAATTTTTAAAGCAGCAGACAGGCATTTGATTTGTTGAATCTTCTGAAGCCGAGCACAGCTTTTCTTGCACACAGGGTATACTTCGTTTTATACAAATCCCTTGCACCAGCCTGACACGCGAAGTACCTCACTACACGTCGTGTCAAAACGTGCATCAAACTAGTTTGATTAGGCTGCTACTGTTGATTTGTCGTAGCAATTGATTCAATTTTTGTTTTAAGCCCACTTTATGCTCAGATACGCTTATTGGGACCCGACCTACAGTTTAAAGAGGGGTCCGAACCACCGGGCATTGAACCTGGAAGCGATGGTTACCACTACGGCATCGAGCAGACCTAAGTTCTCGTCCGTCAGATATTCCGGGATGACGTCTCCTTTACGAATGCGGGCTTCCCCGATTGCGCAGTGGTAGCGTCATCGCCTTGTAATCAAGGGGTCCCGGGTTCGATACCCGGTGGAGGCACATGACACACTGGTTCGGATCCCACTTTAAACCGTAGGTCCAGTCCCAATTAGCCTTACTGTGCATAAAGTGGACTTAAAACACCAACTCAAACCAAACCTTTACGAATGTAGCCTTCGGCAACCTGCCTACATCGACTTGTAATAATGGAACCAGAGTTCGATATCCGGTGGAGGAACATTTCACAATTATTCCAATGCGCTGCACCGATGGATTCCCTAAAGCGTCCCCAAAGTTTACGGGCCATAAAATCGATGATCCGATGATCAAATCCAGTAGGGAAAGTCCAGGTCCTCTTGTAGTTGCGCCTTGGTTATTCAAGAGGATCCCATCATTCGAAACACCAAATGCACTACTTGACACCAAATGAGCGAAGTAGACGAGTCGGTGTTGCACCGTGTAACCAACTGGACGCGTGAGTGCAGAGAGAGTCAAACAGTGCAGCGTGCGTGTTCGTGTTCACTTAGGGCCGATGGACAATCTGCCATATCCGTTGGTACAAATACGTGAAAAAGGCAAAACCCATTGCGTGATTTTTATATCTCTCCCCAGCTAACGTCTTGATCTACGAGCAAACACATAAAGCTTCGAACAAGCACGCTTTCGTTATAAATCGCAGCCAGTTATCGGCACGCGTTAGTCCCCAGCGATGACTGATGGCCCTCGGACACGAGTCAGCCGGGGGCCAACGAGAGGCCCCATCTATTTTTACGATGCGAAATAACGTGTAATAGTTGCCTATGAATCAGCACATTTGCTTAATGGCCGTCACATGTATTGGGAAGCAGATCACAACAATCGCCTTTTGTCGATAATATTTGCCTACTGGTCTCCCTACAACTATTATGTGATAGGAAAATTCACATGTTATATACCGCTCTGTGTTTTATTTTTAACTTTTTATCATAATCAGGGGCGTAGCTACAGCGAGAGATGGTGCCACGGGAGGGGGGGGCTCCGAGCCAAAGAGGGTGCCCAAAGATTAATTGATTGATTGATTTGCTTTGTTTTACTTCGCTTTTCGTGCCACTTTTGGCTAATTACCGAAGATGGGGGTGAGTGGCGATATGATGAAATTGATGGATGGGCACTCAAACATCCATGCCCAGGCCAGGATTCAACCCAGAACCCCTGGCGTCGTAGCGCGATATGCTAACCACTCCGCTAGCAAGGCCGGCTAGGATGCCCAAAGAGAAAAAATGGTGGGACACCTCTTTAAATGTATAAGAGCTGTATTAAATTAATAGTATTGTCACTTTGCGAAAAAATAAATCCAAAAATTGTAGTGTAATAATTGAATCAAGCGAGTGTATGTACATAAAAATGTTAAATCTAACCCATGCTCATTTCGAAATGCAGTGACGGGGAATGTGGAGATAGGGCCCCACAACACACATTCACGATATTAACCAATTGTTGAGGTGATGTGATCAACCTTAGAAAATGTTATCCCCAGTGTTAATTTTTTCATCGATTCTGCTTCGTAGCGGGAATCGGAGAAATTTACCAGACTCATTCATGTCTTCAGCTGGGCGCAGAATAAATTCCGTTCCGCAGTGAATAGGGGCGGAGGGGCGAGGGGAAGGATTACCATTAATAATTCGAGTGTATGCATTGGAAGTGAAAAAGTTGGGATTCTGCCACATTAGGTCTCGCTATTGAAATAATCGTGAATATCGACTGGAGCTGGCGAGGGGGGGAAAATAACCTGGAAACCTGTCGCCCTTGGTCTCGCTGCAGAGGCGCAACTGGGATTCATATGAAGTCCAACAGCCCGCACCCGCTTTGACTGTCGGAGCAGATTAAGCCGGTATTTTTCGTGACAGATGAGCTCCAGAGCGATTATCTCTCAGCGTTCTGATGTTTTATTATGATAGTTGGCGGGGAGACGTGCAGAACGATGGAGCGACGTCTGCCCATTGTGATCAGTACAAGTGCCATGTCGTACGTACTCTTTAGAATTGTGCCATTGACGCAAAGGTTTATCGACGATAAAATGGTCTCTTTCTTGAAGGGGCCACTAGGATCACATTTAGGTTTAGGCCCGGGCCTAGGTGCGCAAGAATTTGGAATTGAATTGGTGTTTTAAGTCCACCTTATGCACAGAAAGGTTAAAGGGATCCGAACGCCATCGGGGAGGCGCCTGCATGAATTTAGGTAAGCAAAATTGCCAATTTTAATGCGATCCTTTCGCTGATTTGATTTCGCATCAACACTTATTAAATCTTTAACTTAAGAACGATTAGAACGAAGCGTACAAGTTTATGCTCCGAAGTTGACTTTTATTTGAACCAAAATGTAGCCTTCCCGATAGCGTAGTGGTAACGTCGTCGCCTTGTAATCAAGGGTTCCCGGGTTCGATGTCCGGTGGAGACACAAAGCATAGTGGTTCGGATCCCACTTTAAATTGTGGGATTAGCCTTTCTGTGCATAAGGTGGACTTAGAACACAAATTCAATCAATCGAACCAAAATGTAATGTCACGAGTTGAAATTATCACGCAGTGCGAACACTGCACATGACCCGGGCTGACGTGCGTTACCCCTGTCAAGGGGTTGGGTGGTTTACTAGTGAGCCAAGTACTCACTATAGTGGAACCACAGGTAAGAGAGTCTGCGCCGACCCGCAACTCCTGTGCATCGTACTCCCGCGTGGAGGGGAGGGGCAGAGTGGAGCAGGCTTCCTTATGGCCCGAGTTGAACCGTTGGAGGGAAGGTGGGCGGAGACATTTGGCCGAAGGTTCTTTTCCCTGTGGGCGCTCTATACATTCACCACCGAAGTGTCTATTCAAGCAAATATGTATTATATCACAGTTGTTTTATATAGGGCAATTAAAAGGTGGCCGGTGCCTTCTAGCTTCCGCCTCCTCTCTTTGTTCGCCACTGATTACAGTGTGTTGTTATGCCCTTACTATATTTGATAATTTTAATATAATCTCAAGAAAGAGAGAGAGAAAAAATATACAAGGTGCAAAGTTTAAAAGTTGAAAACCTAAAGATTTGTCATAACAAAGAGAGTAGAGTTGATTGTTCCGATGTACTAAATATTATAACATAATTGAATGCAGGCCAATTAAAAATTAGAACTAACCGTTGTGTATGGCGGAATGTTTAAAATTTGTACTTTTTAATGTACAAATATTTGTTAACACAAAATGATATGTCAGAACTTTTTAAATAATTTGTCAATGATTACTGAAGTATAAACTACAAATTTTATTGTAACCTAAGAAAGATTATGTCTTCATAACATGCTAGACATGGGTTCGAGACTACAGAAAACGGGTATAAATACGTCACATTGTCGTTGCTTAGGGTTGTTTATTAGTATCTGCACGCCGGCGTGTGTCTGTTTACAGACTTAATGTCGAGTGGACTCACACCCCACAGGTTTTTATGCTGAGTAAAGTTCGGACGCTAGATTAAGAGAAGGTTCACCTGAGATGGGTACGACAGTCACCTGACCTCAACCATATGGACTTTGCCACATAAAATCTGCGGCGCTTGCTGTGAGAATACAAGATCTTGATGTTCTCCGAAAAAGGAACCACTTCAACAGGTGCCATGGATCCTCATATTTTGAAGAGAATTCAAGGAATCCTAGCCCGACCCTGTGGCCGAGTGGTTAGCACATCGCGCTGCGACGCCAAGGGTCCCGGGTTCGAATCCCGGTCGGGTATGGTTGTTTGTGAATGTCCATTTTCATCCATTTCATCATTTCATCACTCATCCCCATCTTCGCAAATTAGCCAAGAGGCACAAAACGCGAAGTAAAATAAACTCAATCAATCAATCAATCAATCAAGGAATCCTATTGAAACATTTGCATTAAAAAAAATGTGCTGTTCATCAATTCTTCCATCGGATCCAGACTTTATGCCCACCCTGTATATCAATATACAGGATGTCCATAAATTAAGTATCAATTGTCTTGAAATAGTGATTCTACTCCAATGTTTTTCATGGTATATGGTTACACATCATTTTTGACATGTGCACCATCCATACCATGACACACTTCCCATCTGTCGGCAGTAGCACGAAAAACGATCTGTCGGTGTTATGGTGGCAGTAGCTTATGTACAGAAAGATTTGGGTCAATGCACTTCCATGACTTCTTGCGATATTCAACGCTGTTTTAGTCAATAAAATTCCATCTAAGAGACAACAGAAGGAAATTCACGTTTGAACATTTACAACAAATTTAGTTATTCATTGTTTTAGAAACAAAAAATGGAGACAAATTTCGTGTTGTTTTACAATTAATTTCAATTTAAGTGTACTTTATTTTATGTAGCTTATGTATCTTATCTTAATAAAAAGATAAATTTTTACAATTTAAGTCCATATTTAACATTTTTTACTACATATAATTCCGTTCCCAACGAGCATATATCATGAAAAACATTGCGAGTAAAATCACAATTTTAACAAGATAGATACTAAAATTATGGACACTCTGTATAATTATTAGCAGTTGAAACGCAAACTTGTTGCTGTAAATCTGTGTAATTTACGAAGTGCACGAAGTCTGACTACACAATGAAGCAGTACATGGGATCAGCAGTGGCCTGCACGGGACTAATACAACGTTCCAACAAGTGACAAATGAATACGGCTGCGTAGCGTTAGCAGAATGAAGAACCAAGGCGTCGACATTCACGGTGACGCCCATACATCATACGACAAGCGTCGCGCGTTCAAATATGCTAGCGTTGCACTTCTCGGAGCAGCAACGCGGGGCGAAATATCACGGAATGGAATGAGAGGGAGATAAATGGATTTCAGCCAGCCATGAATCACGACCATGTGCCCCGCGCGTCAAACTGCATTCTGCGACCATATGCTGCTACGGGGGACATCTTCCGACTCGGGAGCAAAGAACAAAGACTTAATTATGTTCTTTGTTACTTTCAATTAAGCAATGCACGTTGTTTTGTTTCTGAAATGTTTTCTCATAAATATCTTTCCAAATCGTATTTAACAGAGATAGGTAGTGTGCGAAATAACAGAGGGGGCTGCCGTAAATAATTAAATCAGGTTCTTCTTTACGGTAGTCGCGGCGGAAACTCCTTTTCTGCGTCTTTCTTTACATTAAAAGATTTCTAAATGAAATCCACGTGTTTGCATTGGCTCCGTTGCGAGTCGTGTCTCCGGGTACCAAAACCTCGCCCCCTTCCTCCAGTTATCTTTAATTAGCGTCGTCGTTAAAAGGTTCAACTTCACCGCCGAGTTCAGTATCTGCCAAACCCGAAGCTCACTCTATACAACTACTCGGATTTTGTGCCATCAGAATCACACACACAGGATACAGGGTAATTCAAAATGAATGGTGCAACTTTACACAGTTATTATGACGTTAATATTTATGATAGAAAATCAGACAAGAAAAATTGTGGAAGTTTTACTCACATGATTCACGTTACAAAGATTCAACATGGGAACCACGTGTAACGCGGTAAACATCCAAACGATAATCAAGCACATGCTAAGCACGAGCCAGCAAGTCAATGTCCATGGTTTTGAAGACACTAACAATTCACAGTTGTAACTTTGGAAAATCTTTCGGAAGGGTGAAGTGCATTACTACCAAAACTCACCATTGTGAGTGAATCAGTTCTTGATTGCTCCAACACACAATACACCTTCTACTGGTCACTAGCCATTTTGCAACACTGGCGATCTTCGTAGAACAGCGGCAAAGCAGCATAAGCCCACTTTGAGAAGAGATCTTCCACAGATTTCTTTATATTGAGGCCTCGTTTGATTTTCTATCGCAAATATTTACGTCATAATAACTGTGTAAAGTTGCACCATTCATTTTGAATTACCCTGTAGACAGGGTGTCCATAAAATCTGGGACCAATGGCGGTACCGTTTACTTTTATCTGGATTGAGAGAAGGAGAAGCACGATCATTTCAACATAACCCCATGGACTTTGCCATGTGCGAAATTTTCAAATCTGAGGTGTATGCTGTGAAAATCTGGGATCTGCAGGAAAGTACGAGGGACAGCCATACGAAAACCTTAATTTGTTTTCGTTTTTTTATCTAGAACATTTCTGCATGTAGAGATGCACAAGTTTGCTGCATTTTAGTAGCTATATATTCATTGCTGATCCACATATATTTTCAAGACTTGAGTTAGTTCCTATATATCTGAGGAAGAAGAATGTTTGGGATGCAGGCGCATTTACTTATGATGACCCATTACGAAGGTCTGTCCACCCATCAGAGGGGAAGAACCACTCCTCTTCACTGGTGCAAGTGTGTGAAGGAGGCGTCACATTTGAAGATTAAGAAAATGGCGTTATGAAGCTCACTTGAGCAGTGCTGCAACCTTGAGGTCGTTTGGATCCTTTCATTTCGAAGAGAATTTAATTAAACGTCTCAGGAAGTGTGTTGATACTGGTCGCGGGCATATTGAGCACGTTTTCATCAGTTCTCCCATTGGTTCTAGACTTCGTGGACACCCTATATACAGGGTCTGTCCTTAAAGTAGTAGGACTGATTTTTTTCTTTTCTTTTTACTGACTGACGGCGGTTACTCCACCAGTTGTTGGTTGAGGTGGGTCTAAGGAAAGGCAGGAAGCATCGCCAGTCGGCTGCCAGCCATAGCAGAGTGAAGATCGCTCGTCATCGTAACCTCTGCGAGTGCCCCTCGTCACGCTGCGTCATGGCCAAACTTTTGGAACAATAAGGGGGGAACCCCCGAATGTATCCTAACCTCCACCCGCATACATTCGAGGGTATGCGCATGTCCCAGTGCCTCTGTGAAAAAAAAACTGGGACGGCAGTTGCTCGTTTTACGGTTCCCCCGTTATTGTTACGCTCCATTACTTTATTTGAAATTTGCATTTTACATAAATCTGGAAATAAAAATTTGACAATTACAATAATATTTAATATTTAATATTTAACTTTTGGAACAGCGTTACGCCATGAAATTTTACGTGAAGCTCGGTAATACTGGTAAAGAGACCCATGAAATGATCAAGACGGCTTACGGTGATAACGCCATTGGAAGATCGAGTGTTTTTGAGTGGCACAAGCTGTTTCGGGAGGGGAGAGAGGAAGTTGAAGACGCCGCACGGTCAGGACGACCTTCCAGCTCCAAAACTGAGGAAAATGTTGCAAGAGTGAAGAATTTGCTGGACAGTGACCGAAGATTAACTGTTCGCATGATTTTTATCTCGAGGTCCTGGAACGGCTGAGGAAACGCATCGTCCGCGTCCGCCCAGCCATCGCCAACTCCTGGCGACTGCATCATGACAATGTGCCGAGCCTCACAGCCTTCCGAGTGGCGGCGTATCTGGCCCAACACAACGTTGCAACCTTGCCTCAGCCACCCTACAGTCCCGACATTGCCCCACCAGACTTTTTCCTCTTCCCCCGCCTCAAAACCACCCTGAAAAGAACATCATCACGGCTCGGTGGAAGCATTACAACAGGCCGTGACGAGGGAGCTGAACAGCATTCCAGTTTCCGCCTTCCAGGAAGCGTATACAAATTGGAAATCCCGCTGGCAGCGGTGTGTTGATGCAGGAGAATCATATTTCGAAGAATATTAAGCGTATGTATTATTTCTGTCAATATTTTTTTTTTAATTCACTCAGTCCTACTACTTTAAGGACAGACCCTGTATTATACAGTTTTTTTTTGCCGAAGTAGTTAAAACAACGAGCTACGAAGCCAGTGGTAACTAGCTTCGGATCCTGGTATAACCTGGGTCTTTGCCAAAAATTTGTCAATGTTGGTTCAATAAGCTAAGGGATTGGAGCTAGAGTTGGTCCTACTTATTGATTCCACTGTGCGATGTACCTCGACCGGGCACCAAACCCGGAAACCTTTAATTACAAGGCAACAAGGGAGGCACGTTCATTTGTTTTTGTTCCTTTCTCTCTATCATCAATCATCCCTTCATCTTCATCGTCGTAACTAACCAAGGAGAAAAAGAAAACAAGGTAACAAAATGAATTCGCGGCGAAGTGGTCAGCGAGATGCATACCATTGTTTTTTTAATGTTGTTTTAAGTACACTTTATGCACATATAGGCTAATCGGGACTGGACCTACAGTTTAAAGTGGAAGTGCCTTCACCGAGTATCGAACCCCTTTAGTGCAAGGCAACAAACGTTATCACTACGCCATCGGGGAAGCCTTGTAACGAGTGCACTCACGGTCCCCGAAATGACGTGTCAATCATACCCCGGCACGGGGCCAAACGTCGTTATGTGTACGGGAAACCGTTCGTGACTCACGGTCCAGTTATCAAGTTCGGTACTGAGACGGTCGTTTATTGTCATACTATTGCGAGGCGGAGATTAATACCTTGAAATGTTACACTGTTTTTGTTTACCTTTGGTATGTAGATTCGAACATTCATAAAACACTAATAGCATAATATCTGGTACCTGAAAAACGTCAAATAACAACACTGACGAACGGTAAAAAAGTGAATATATATTGTAACAACAAAGTAATATTGCAATCAACAACTGTTTACAAAGCCTCCTCAAACGCTCACTCATTCACTCTCTCTCTCTCTTTCACACACATGAGGTATTTTTACATGTGAAGTAAGGATACAAATCATGGATCTCATTAACATACCATTCCTTTTAATTTTAAACCTTTATGTGAATTTAGGGCATTTGTCTGCCAGCTCCTGTGCTCTTTTAAATTAACTTGAGTGCCAGCCCTCGGAAAGCGGTTAACGAAGACAATTGGGTCGGCGTGGTTAAATCTTTCGTTCGAATGAACGTATGCGTTGACTCGTAAGAACGACATTATACAAGTTTCTCGGACGGGGGTTTTACACACCAGCCTCTCTCGTCCAATGAGAACAACTACTCAATTACATAGTGATGCAAAAACTTAATTGGCTCCAGCTGCCGGAAATACACAAATCAATCGTCGGCGCGAGCAAAAATTACATCAAAAACCACTATGCAACAAATAATACTATTTCACGCACACGACCTTGCAATAAAAACAACTACGCTTTCCACAATTAAAAAGGACTCATCAGTCAACTGTTGACAAATTAAATGCCGCGACGGGGCGGTCGGTTACACAAGAAATGGAGCACACTTTGACAATTTATACTAAATATTAAAGAAATGAAATGGAGCTTCTAACTCTGAATGCAGACAATTAAATTAGAACATCTGAACATGAAATTACCCTTTTTTATAACAATACCAAAAACAATTTTTAGACGCGGAAGTTAGGTTTGGGTTTTCCTGAGTAACTTTGCAAGTAAGTGAGACGTCGGCGTTAACAGTACGGTGTTGATAATAACGGCGCACGTTTACATGTACATGAGACCCTCTGAAGTATACTGTACCAGACTCTGCTACATGGCGTGGTCCTTCATCTCTCCTGGACGCGGGACTTGCACACGGTTCCTTTGTGGCGAAATTGTCCTCCGAGGTCGATCGCGACGAAGAATAATTGCGACGATATGGTGTACTTGCACCTCCTCAGAACCTCGGGCGTTCCTCTTGTCACTAGCGTCGGGTGTACGTGGTCACGCGCCGGTTCGGAATCTCTCTGGTGGCGGGCTTCGATTCGGCGTCGTTCTGGAGGCGTCGTTCTGGAGTCGTCCTTCAATCTCTCCCTCTGGCTTCGATCGGCGTCGTTCTGGAGTCGTCCTTCAATCTCTCTCTCTGAAGACGTCCTTCGGGCTTTGGTTGGGACGTCGATCTGACGGCGTCCTTCGGGCTTTGGTTGGGACGTCGATCTGACAGCGTCCTTCGGGCTTTGGGCAGTGTTTGGTTTCGGCGTCGTCTGACTGGCTTCGGCGTCGTTGCAGGCGTCAGGGAAGCGACGCCCCCCTTCTCTATCTTCTTTAGCCCTCCATCCTTATGTAGTCCACGCTTGGCAAAAACAAATCACCGCGTAATCTTCACCAAAATAAGGCGCACACTGGTAACTCCCTATCCGCAAGTCGCTCACAGTACGTAAGGAAACGAAGTTCACGGACACAAAGCAATGGTCACGCGAGAGTGTAGCGCGGAGATGCTCTCTCGGTGAAATCCGGGTAAAAACTGTGTCTGGGGTGGTAGCACCGCATATATATAAGAGATTCAAATTCTTCCGTTGAACAGGACGCTCTAGTGGCTTGGCTTCGCTTTCTCAGGGGATGGAAATGACCTCTCTCCATTGTCTTGAAACGCGGTCAAGTGCGCGTCGTCGATCCTTGCAGGCTTGAGCTCCAGCTGATCTCTCCGGTCATCCGTGAACATGGGTTCGAACGCCCGCTGCGACTCGAGCCCGGTAGCGGCGAAAATAATCTTCCCTTATCTTCGCGTTGGTGCAAATATGTCATGTTCTAAGCGGCGGCTGTCACTCAAGAAAAACCCCATCTCCCAACTCCCGACGTCTGGCTCGGATACAAGTTTATTCACAAAAATAAAATCAAACCTCACACTTTCTTGTTTGTGCATAAAATGAATCAATAAACAAAAAAATAATTTATATCGAACTGCGTTTCACATGTCACTAGATACCGTGATAGCCTATGTGTGCCATTGTGTTTTCCCCATTAATTTCTCGTACTCATCCTTGCAATTAACCAAGAAGGTAGAAAAGTGACGTACAATAATACAAGTATACATAGATAATTGATATCCTGATAATATACGTGATTTAGATTAGCCGCGAAGCTTGACTGGACAATCAGAATGAATGTATCCTGCTTTGTTCTCTTTTTTGTTAATAACGTAAGGCTGGAGAAAGGATCTATGGTGCTTACATTACCAGACATAGACCGAATAAGATATAAAGATAGAATTAGCTGCATGACTCATCTTAATATGTATATTGTGCAGTTTAGAAATGAAATATCATAAGCAGGTATTGGATTTATATGCACTAACAAGGCGAAACTATGCTGCAAATACAGTGTCTAGTGGGCCTCCTTCGTAATAACATCGCCAACTTGTGATCAAGGAGTCGTGGGTTTGATACGCAGAAGAGGTATATTGCGGTTTGGATCCCACTCTAACTGTAGGCGCAATCCCTCCCGAGTAGCGTACATGGGCATATAGTAGATTTAAAATCTAATAAACTCAATGCAGTACCTAGAACCAAATTATTCTGCATGGCCAAGGAAAAAACATGCAAATATGCATAAATTAGCATATGCTGACGACCTAAAAATACTGTTCTCTCTATTTTGCTTGCATCCTTACACACTTCAGATCTCCGACTCGTTCATGTCCAGTTAAAGAAACGTACGTCCCTACTTTCCACCGAACACAGCAGGTCAATATCCGAGGCCATTAAATAATAACACGGACTTAAAATTCTTTGGAATGATTAATGATGGAAGGCAGTTGTCAACTCTCGATGTGAACTACTGACAGCGTCAATCGTCTTCTGCCTTCAAACCTGGCGTCTCCAATGGCAACGGACCCCAACACAACACAAGCTTTTTGCCTCCCTCTTGGTCACGCTGTCTTTGCTTATGTGTTTATTGTTGCCTGGAAAATAGATGTTACCGAATTTCAATTTGGTCAAGGATCACTAGCTCCGAATAGAGAGATTTTTATAAACGATATATTGCCCTCCAATTTCAGTACAGCGAAAAGCTGCCTGGTATTTCTTTTTATCTTTTGAATTTCATGAACCTTTGTGGGATAATAGCAGCAACAAGTGCGAGAAGAAATCCAATATGGATAAATGGAAGAGTGGCAATATTTTCTGGGGGACAATCACATTTAATATTATCATACATAAAGTGCATATTTTCAAACGAAACTTCAAACGATTTCGCAACCATCAGAAGCAATATTAACCCACGTATGAATAATCAAAAATCCTTCAGAGTTGTCAGAAATTATTTTCGTTTCACTTCTAACCTTACTCAGCATAATCATTTTTTTCTAGTTTGCTGCTATTATTGTTTCCATTGTCTTATCATATTCCTATATTACGTTGTCATTTAATTTCTTTGTAAGCTTTAACTTTAATTTGTTTTTGTTTTCTTTTGTGTTAGGTGACAGGGAGCTTACAGACCAAAGAGACAAGCGACACGCGCCAGGCAACAAACGACACCCGTCAATTGGAAACGAGCTTTCATAAAATAAACACAATCTTCTGTAGGTACTGGAGCGACAAATGTCCTTCCCCTTCATAATCCAGATCTGATCAGACAAATGAGCATCGAGTTTTGGTAATGCAATGTGAACCAGTGACCTCACCAAGGAGAAAATACCGTGCAGGCAAAGAGCGGAACTATTTTGTGGAATACGGGGTCAATTTTTAAGATGCACTTAAATACCATATAAAACTGCATAGCTGTGCATACTAAAACATAATTTCTTTATCCGTTTTATGTTGTTTACTGGAGGAAGCTGGCGTCCGGACTGGTCGACCTGGATGTGAGGTCTGTCCCTCTCCCCCTTCTGGCTTCGTAAGTGACCAAGACTTGATCTTATTAATGAAAAGTGATGCGGAAACCTTTGTGGCTCTGTTGAACTGATGGCACTAAATTGAGTACGGAAATGGCCATTTCCTGATGGAAATTTCCCACTTCGTCACAATTTATAAACTCGCATCCCTTGTTACATATCACATCACTTATATTTTTCGTGTTGTGCATGTCGTGGTCGATGTAACAGCTGTTTTTAGTGTATTCGGGTGCTGAACATCTGCATATTGCAACACTGCTGTTCACTGTGAGTTTACATACACGTGTAATTTATTCCAAAAATTCGTCATGCGCCAACGACGTACAATTCCGCGTCTCTTCGTTTAGCTCCGGCAAACATCATGCTCGGTCCAACTGTAGCCCAGCGTGGAAAATGTTCCGCGTGGCGGCGCGGTACGTGGGCGGACTACCTCCGGAAAGGAACATTGAGTTTTCCACTCGGATGTTCGAGGTGGCGGTTTCTGGCGTCTCAGTGGGCTTTACAACTCTCATATTTTACGTTGACTTTTTTAGCATCCACTCTTCCTAGGAATTGCTTTTCCGTAGAGATCGTGCTAATTTCTGTAAACTTCTTTTCAACCTATTGCTTCCTCGTCTAACCGTATCACGTATTCCTTTTCGTAGTTCACGGATGATTTTGGGTCGATTCGGTAACCGAGTGTGTTAAGAACGCCACCGAACAGTGGCAGACGCAGGGTTTGTGGTATGGATGGGTCCCTGCATTGGTTTAACAATTTAACTGGGCCACATCTTCAAGGGAGCAACACTTTTTATATTCATATTATTATTAACTCGTGCAAACAAGAATACATTATAAAAAAAATAAGAAGTCTAAACATTGAAGTTAAAAAGTATACATATTGAAATGCTGCATTGAAAATGTGTTCAATTTTAGTTGATTCTGGAGTTAGTAGAGCGCGCTCAGAGATCATGGGTCAAATCTTCCAAGGTTTATCATCATATTCATCATTAAGTATACACCAGGGTTGTTTTTAATAAATTCAATTCCGGTCAAGGCGAGAAAATCAGCAAGTAAAAATGGGTTCTGGACCGTAAAGAACTTTTGTTTAAAGAATTTCAATTCGGTCCAGAAACATTTTTTCAGATGAATTTAAATACGGTCCAGGAATCCTTTTTTCAATTTAAAAATACGCAACTTGGACTGAATTTAAATTGAGCGAGAAAAAATTTTCCGGCCCTGTTGCGGAAGCCAATAGAACCCATTAGAATGCATGGGTTCCTAGGCCTGATATACACTATCATTGACTTTTTAACGCAAGAATTTAATGTAGTGGACTAGCCTGATTTTTGGTGAACCCTGATCACCCTGGCCCAGTCTTGACAAGCGCGCACCTCTCCATCGATGTTTCTGAGTTCGAGTCGAGGCATGTACATGCTTGTTCTTTGTGAGAGTCCATCATCCTCATATTCGCGATTAAACCAGAATTAGAAGAAGAGCGACGTTAAGTAACAAAAATACAATGTAAACACGACTGATTTGGGTGCGTAGTTAAAGCCATATTCTCTTGTGTGGCAGACTGTGGATTCAGGCAAGGTATTGGAGTCGGAATCCACAATGCTGCATATGAAATCTGGTTCTGGAATCTCAATTTCTGGTTCCTGGCTCTAATATCAGAATCTCAAATTATGGACCAGATAACCAAATCCAGAATCTTAGATCGGACATCCTATATGCGAATTCTGGATCGTGGATCTCATATCCGAATCTTAAAAAAATCAGGTCCACGGAATCCTAATTCAAGTATAATACCCAAGAAACTTAAAATATACAAAACAGTAATTTTGCCTGTAGTATTATATGAACGCGAAACTTAGTCCCTTATATTGAAACAGGAACATAAATTAAGAATATTTGAAAATAAAATCCTTAGGAAAATATTGGACCTAAAAGGGATGAGGAGACAGGTGAGTGGAGAAGGTTACATAATTTAGAACTGCATAATTTGTATTCATGTCCAGATATTACTAGAATAATTAAATCAAGAAGACTTAGGTGGGCAGGCCATGTGGCACGAATGGAAGAGGAAGAAAGAGTTTACAGGATTCTTGTTGGGAAACCTGATGGTAAGAGACCCGTAGGAAAGCCAAGACGAAGATGGAGGGATAACGTTGAGATGGACCTAAAGGAAATCGGTAAAGATGGAAATGAGTATATAGATCTTGCTCAGGATAGGGACAGACGGAAGGCCTGTGTTGCTTCAGCCATAAACTTTCGGGTTTAAGAAAGATAGAGTTAGTTAGTTAGCATTGCTAATTCAAACTTTACGGTGGTCATGTTGAACTCAGTTTTTGTACAGATGAAGGCTGGATGTTACATTCACGAAGACCAAGGCCGTCTCAAATGCTTCTTCGCATCTTCACATCTTCTCCATCGCAATGAACGTAACGATAGAAATAATCGGCGTTGAGTAAGTTAAGAACGAACATTTCCCAGTTACGTTCCACCCGTAAGTTTTAGCAAAGGAAGTTGGCGGAAATCACCCATTATACTCCCAGAAACGCAAACTTCCTCTTCTCTCCTGCGACGATACTTTCGGCAAGAAAATTTCCACGGCTCGTCTTCGAAAGGTTAAGTTTTTGAAATATCCAGTCTTTAGGGGAAGGCAAACTGTTTCCTTCTTAAAAGACTCGCTTCGGAATTCTGCAGGGCTCCTCCCAAGCATTTTGAAGCTTCTGTTTGTCGATGAGTCTGTGCCTGGAATCTCTAATTAGATGACATAGGAATTCCGGATGCTGCGAGCAGACAGTTTCTCCTTTGTGCCGGGAGTAGTTAGAGAGAGGAGGGCGTGAGTTTGCAGAGCGTCCCTGCTTCTGCTCAACTTTAAAAAAAATAGAAAACAATTGACAGTGCGAAGCTGCTGTCCGTGGAAGTGGAGTTGTATCGCCTCCAAGTCACCCCATTACTCTAATCTATCTCTTTCATTCTTAGGATGTTTGGTCTTCAGGAATTGCGGGTGGGAGATTCCGTTGATTAATCTCTTCAAATTCTTCCTTTCACGACTCCACCATGCCTTTGCTTCCCTCTCGGAGGTACCCGAAGGTGCATTGTCGACAGACTGCTCAGGCTTATAGATGGAAATTAACTTTTTCGCTTCTCTTAAAGTTTAAAAAAGTCATCCATCAAAAAGGTGTAATGCTCGGTGAGTGCCTCCACTTTGACGCAAACCGTTATGTGTGTGTATTAGGGGTGTGCGATGTCCGTTGAACCGTGAAAACTAGGGGCTCGGCCTGCGACTCGCTGCTTCCGGTCTTGCCACGTTCCACGTACAGCTGTACTCTGCTGAATAAAAATCTGTATAATTCGGAATGTGGATTGGCAATGATAATGCATTTTAAAAACAGATGCAAAGAGCTTCAAAACAACACCAATATTGTATTTATAGGACTACCCAATATTAAGAAAAAGTTGTTTCGCAAAATTGAAGAAAACTGTTTTTTGACAAATTTTGAGAACTTGAAAATTAAGAATTGTGTTTAAAACATTTCTGCCTCCACTGTACTAAAATTTCACAACGGTCAGACAAACCGTTTTTCATTTACAGAATTTAAATAATAGCGAACGTTTGCAAAACTCAAAAAAACCGACCCTTTTTTTGTTCTCAAGACGATAAAAAATATAAGGTCTACTCGAAAAAAATATGATTAGCATAGATTAACGCAGAACTGAATAAGCTAAATTTTGATGTTACTTTTTTATGTAGGTCTACTGGTTAATTTTTAATTGGAGTCCAAACTCGAGTATCTATAATTTTTAATCCGACAGTAGCAGTGTTCATGAACAAAGTGATACTCGTAGATGTTTATGGGAAGGAAGCAAGGCGAAGTCAGTTTATATTTAAATAGTAGACTCATGTATGAACTTGACTGCAGTGCAAAGGTATTTTGAATTTAAATGACTTGTAATAATAATGATACGTTAACATTTATGACTGAAGAGAATATATGAAGTACGCGTATTACTCTGCCTCTCAGTGCCCAAAGTGGAAATTACTATCTGGTGAGTAGTGTAAAAGTATATACTACTGGCTCGATAAAGTATGAACCCCCCTCAGGCAGATTTGGCTACACTTAAAACTAGCTCAACATGCCCATATGAGCTTTTTGCTCAAGTGTGGTACTCTGTCTAATCCAAGATTTTTGTAAAAATGCCCTCGGGAATTTCCCGGGAAAGTATGACCCCCTCAGAATGATTTGGCTACACTTACAAAAGCTGCATCTGTGAGATTGTTGTCCATAAGCTTGTTAAAAATAAGCCCCTCTTGATATTGTTTTTGGCTACACTTAAAACTAGACCAAACGTATTAACACACCCACACACACACACACCCACACACACACACCCACCCACACACACACACACACACACCCACCCACACACACACACACACACAAGTAGTATAAAAGTATATACAACCAGGACCACTTATAGGTGTAGAAAAGAAGAGCTCAAATGATTAAACAGCCCGATTTGCCCACACTTAAAATTATGCCAAGATCCTCTTATTCCCCATTTCTTCAAGTGTGATATGCTCTTAATCCCCAAGAATTTTGAATCCTAGTGTAGAAAAGAAGAGTTCATATGCCCCGATTTGCCCACACTTAAAATTATGTCAAGAGGGGGCATATAGCCCAATAGGCCATGTGTGTACATATTTAAATCTAAAGAATTTTGAATTCTAGTGTAGAAAATAAGAATCCCCCTCAGACAGATTTGCCCATGTGTGTAAAAGCTACATCTCTCAGTTTGTTGTCCATAAACTTGTTAAAAATATGCCCTCTCTTGATATTGTTTTGACTACACTTAAAACTAAGGCAAAATGCCACACACACACACCTACACACCCACACACACCCACACACACACACACACACACACACACACACACACACACACACACACACACAAAGCACATTGTTGAACTCAACTGATATTTTTTATTAAGTATAGAGTTTTGATTTGAACCCCAAGAAATTTTATATAAATACCAAAGCCAAAAATATTCACACACATACACACACACACACACACACACACTAAATATACAAAACACACTGCTGAACCCAACTGATATTTTTTATTAAGCATAGAATTTTGAATTGAAGCCCAGGAAATTTTATATAATAAACAACAACAAAAATGCCGAATCAAAAATATTGTAATCAATGCAATGAGAATATATCCAGCCCCAATTGGGTTAAGCACCAAAAGAATTGTAATCCAGATAAAAGCAGAATTCTCACAAAAATATGCCCAAAATGCCATAGAAAATATAACATGAAATATTTCTCTTATACTTGTTCTGCACAGTCATCAACATTTCCAAACAAAATTGATTGGAAATATTTGTGTGATTGCTCTCTATAACTTAGATTGCAAGGCCATATTTTGTAATTTTCTAGACCAGGAGCTAGACCCTGTGCACCAGAAACAGGCCATAAAATGCCTCTCCACAAATTATGTGAGCATCATGGAGCACACAATACACTTTACAATTTTGAGAATCTCAATTTAAATTCAGGAACAAGAGATTTGGATTTGATGTATCTGGAAATATCTCTTCTTTCAAAAAATGTTTGCATCTTGAATCAACCTGCAAACAACATTACATGTTAGGCTGGGCTATCTCAACAGCAGAAGCATGCAGCTTAGTGGTTTCCTGCACTCACACTCTGTAAATACATTCCATGATTTTATTATCCTATTAAAGCACCCAATGCTGCAATTTTTAAATTCTTGCTGAAGAAGATACATGATTATCTCAGTCATGTTCAACATCTGAGAATTGTATGCATCAAAATATTGCAGGTGATGATTAAAATCTGCACCACTATACAACATTCCACTATCTGTTGTAACAAATTCTGCCTTTTGGAACCTATCCAGATGCATCATCAAAAATCTAAAATGTTTCCAGTTTGAGCTCTGATTGGGAAGAATCTCAAAATCATGGAATCTCCCCACACTTGCATGATTTGAAAACCATCCTCCATAATAGGAAAAATCAATATAATAATAAAAAAACAACAAACTGTCCCACAATTCTCCTTCAAGAATTATACTTGTGGCACTCAAAATCAGTGATGTATTTCAAGTTTAGATAATTGAATTTTTGTGTGCTGTTCAGGGCCCAGCGGAACTCTGTTTCATTATTGATTGAAAATAAATCATACTCTGAGAGTGTTGAGAATCTAATTTTGAAATCAGGAAGAAGAGATTCAGATCTAATATATTTTGCAACATCTCTTCTGTCAAGAAATGACAAAAGCATTGATCCTATTGTGCACCTACACAATTGTGGAGAGCAATCATGTAGATATAAACAGAAATTGTACATGGCTCTGTGTACCTCCCGATCAGAATTTGAGGTTGAGATTTGAAGATTGCAAAAAATTGCAGTTTAAAGGTTCAAAATATCTCAAATCATGAAATTTTATCTTCAAACTCAGCAAATACAGAATAATCTTATTTGCATTTATGACCCCTGAGATATATTTTCCCCTTCTAACAAAATCCGCACCAGAAAACACCAAGCCTGTATCTGTGGTTACAAATTCAAAATCATCATAGGATTTCAAATAAGTATCATAATTTAAATGTTTCCAGTTCTCAGATATGTCAAATGGGATATGAAAACAATACATTGATTCAAAATATTTTGTTGTGAACCAATAATTTTTTCTGTAACAATCATAAAAACCTACAAATAGCCCAACAATTCTCCTGTGCAACAGATATATGTATTTATCCTTCTTGCCCAACAATCCCAGATGTATGCATCCAAATTCATGGTCACTGTCAAGCACCCACCTAAATTCTGTCTCATTTCTAACTGCAAACACATCATATTCACATAAATCGGAAAATGCAAGCTTGAACCTTTCCAACAGTGATTCCGATTGTATATATTGTGACAAATTCCTTCTCTCAAAAAACATTGCAACAAGTGCTGTGTGTTATTCTTCTAAAACAATGCACATTCAAAAATGCAATGCTGTAATTTTTTAAGAGCATGCCCAACACTATGCTTAATAATATTGTTTCTTTGTTGCTGATAATCCCGATTTATTTCCAAATCACACTGCCCGGGATACATGTTTGCTGAACAATATTGCAAAATTGGAACTGTAGCAACTATGTATGTATTATTGGGAGCTTAGATAATTGTTCCCCACACCTGCATCTTTCATTCCAAGAGGTTTTGTCTAGGCACAGTGCAAGGCACTTACTGCTGCAATTTCTGAATTTTTGCCTCAGAAAATACAGAACAAGCTTATTCAGGCATTTGTGCTTTATATACCCAACAAGATCCGGGTGGAAATCATCTGCACTGAACAAGTGCCCATCATCTGTGGTCACAAATTCAACATTCCTATTAAACAGATTGGGATTGGAAATTATTCTGTTCAAAAATTTAAAATGCACCCAATTTAAGCTCTGATCAGCCATGAGCTCTAAATCATAATCTTCATATCCATCACAACAATTGCTGTACCAACATTCATCAAACAATTTCAACCTGCAGAAATAATAATCGCTCCCAGTGTGGTGATGCACAAACAATCCACAAATTCTCTTAAACTTGTTGTACATAAATTTTTCAAACTTGCTTACATCCTTCAGTGACAAATATTGAAAATTCTTGTCACTGTTAAGAACCCAGTGCATTTCAGTCTCATTCTGAACTGCAAACAAATTATACTCGGACAGGTTCAGGAACCTAAGCCTAAAATCTTGAACAAGTGATTCGGATTTTATGTATTTTGAAATTCCCCTTCTGTCAAAAAAATTCTGCATTATGACAAGCTTAGTGGCAATGTGAACAATTTCCTGTCACATTGGCATGTATTTTGTATGTTGTGCGCTTCAAGTGACAGGCATATGCATTCATGCTCACAATTTTTAAATTTTTGCCTAAACATATACATTAGAATCTCACTGAAATTTGTTTATTTTGAAAATTTGTTCATGCCTGGCATAAAATCTTCAAGTCGATACAAATTGCCCTCATCTGTGGTGACATATTCAATATGATTCAGGGGTAGAGGTACAGAAATTCTGTTGGTGATATTATAGTGGATCCAGTTTAGACTCTGTGGCATAATTATGTCCATTCTGTACACAAAACAATTCTCATTGCAATTGTTGTACCAGTAATCATCATACATTGCAAATCCACAATGCCAATAATAATACTCTACAGAATAATGCACAAAAAATCCAACAATTCTTTTGCATGTATTGAACATGGATATTTCAAATCTTATTAGGGATTTCAGGGACAGGTAGTGAAAGGCAAAATCACTTGAAAGCACCTATTGCATTTCAGTTTCATTCCCAACAGAGAACAGGTCATGCTCGGACAGATTCAAGAACCTAAGCCTGAAATCCCCAATAAGTGATTGTGATTTGATGTATTTTGAAATTGCTCTTCTGTCAAAAAAATTCTGCATATTTAATAATTACACACTGGCATGAATATGCAAGGAACAGAATCATGAAAACCCATTACTCAATGCATTCCGATACAGCCTCATTGTTTATGATTGTTGCAAATTTTGAGATGAAACTGTTTTTATGTGATTCAAGGCCCATCAAAGATATTACACAGTGAACAATTACAGTGTCACTTGTTTCATCCAAAACAATATTGTATATGAGATGGGGTAATTTTTTCAATTTAATATATTCCAATCTGTCAAGTTGCATGAAGCACTCAACTGCAAGAACCCTCTCGGTGTTATTTTTTGCTGTTCTGAAAAGGAGGTAGCATGAAACAATGGCATTTACAGATTCTGAATTGTATATAATTTTTGTAGAGAAACAATCAACATAGTTGATAGAGCTCATATAATTAGATTTTTCTGCTGAGGTCTTGGAATATCCTATATTCTCTATGCATTCATATGTGATGATATTATCAGGTGCTTTGTCCTGAAATTCTACAAAATATATTTTTGTTGTTCCTACAAGGGCCATAACATAAAAATCATCATAGTACCCAACCTCAGAGTATACATACCTGAGCAACTGATTGTATTTGTGGGTATTGAGCTTGAACAGATTGATCTTATTTTCAGGGGGGCTCACAATGTTGTCACAGAACCTGAGGATCCCATCACTGCTCAGGGATGTGCTTAGCTCAGGTCTGAAAATCTTGTTGACATAACATTTTGTGCCTTTATTTGAAATTTTAACAACTATTTTGAAATCTACAAGGCTTATCTCTGTGACATAATTCCCCAGGATGCTGACAAGTTGTTGATTTGTATTCAATGCATCTATGATGCTCACTTACATAATTTGTGTGGGGACATATGGGTTCTCTTCAAAACAAACAGTTCTGTGATTAAAATTATCTGAAAAATCTCTTGCATTTGTTTCATATATACTGTAGACAAGATACTGATTGTTTATATATTTTACAATATAATCTTCAGACATCTTGCAAGTGGGGGCAACAGAATATCTATGGGTTATATTTATATCTAGGCTTTCACTATTCTGTACAGTCCATATGTTGGGAACAAAAAATTCATTCTATACCTTCAATCCTGTTTCTGATCTATTTCTGCACTCCCTGCTGTCCCTGCTGTGTCTGTTGTTTCTGCTGTGTCTGAAAATATTTTTAATTTAAATAATTGTTTCCCACAATTGTTTCCCACAATTGCATCTTCTGCTAAGATTATTTCCACCTAGAATTTTTGCAATACAATCAGAATCACAATCTTTGAATTTTTGTCTTATAAAATACATTATAATCTCATTCAGGTATATATGTTTAGAGTACCACACACAATCAGGATCAAAATCATCCCCACTATACAAATGGCCAGCATCTGTTGTGACAAATTCAATATCATTATAAATTGTAGATATTCTAAATTTGTAATGCATCCAATTCAAGCTTGGATATGAATCAATCCTCATCCTATGCTCTGAAAACAAATTGTAGCAATTTCCCCACCAGTGATTCCTAAACACTTTGAGCATGAAATAATACCAGTAATCATCTGTGTAAAAATTCACAAAATATCCAGCAATTCTGCCATAATTATTGTACACAATTTTTTCAAACTTGCTTATATATTTAAGGCATAGGTAGTGAAAAGGCAATTCACTGTTAAGCACCCACTGCATCTCTGTTTCATTGCAAACTGCAAACAGGTCATACTCAGAGAATCCAGATAATTTGATTCTGATATTTTCCACCATTGTTCCTATATAAACGTTTCAACGTATGTTGAACATATGTCAAAACTCTATACTTAATAAAAAAATATCAGTTGGGTTCAACAATGTGCTTTGTGTGTGTGTGTGTGTGTGTGTGTGTGTGTGTGTATGTGTGTGTGTGTAGGTGTGTGTGTGTGTGTGTGTGTGTGTGGCATTTTGCCTTAGTTTTAAGTGTAGTCAAAACAATATCAAGAGAGGGCATATTTTTAACAAGTTTATGGACTACAAACTGAGAGATGTAGCTTTTACACACATGGGCAAATCCGTCTGAGGGGGATTCTTCTTTTCTACACTAGAATTCAAAATTCTTTAGATTTAAATATGTACACACATGGCCGATTGGGCTATATGCCCCCTCTTGACATAATTTTAAGTGTGGGCAAATCGGGGCATATGAACTCTTCTTTTCTACACTAGGATTCAAAATTCTTGGAGATTAAGAGCATATCACACTTGAAGAAATGGGGAATAAGGGGATCTTGGCTTAGTTTTAAGTGTAGGCAAATCGGGCTGTTTAATCATATAAGCTCTTCTTTTCTACACTTATAAATGGTCCTGGTTGTATATACTTTTATACTACTTGTGTGGGTGTGTGTGTGTGGGTGGGTGTGTGTGTGTGTGGGTGGGTGTGTGTGTGTGTGGGTGTGTTAATACGTTTGGTCTAGTTTTAAGTGTAGCCAAAAACAATATGAAGAGGGGCTGATTTTTAACAAGCTTATGGACAACAATCTCACAGATGCAGCTTTTGTAAGTGTAGCCAAATCATTCTGAGGGGATCATACTTTCCCGGGAAATTCCCGAGGGCATTTTTACAAAAATCTTGGATTAGACAGAGTACCACACTTGAGCAAAAAGCTCATATGGGCATGTTGAGCTAGTTTTAAGTGTAGCCAAATCTGCCTGAGGGGGGTTCATACTTTATCGAGCCAGTAGTATATACTTTTACACTACTCTGGTGGAGGAGTGCCTTTGTCAGTTTGGGTAAAGTTTGGGGAAAGGGGTACTGTAATATAAGATCGCTATAAATTGTAACTACACTAAGTATAGCAGAAGTCCCATTAACATATTTCATCAGCGGTCTTGTTGTCTCAATGATTAAAACATGTTTTGAAGTACTGCCAATCATCTTACTTATTACATACGTATATGCTGAAAAATTCTTGATATTATTCACATAAATGTTCATTACAATACAAAGCATGGGCTTAATTTAACATTGGACAACCAGGGCATGAGAATAATGAAATAACATTGCATCTTGTAAACTGAGACTAATCATAGACCAATCAACCTAGTACATGTGCATTCTGCGGCTGCTCAGGAAGAACAACTCCTCCCCGAGCAGACATCACGTGATCAAAAATAAAGGACAATCAAATACACGATAGTATCAGATCCTGTACATTTTATATTCCCCGTAACGAGCAGGTCACAGTATCCATGGAAATTATCCTGGTGGAGAATGTTCTATGAGAATTTTCTTAACTAGGGGATTGCATCACCCCACGGTTCTCTCACTTTGAGAAAAAAAAATTCTGCGGGACCCTTGCTTATGGTCACTGGACTAGGCTCCAGTTACTACGGTTTAACTGGATGCTATACAGTATTGGTTTGTGAGCATGCGATTCATTTCTTTGCACAGCATATTTCCTAAAGATTCATTTTATCTCAAGTTTCCGATTGCGATTGTGATAATTGCTTTTTTTAAATTATGGAGTAATAAAAGCAAGTATTCTGTTGTCGTAATACCCATAATACTTTTTTTATGTTTCAAATGCTGCACGCTAGTTTGCCCGTAGAATTCTATTTCATCTATGATACTTGAGATAAAATTTGTTCTGTTTGTACATTCACTTCTCTGATTCTCAATAGCACCAATGGTATTCTTAGTCTCCTCATTAATTTCAAACTTATTTCCTCCCTCTCTTCAAAAGTTCGCAGGTGATGAATTCTGTTTATGAAGTTACCAATTACGCTGTATATATGCTACATCGTCATTGAAGTGGGTTCTAATTCTGCTACTCCCAGTATCAGGCCAAGAACCCAGTAGTAAAATAGAAAACGTTCTATACTGATCGAAAGCCCAACTGGCGGCTGACCTACATTTTGCTTGCTACAGAGCTATATCTGTCCACCAATCATCTTCGGGGGTGTGTACCTCGACGAGTGTCAACGATCTCAGTTGCGAAGTGAGGTAACATCGCTCTTCCGTCGCCACTTTGCCAAGCGTACGTCTGTTTTTTGTCAGTTGCTTTCATTGGCTTGTTTGTACAGTGTTTTGGTGTTTTGTGCACTAATTTCCCGTGCTTTCTGTACTATTGTACAACTTTTATCCAGTAACGACTCCCCCCCCCCCCCCCCCCCACCGTTTTACAGTACGTTTGACAACATGCTGTGTATCCGACGCTCATTTGTTTCGTCCCGTCAGCAACTTTCGGTTGCCTTGTGATTCCCGATGTCAGCCGAAGAGAATTCCACTGATCGCTGATTCGTTGTTTCCCAGCCGCCAGTTGGAATTGCGAGCGGTATAGTTACCAAATCTCAGGGTGCGAAATCACTGCAGATTGGTGGGGAGGGAAGGAGCGGAAATACAGATAGACACACAAACACACACACACACTATATATATATATACCTGTACTTATATATAATGTCATTAAATATATATCAATTATTAAATAATCAAATTATATTATAAAATATACAATATATTATATCGACTGTCTTTCATTCAAAATGTAATTGCAAATTGAAGATTTTAATGTACTCCTGATGCTATGAACAACGATTTGCGTAAGGGAGGAGGGGCAAAAATTAAGAGGCATTAAGAAGATAATAGTTTCCTGTATAAAATTCACATATAAATGCTATTACGTGTTTTATTAATATTTATATACTTCGTGGTTGCTAACGAAAGGCGATGTGGAGAAGAAATAACAAGTCGGTCTAATTTCTGCGTTCTAAGGATTGCTGGGTTCAGTGTCCTAAGAGATCAGGCTCTTTGTTGTCCGTTTTTCCTTTTGTATGTTAAACCAAAAATTCTCACCCCCGGAAGAATTTGGTGGGAAGGGGGAATTTCAGGACAAGATTGTTGGTAAGGGGAATTCCATCCCGTCCCCTCCCCGGGATTTCGCACCCTGCCAAAACTACCTTCCCAGTGAATAGGAACGTAAGAGTTTCTAGCCTAGTTAGGTCCTTAGAATTCGGGCTTTACTATGAAAATATAAATTTCCAAACACTGTTCAGGTCTACCGTGGAACCAACAAGTTTGGTTTCTTCATCTCATTTCCTTTATTTTCTCAGAACTTCCGCTAATTTGGGGACGAATGCCTGTAGTGAAACAATGCGGAGGATTGCCCCCCCCTCCCCCCAGCTCCCGTCTCAAGAATTCAGCCGGTCAGATTCATTAGGTTCCCCTTCAGCCACCGCCCAGGAATAGCAATTACCGTCAGCTGTTAATTATGAGTCTCCGTGATGAAAAATTCTGAGACGTTCTTAGTCAAAATTTCATTGTTGCTCGCCAAAAGTAACAATGAGTTTAAAAGGATAATTGACTTCTTCTGCCGAGTTCATTGTGCCATTATTCTAAGAGTTGTAGTCTTCTTACCCCGTGCGCAATTTTTGGTGATACTTTTCTGCGTCGTTGTTGGTGTAAGTAGGCTTACCATACGTCCGGGATTAGCCCGGACAGTCCTCGTTTTTTAGTGCTGTCCGGGGTCATGTCCGGGGTTGCTAAATGTCCGGGGTTTTGAGAATCTGAACATGAAAATATCTACCGGTATTGAATATTCACGACCAGAATTTAAAACAAACAAGCCATTTCTGAAAAGTATAACTGAGTCAACTAACAGATAATGCTTCCTAGAACATAGAGGTTTCCTAAACATCAGAAAATGTATTATTCAATTAAACATTTGAAAATTAGTTGATTGATTTTAGAAAATAATGCTAATATTTTTTCTTGTACAATTAATAGTTTAATGTTCCAATAAACTTTTAAGGCTTTTAAGTAATTTCAATTTATTTTTATAAAAAAACTGAAATTCAGCATGAGTTGATCGCGAATATGTCCTGCGTTGGACCCAAAAAAATATGGTAAGCCTAGGTGTAAGTGAGCTTTCAGATCGAAGCGACCCATGATATACGACAATCGACATATGACACTTGGAAACCAATCTTCGGAAATGCATCTTTCCATACCGAAGCGACACGACCGTGTGTGTCGGTCATGTCTATTGGGTTGGTGCGAATGAAATCTCCGGCCCAGGTGGGTCATTGCCAAAGGCCAAAAGAAATCAAAACTACAATACCTGGTTAATCAAAATAGTCGCCGTCTGCAGCCACACACTTTTGCCATCGCTCAGCCAACAATTGGATTCCATGGCGAAAAAAGTCTGCGACGCAAAGAACTCCTCAACGGCATGTTGCACCGGCCAATCATCAGCGAAGGTCTTTCCTGTCAGGAAGTGATCGACATTCCGGAAGAGATGGTAGTCAGCGGGAGAGAGGTCGGGAGAATATGCTGGATGAGGAAGGGTTTCATATTGCAACTCATGGAGAGCCTACACCGTCCTTTGTGCGACATGTGGCTGAGAATTGTCGTGCAACATGAGGACACCATATCTGTGAACCATTGCTGGATGCTTGCGTAGAAGTTTGCGGTGCATTTCATGGAGTTCAGCACTGTAAATATCTGCATTGATGGTTTCACCTAGCCTGAGAAAGACATGATGGATCACACCCACCATAGACCACCATACCAGCAACAACACCTTCCCTGGGTGGAGAGGTGGTTTCGGAAACCGCCCTGGACGTTGATCACGATCCAACCATTGTCCTGATCGTTTACGATTGTCACAGCAGATCCATTTTTCATCTGAAGTGACAATCCAATGCAGGAAGCCATCCCGGTTATTCCTTACACTCAGAGAACTGCACACCTCCAGACGGAGTCTTGTTGGCCGGTGTGAAATCATGTGGTACCCACGAGTCCAACTTTTTCACTTTAGCGATGGTGTATGCCTAACTCGTCTGCAATGGCGCGAACACTTTTCCAAGGGTCCGCTTCCACGGGGTTTCTGAGGAGCTCATCTGAACATGATGTTGGTCGATGGGCACGGGGCTCATTTTGCAATGTTGTGTCACCGGAACGAAATGGTGCGTTCATTTGCCATTCCTGGCTCAAATGCACTGTTAATGTTTTTGGTGGCTTGGTGAGCAGAATGTCCCAGTTTGAATTCGTAAAGAAAAATCACTTGCAATTGTGTGTTCTCCATGGTGCACTTTAAGACGACCCTGTTCAGCAAACACACTGCCTCCTGACTGTCTGGGTGCTCCAGCCTGTTTGCTGGATGTATACAGAGTTTATGACCCGTGACCTCAGTCAATCCCTGTGTTGTGTTGATGATGCGAGTTTCCCACCATACGTCAAAGCGGACATTTCATTCGCACCAACCCAATACTTGTTGCGAATGTGTAGGTCTATATTTATATTCATTTTTACATTGTATCTTTAATTTGTTCCTTCTTCCTTTGATTTTTACTTACCAAGTAACATATAGGGATGGACAGTATCGGAAATTTGATATCGCGATATATTGTCAAGATAATATCGTCACAGACGATACGATGCGATATTTTTTCCGTATCGTGATATCGGCGCTATATAGTCTCCACGATATATATATATTGCTAAAATATCGTGACGATATATAGCCGATACGATATATATCGCCAAAAGATCGTGTCGATATATAGTCTAGTTGATATCGCCTGAACGATATTTTTTCAATATCGCGATATATCGTCTGGACGATATATCGCCCAACACTAGTAACAAATTTTGTTTGTTTGTTTCCTCTCTCCCGTCCTTCTTCCATACATACTAATTTACTTCTTTTATTTCTTGCTTTGTTTCTTTCCTTCTTTCTTCATCGAGCAATCCATCTTCCCATAGAAAAAGTACGCTGGGCTGGGGTACATATTCCTTACCAAGATTTTCTGTGACGGTTTCCTCCATTCAAGCGACGGCGGTTCCTTTTCCCAATCGACGCCTATCCGCATTTCCAAAGCCGACCCCGTTGGCAAGTGGTCCTCACAGTGAGCTATGATGCCAGGGATCCCGTGTTCGAATCCCAGGCTGGGCATGAATGTTATCTGTGAGTGTCACTTCATCAATTCCATCATGTCCTAAGTCACCCTTACCTTGGCCGTTAGCCAGAAGTGGTAGAAAAGCGAAGTTAAATAAACCAAATGAATCAATCCACGTGTGTGCTGTGCTGTTTCCGTGTGCCTTCTGCGCTCCGGCCAGCTGTCTCTCTGACAACACGGCTGGAAGGAACATGACGGATACATGCTGGTAAGACGGTAGGATATTGATTTGCAGAGACCATCTTGGTTAGTGAATACCTCGCCTTCCATGTCCCGAATCTTCGAAGGCGGTTATCTGCCGTAAAGCTTCTCGTCCACTTCAGAGAACTAAATGCATCATATCGATTGATGCACCAGAATGCATGGATTGATGCAGTAAAGTGTGTTTTATGGCTTCTTCAAAGAATCCGATTCACATTTGCATCAGTTGATGCATTTTAATGCACCTTGATGCGTTTTGATGCACCAGAATTCATCTTTTTTGATGATGCACTTAAAAGTTTGGTCTGAGCTACATAAACTACATAAACTCTGTAGCTCAGACCAAACTTTTAAGTGCATCATCAAAAAAGATGAAGGACGGTGCTTCAAGGAACATCAACAGATGCATTGAAGTGCATCTCTACTGAAAGAGATCCTCACTTGAATCAAACGATGCATTTTGGTGTTTCTTTCACGACAAACAAAAATGCACCCAAATGCATCAAATGGGAATCGAATTCTTTGAAGAAGCCATAAAACACACTTTACTGCATCAATCCATGCATTCTGCTGCATCAATCGATATGATGCATTTAGTTTTATGTGTGTATGGCATTCCCGACCGCCTTTCGGAAAGATTCCACGCATAAAGCGCACCGTGCCTATCTGAACCGCCGTGTGTTGGGAAGTGATTGATTCATTGATTGATTCATTTGCTTTATTTTACTTCGCTTTTCTGCCACTTTTGGCTAATCCTTAAGATGAGGATGAGTGATGATATGATGAAATTGATGAAGGGACACTATGGGTCTACCCCAATGGCGCATTGGTAGCGTCGTTGTAACGAAGACATCGTAGGTTCGATACCCGGTGGAGGCACATAGTGGTTCGGAACCCACTTTAAACTGTAGGTCTAGTCCCGATTAGCCTTACTGTGCATAACGTGGATTTAAAGTACCAAATCAATCAATCAATCAATCATGTAGGGAAACTCACAAGGAACACTAATCTCCAGGGCGGGATTCGAAACCGCGACCCCTGGGTTTACCTCTACAATGAATGCCGAAATTCGACCGGAAAGACGCGGAAGCGCATCAGAGCGTCACCGAAACGACAAAATAGGTTATTTGGAAACCAATTCGGCATGGAAATTCCCAACGCCGCTTCCGCGAGTTTCGGCGAAGTGCAGTATAGTTGGTGTCGCACCGTTTGATTTCATTATTATGAGACAGCGGAAATTTCTTCTTAGTGACGCAGTACGGTTCGATGCGTTCTAGTGGGTAAAGCTTAACGCCCATTGAGACGGAGGAACGCGGAACAGAAAGCAACAGACGCGTTTCCGGCGTCTCAGTGGGCGATATCCTTTAATATATCCTTAGTCTTCTGGCACGGAAATTCCCACTTCGGTTCCACGTGATTCCCTGTAGTGGGTGTTACACCATTTGATTTTAATAGAAGCAGAAAACAGAAGTTCTGTTGCCGCATTTCTCCGCGTGTCAAATGGGTGTTAAGCTTAATAAGCTTACTTGTGGCAATGCCGTGTGCGGTACAAACAAATCTCTTCGCCATGGCAACACGGAGCGCTCCCTGTAAAGGGCACTAATGTTGATCAATAAGCAAAAAAGGAACATCGCAAGAGTTAGAGAGCTTTCGCACCGAAGCGACAACCGCCACATGACAGGAGACAAGTGACACGAGGATTTCACACCACGCGGCAAGCGACACGACACCTTTCAGTCTAAGTGGGATTTCACACCGAAGCGACGCGCGACACATGTCGCTTGGGACCGAGCCAATCAAAACCAAGTTTTCGCCAGAATCCGTGGCAAGCACATCGAGCTACGATGCCAGGTGTCCCAGGTTCGAATCCTGGCCTGGGCATGGTTGTTTGTGAGTGTCCCTTCATCAATTTGATCGTATCATCACTCGTCCTCATTTTCGCGATTAGCCGAAAGTGGCAGAAAAGCGAAGTAAAATAAAGTAAATCAATCAATCAAGAGCAACTTTTCACACCGTAGCGGCGTGACAGGCCGCACAGGCCTGCGTTCGATTGATGAAATTCTCAAGAGAAACGTGAGGCCAGTGTGATGTGGATTGTCCTTAAACCCAAAGATTCAACGCGCATGTGCGAACTACCGACCTAGGCGACACGATGCACGACATTGCGAGAACAACCCAGTCCGAACGACACAGAGCTCGAAATGTCGCTTCGGTTCGAATGGTTGCATTCATTACGCGTGTCACGTGTCGCTTGTCGCTTGTGACAGTCAGCAGTGCTGCATAGACATTATTAAATCGGTGACAGTACGACAGGTGGCGCAGGGCATCCAGAAGGGGGAGCGCCAAACCGTTCTACTGGCACTCCCATGATAAAATTTTAATCCAAGCAAACAACCAGGTTTCCTTATTGGAAAACCACCGTCTTGCCAGTTGAAATCTGTGCCACGGGGAGTTCGCCAGCTGCATGGAATTTTATTGTGGCTCCGGGCGGAGGAGATCCGAGCCAAGGAAATTTTCCAGCTTTGGTTTCTTTTATGTCTCCTCGTTCAACTCGGGGAAACTTCCAAATAGAAAATTCCCTCTGGCGGTCCCAGAGAAGAAAAATGAAAAAAAACTTCCTTCTCATTTTTTCCTGCTTAGAGCAGAGATTTTTCCTTTCTTTTACAATTCTTGTTCGCTCAAAACGCCTGCGGAATAAGCGTTTAATTGAATTTCGAGTATTTCATCAAAGTTTTCTGTCTCCGAACAATTGAGTTGTCCTTTCCCTCTGCAAGAACACAAAGGGAGGTGAATCCTCGCGTTCTCTGTCCATAAGATGAGCATCCCGGTGCGGTATATCGAGTTAGTGTGGAGTCCAGACATTACAATATTTCTCTGGAATCTTAATCTCCGAGGAAGAGAAGTTTCTTCAACATGCAGTAGATCAAATCAGGCAAGGGTCATCCATGAGTTGTACGTAGGTGTACTTTCATCCCAAATTATATCGTCAAAATATTTATCCACGATATACGAGGGTCGTTCAAAATGTATATTTAGAAATCTTGCATTTACCTATTCCTTAGACCGTGACAACGAATGAAGATCTTGAAATGTGATTGGGCTGTTTGGAAATGCAAGATATTAACAGCAGTTCTTTGAAAAATATGTTAAGTCCTAAATAGTTGCTCATCAAGGGTCTTTTATTGTAATTTAAACTTTTACACAGTATTAATATTTTGTTGGAATAATAATAATACTTCAGTGAGTGGTATTGCATTTCATTTATACTTAATTTATTTTCAATTTTTATTCTGATGTATAAAATATTTCCAACATTACTATTACATGTACGTACTGTACATTGAAATATTCATTAATGTACACATTAGAGCTTCATCAAAGCAGCTCATACATAGAAATACATTATTGCATTGAAAGTAATCTATGAATTTTCACCAGAGAAGGGAAATCATGCATTTATGCGGAAATACGCCTCTCTACTGATAGCAGGGTTGGTGAATGAAAAATTTCTGTTCATTGAGGGTGAAAAATATCTGACGATGAAATAATGTGTAGGCACTCCTCCTAACGCAGAATCCTCCCCCCACCTCTCCCTCCACTTTCGCCTGGCGTTCTTGTCAGTGTTGCCAGATGAAAAGACATTTCCCTAGATGCAAAGAAATTCAGATAAAATTTTCTTTAAAAAATGTAAATTCTGAGAAAAATATAAAAATTTCATGAGAATTTCAAGATATTAAACTCGCATATAAGTTTTATGTTTGAAATGAGAGATAACGCACATTTTGCTTTTATTTTTCGGCGTGATACATTAACTCTACCAAAATCGATATTTAATTGAAAATTGACATTTCACTTGGAAACAACACAACAAATTTAACAACACACTTAACGCCGGCCCTCTTTCGTCGCGATTAGACAAATGTAGCAGAAGTGCGACGTAAAATAATGGGAATCAATTGATTAAAAATCAATCAAAGTCAGTCCACTTGAAGTCTCTCCCCTATGTGGATATTTCTGAGAGTTGAAACTGGGAAATGGGATAGCCTAAGATGCTGAAGCCATGTTGTCTACTTTTCCCTTTGAATTTAGCGCTCCGTGACAAGGGCAAAGTCACACAGAAATGAACAAACTATAGTTAAAGTCCTGATTCGAACCCCAATTCGGCATTGAAAAGCGCTGAGGTCACTTTTACCTGCAGTGTTTCTCTACGACGTTACAGTCCCAAGGTCATCACATTGTATAAAAAATAGCAGAACACAATAATACAACGCAGCAAAGATAACGCAACTGGAACCTCACGTTAAGAAATCTCTAAGAAAACTGATTTGGCAACATCTCATTTACTCCACGTGGATTTCACAAGAGCTGCCAGTTCCAAAAACGGACGCTATTGGTGGAAAATGCATGAGGGGAGGATACACCGGGCTCCACGCGCACGTGACGGATGGTTGTTTACTCCTGTAACAGGGGGAGCTGATCCTTCGGAACTTTCTTTTTAAGTAAATGGCGTTCCAATCATGACTTCAACATTACTCCCTTCCCCTTCCCTTCCGACGTCTGGCAACAAGCTTACCACTTTAGGACCTTTCCATAGCAACAGCCCTGTGATATGTTCTGTCCCCTCCTTCACTGGACGATCGAAGAGCCGTCCGCGACCTGCTGCTGCTCTGCAAAATATGTAATGGAAAACTTCGCTCTCCTCTATGGGTTTCAAACTTATAATAGGCATTCCTAACAACAATATGCGACTCAGAAAGCCTTTTATGTGATAGGGCGCGAACAAACGTAGTCAAAAAATCCCCTATCTGGAGAATGAGTGTCCACTACACTGCCTTGGAAAAGTGTAACAAAAATTTTGATTGATTCTGTATGTCTTACATGCAATTCAAAAACGCTGCAATGAAAACTCTCTCAAATAACGCTCACTGAAGCATGTTTGGTATTTCTGTTCCATTATGTAACTTGAACTCCGTAACTGCATGACAGCCTGTTGTGCTCATTAACGTAAAGAAATAAATAAAATAATTAAATCTAGATGAAGACAGGAAAAATGTAAAGTAAGGCCTCACGTCCCTCAGTCCGAATTTGGCAATTCTTTCTAAATTTGATATCAGGTTTTGTTGCGATTCCCTCTGGAGCTTGCGCCATGTTGGACGCTATACAATGGAGCTGGAACTACGGACACAGTAACAATTGTGATTTAATACAGACACTTTAATGCGTTGACATACTATATACAACAATGGTAACACGTTTGCACCCACTGATGAATTACACAAATAAAAAAAAAGCCTATATCTGAGTAGGCTAATGAATTAAATGTCCTCGCTGTCGCGAGCCGACATGCACCATGTCGCTATGAAGTCAGGCTCCCAGAATTCCGTTTACCCACAAGACGTTCCCAGCGGGAGTAAAATAAAAACAAATGACGAGCGGAAAGCAAAATTACATACAATCATAAACAGGTTTTAAAATTATAAGCAAACTTGTTTTTACACCCACAAATTACGTTTTTATTTTGATTTTCTATAGTTTATTTAACGTTCTTTCTTTACATTTTTGGTTAATAGCAAGGGTGAGAAAAATCATGAAAGGATCAGACATCAAACCACAAACATAAGGAGCCACACAATATTAAATCGTATGGACACAGAGGACGTGTCCAGGTGCCATTCGCTCGCCAACTTGCAACAATGACATTTAAGTGCCTTCAGGCGTCACCCCGTACACGCCACAAATCACCTCTTATTGATCTTATTTGCATTACTTGAACAGTGTGCTTGTAATTTTGATTGTGAGTAACCTTTGTGACACTAGAACATGCGTAGCGCAACGCATTTTGAACAACTGGTCAGTTGTAGAGGATTACTAGCTGATTAACTGTCGTTGCCCGGGTATTTATTTATCCCAATCTTCTATTAGACAGGGGATATAATGAATTCTAACAATAGTGTAAAATGAACTTGGAGTTCAACGGCATTGGGAGTGTCACTATTCATCTCAGCGGCCCCGAAAACTATGTATTCCACACTAATATCGGTTGTTTTACATGTCAGCACCTTCCCACCACCACCTCTAGGGGTGCCAGGGGTGTCTTGGAGTTGAACGGCTTTAGGAGTGTCACTATTTATCTTATCGACCCCGGCAACTATGGATCCCACACTAATATCGGTCGTTATCGATTATTTTTACATGTCACCCCCTTCCCACCCCCCTCCCCTTGGGGTGCCAGTGTGTCTTACCTCCACATTATTTCTTTCCAGATTGTAAGTCATATGTGCACCAAGTTTGGTCATCGTGAATGTCACCAATTAGCTTAGAGACTCCGAAAACTATGGATTCAACACTAATCTAGGTCATTTTTGACATTTTATTTTTCACCCCCTCTCACCTCCCCCCTCCCAATAGGTGATGAACGTGGAGTTGAACGGCATTGGGAGTGTCACTATTCATCTTAGCGACCCCAAAAGCTATTTATTCCACACTATTATCGGGCGTTTTCGATTATTTTTACATATAACCCTCCTCCTACCCCCGCCCCTAAGGTTGCTAGGGGTATCTTACTCCCACATTATTCCTTTCGAAATTGCAAGTGATACGTGTACCAAGTTTGGTTAAATTCGCTCCAGGAGTTAAGCCGGAACAAACAAACACACGCATATACACATATACGCACATACATTCATTCTTATATAGAGAGAGATTGTGTTGTTTATATTGTGTGATTTATTAAAATGATAATTCATTAAAATCAGACATACGTGGAAAAGGTGATGTTTTAACGTTAGCTCGGTGGAGGCACATAGTGGTTCGGATCCCACTTTAAACTTTAGGTCCAGTCCGGATTAGCCTTACTGTGCATGAAGTGGACTTAAAAATCAATCAATAGATTGATCTATCAATAGATCAATCAATTGATCAATAGAAATCAATTTCACTTTAGCTCTTTTGTGTTACAACAGTCACTGAGATGTTTTATAGTTAAAACAGGAATATTTTTCTGAAAGTTGTCTCATAGTGTCTACACGTTCACGCAAACTTCCGCCCCTATTCTCTTCCCCTTTAAATATTTAAAATTTTACTAAGTTATAAATTTATGACCTCCGTTATGGATCTGAATTTTAAGACGTGGACACTTCAGCTGTTATCATGAACATTTTCGCATTTCATACAGCTTATTTTTCACAAATAATAAAAATCGTCATTTTCTGTTCTTCCCCTGTAATTGGTTTAACTGGTTCATTGATTTATTCTATTGTACTTTTCTGCAACGTTTAGCAAATCGCGAAGATGGTGATGAAAAGTGATGAAATGGAATTCATGAAAGGACGATCACAACCGCACATGGACAGGACCCAACACATGTTCCATAGAGGATTGTGCTGGCTGTAAGTCGAGACACCATAGCCTCGTTAGTCTGCAAGAATGCTGTGTAGGGTGTACTACGTGGAAGAGGTTGACTTTTTGGTTGTTATGGAAAAGTCTCCTTGTGATTTAGTTCGAGTTTTTTAAAAAATTCACTTTATGTACAGAAAGGCTAATCGGGACTGGACCTAAAGTATAAAGTGGAATACGACCACCATTTGCCTCCACCGGGTATCGAACTATGAATTGGTGTTCAACTAATTATTATTATTATTATTATTATTATTATTATCATTATTATTGATTGTATAGTTTTGTGATCGTGTTTCCATCGTTTTAGATGAACGGAAAACTTTAAGATAAAAGATAAGTTTGGAATCTGGTTCACAGAAAATGTAATCACAGTGTGGCAACACTGACTCTTGCTCCGTGTAGCCCATCAGTGAAGGCGTCTTCGAAGAGTATCACTGACGCCTGCATTCTGCCTCCGTCGCGATGGCAGCTATTCATCAATTTCCCTTAATCTAGCATCTCCTTTGATCCATTTTCTCCCTCCTTTTAATAACATGTGCGTCTGATCCACATTCCACGCGATAACGCTCCCTCGGTTCCAAGGTAATGATCTTCCGCACCCTCTGGGGATCGCATCTCGTCGCCTCGCCTCGCGTCGCATCAAAGATTCGGCGTCTCTTCGGGGACCCTCCCCAGTATCTCGTCTACCCTAACACATCGATAGAGGCTGGAACACGTATGAACCTGCATGATAAGCCTTGATACACCGTCTTGTGTCTGTCGGCTAGTTCAACTCGAAATGACGTCTCTCTAGCAATTCCATTTGAGAATGGTCCAGTAGTATTTCGCTCTGCCTTGTGGGACGAAAGTCGATGACTAGATACAGTGGGATCCATGAGTATTACCGTGCAAATTTTCCATGACTATTTTCATTATTTTTTCTCTTACAGCCTATTTGTTTTTAAGCGATGGATTTTTATGTATGCTGGTGCAGAAGTTGTCAACAGCTTCTTTTAATTCTTGAAGCTCTTATTGGGTGAAATAAAGTGCACGAACATTGTGATGGACAATTTGCACGGTAATACTCATGGCTCCCACTGTACGAGAATTTTATGAATAAAGTGAAGATATTCTTGTCGGAAGTAGAGCTCTGAACATATTGTCGCAATAAGTGATACATTTCACGCATCGCACAGAATTTTCGTTTTATTTCGATTCTGAAATTTTACTGGAATGGTGATTTTTTGTTACCATAGAACCATGAAGCAGCAGAAGTTGAAGCACTTACCATGACTGATATGCTTACAAACTTAAGTAATATGACAATTTGATTAATTTCTATTGCATTATCAATGAAAATTTATGTAATTTCCAACCATTCATGGTAAGCTGAAATTAAAATTGAGCAGAATATATATGATTGTCAATAAAAACTAAATATTTCTGTATTTCAATCCAATTTGTTGCTTCTTATCTTCACGATGCACCTACACACGTTTTACCTATTTAGAGGACGGTCCTATCTTTTATTTAGAATGGCCAATGGAATACAATCCACAATTATCGAATCCCGTAGCATTCGAATATTAATTTCGTTCTTCAATGCAGGATTCGATGTTTGAATCTTTAATGCTGGATTCGATATCTGAATCTCGAAAGCAGTGTTCGTTATCTGAATCTCGAAAGTAGGATTCGATATCTGAATGTGGAATGCAGGATTCGATATCTGAATCTCGAAAGCTGTGTTCGGTATCTGAATCTGCAATTCAGGATTTGATATCTGAATCTCGAAAGTAGGATTCGATATCTGAATCTAGAATGCAGGATTCAATATCTGAATCTAGAATGCAGGATTCGATATCTGAATCTGGGATGCAGGATTCGATATCTGAATCTCGAAAGCAGTGTTCGATATCTGAATTTCGACAGCAGGATTCGATATCTGAATCTCGAAAGCTGGAATTGATATCCGAATCTTTAATGCTGGACGCCACGTCTTAATCTTGCATGATGAAGTCAATATCCTAATCATGGAAGATGGATCCGATATCTGATCTTGAATGTTGGCAATTACCCAAATCGTTCAAGGTTCGAATCTAAGGATACCTATATCAGACCATCTGAAATAGGCTATCCATCGCTCGGTCCAAAAAGAATGGCTCTCAGGCGGGAACAATAGCTATTAATTATTCATCGGCGGTGTATCCTGATGTAAGCAGCTCCCTCCGTGCAACGCTGTTCGTCAGCCCCACGTTTCCTGCTCAACCAATTTTTCCTCTGCGCTGAAAGGCGAGCAGCGGCGCGTAATAATGCGCTAATAAATGTTGCAGAATTCCGAAGCAGTTCACTCGAAATTTTCCGCTAATGACTCCCGTGTTAATGTGTCTGGGGTGATGGAGGCAGGCGGTGGTTTTCCAGCCGGAATCGACGCAGCCTTCTGCATACTTCGTTGTTTGACAAGAGACCGGCGGAGGCAGCAATGCGACACTCGAAAATTTGTCGTCTTCACAGTCCAGCGAATGTTCACCGCGGCGTGGGTTGCGTTCGGGGTTTTACGGTGCAAAACCGCTGGAAAAAAGCAAGGCTTGCTTCATTTGACACCGGTCCACGGTGATTTCGACCTCATTTACTCTGTTCTGTCCACGTGTCTTGTCTTGTTGGATATTTGCCGCACCTGATTTATTTGGAGCCGTTGCCCAATTGACCGATGCTGGAATTAGGTAAATTGACAGCGACGTTTTTGTACGTCGAGGAACAATGTTAGCATACTCTGGTTATCACAAGGAACCACCACGATGAATTGCTTTTATTTACGTTTAAGTAATCTATGTTGCCCTGAGGTTGCATTAAAGCTCCATGGGTAAGATTCATTGAATTGATTGATTGAGTTCGTGTTTTCAGTGCAATTTATGCACAGTAAGGCTAATCGGCACTGCATCTACAGATTAAAGTGGGATCCAAACCACTATGTACCTCCACCGGGTATCGAACCCGGGACCCCTTAATTACAAGGTGATGATGATACCATTAGGCCATCGGAAACCTTGGTAAGATATATATATGTTTGTGTTTGTCTCTAATGAAAGAATTTAGTTACAAATTGATATGAAACGACGTGGAAGAAAATGTAGAGTCACTCGAGGGAATTTGCCCATCGGGGTTATATGCCCACCCCCTCGTATGTCGCGCAACGTTAATGTAACAATTTTGCGACTCTTGTTTGAAAGCGCTTTCCGTGGTGAGACGAGGCAACAGGTTTGAAGCCTGTGAGAAGAATCTGAAGGCATCCAGGGTTAATTTCATGAGGTAAGAAGACAGTTTTTCAGGTAATGATTTTTTGGATGTTGCTGTATTAACACTGTGCAATAATATTCCCAAGAGAGAAAGAAACTGAAATATATTTGGTGTAAAGATCAAGAGTGAGGGGAAACATATCTGCAGAGTGAAACTGCCGCATGGTGCTCAGAGTTGCCAACCCAGTGATTCAATTTTCTGCTTGTAGCTGTGGGGTCATATTCCCACAGAAATTAAGTACAATATGTTCATGGGCATTACTATGATAAGAAAGAACCACAATGTGACTGGATCCAGTGTATTCGTTGTAGTATGTGGATGCATGAAATGTGTATCAAATTCACGTCCATGTGTCCAAAGTGCAATGTAATTTCTCACAAATGTAAACAGTAAAAGAGGCTATGATAAATTCAAAATAAATGTTGTTAGAAACACTATGCTTGTTTGTACACATGATGTTCTCTTTACGAAACAAATGTTAATAATCTTCCAGTTAATGCTGTGTATTATTTTCCTTTTGTATGTCATGTCAAGTATTACAACAATTGTTTCTTGTATTGGGCATTTTACCCCTAATGGGTGGGCATTTTACCCTGAACACGGGGTGATTTGCCCAAATTGATGTTCATCTGTTTATTTTTCTATGGTTCTTTTGCTATAAGACTTGCAGTAATAAAACTTATAGGTAACAATAACAAAACATGTAGCTTTCATTTGACATCTTTTCATTGCCACACTCCTTCATTTAGCGAAGCCATAAACCACCAAAAAAAAGTTGGGCATATTCCCCCGAGTGACTCTAATGGGAAACGGCAGCTTAAGGGATTTAATTTTATTTTTTAAAAAATATCGGTATGGCATCTGACTGCCGCGCGGGGGGTTCGTGTTCGATGCCCGAGATGGATGATCTCAGGTTAGATTTCTTCCAGTAATGTTCCTGCATGAAGATGCTTCGGGGTTCACCCAGCCTCTAAGAAATGCTTAGCTGGGTAGTTACGGGTGGAAAGGGATGGTAAAGGCATTCCTTTAAGATTGCATCAAGCAGTTAGCTCTAATAACTAGAATGCGGATTTTTGCTTTTAGCATTTTTACTTTACTTTTTGTATTAACCCTAGTTTACCTGAGGGGGAGGGGGGCTGACACACACGTTGAGATGTTGTTAGCACATCGCGCTACGACGCCAGATATCCAGTGTTCTAATCCAGACCTGGGCATGGATGTTTGTAAGTGTCAAATCATCAATGTCATCATATCATGACTCATCTCCATCTTCACAAATTAGCCGAAAGTGGCACAAAAGGCGAAATAAAATAAAGCAAATCAATGAAGCATAATTTCTACATGTTCATTCAACATATTTAACGATCCATTTGACCATTCCACAAAAAAAAAATTAATATCTTCATATAATCTCCGTGTGGTAGAGAAGAACATAGTCAAGTACTATCAAGGAGTATGTATGTATCTATCTATATATATATATATATATACATATACTCACGTATATACTACATATATTCCCCGTGGCAGCATTTGACGATCCGATCTTCGTCTTCCCTACTAGATAATGCGTGTGTGTGTGGGGGGGGGGGGTGTAAACCAACTGACCTACTTTGCCACTATCGGATGGTTCTTGGAACCCAATTTAGATATACCGTAAGTTTGACCTACTGAATGCACATTTTCCACTCATCATCAACTCAAAAATTACTGGTTATTTAAATCGATCCGCCTTTTCTTTTCAGACTTAGGGGACAAAAAGAGGGGGATAACTGAACCCCCTCGCCCTCCCTAATCGCCGCCACTGTACCCGAATGTAAAGTGGAAGTGATCAATATGACTGCCGATAAAAAATTACGAAATAAAATTAAATTGTAGCAAAGCATTTAGAGAAGAAAGAATGATGCATTTTTTAAGGACTAGTGTTTTCTAAAAAAAATGCGTCCAACCAGAAATCAAGTCATAAACTGTAGATTATGCAGCCTACAATTTTTCGATTCGATGGCTTATCTTGGAAAGAAATTCGGAAGATTTTGTTTCATGGACATGATATGATATTTAAGGGAAGAAAGCATACACCACGCTTCGCTGCGATTTTTTTTTCATCCAGAAGTCTTGCGTACGTACCACATGCTAATAATGCCAACGGCATGGAGGGTTATGCATTTCCACGTTTTTAATTATCTGAATGGTACACCTGGTCACCTCGCAACAGCTAAACTCAGCCGCAGGCTACGTTGGGCAGAATTCGTCTGTAGAAAATATGATGCTTGTTATTTTAACAGTTTATTTTCTTCCATTTTCCTTCTTTTCTGTAAAAATTTAGAGTAACAGGGTACTTATACACTCATTCTCTCTCTATCCTTCCTTTCTTTCTATCTCTTATTCACTTTTTCTGGATGATTCCTCTTCTCTCTCAATCTTTCTCCCTCTTTTCCCTGACTTTCTATGTTTCTCTCTCACGATTTCTGAAGCACTCCTTGTGGACATATCGGCCACCACCGAACAAGAAGATCTAGATGAACTACATGCTCTTTTAAGCAAAATATGCATTTGGTAGTACGTATATACGTACTACTGTAGGGTAAAAGGCGGACAGATGGCGCATCTCGTGACTAGCAGACAAGGAGCAAGCCGTTGGCGTCACTCTTCCACAATCTTGGAGAAGAGACAATAGGACGAACGAGTCGGCGTCGTGTTCCCGATAAATCACATAGCAGAGATATTGCAAGGGTTTTACGTCATCAGGACATAGCTTGTAAGTGAAATAAATTTATTACCATTATTTTGTAAGGATCATATATCTCATCTAGGAAGCATTAAAAAAAAAGAAACGAATTTTCGGGGATCTTGACTTTTGCACTTCCATGATTGTTTTGTATATTCAAGTCAGTATTGCCATCTGGTGAGGTTTTGTAAAACATTCATCTCGACGTTGTGGGTTAAGATGGCGTAATGTTGAGTGGGACAGTTGGCGGTACTTTTTTTACTTACAAAAAAATTTACAAGATCAGTAATCTGCTACGGAGTCTTATACTATCATTTTATCAGTCATAAACCAAATGCTCTGCTCGTTCATTACCTCAGCCTCGACTCTTTCCACTTTTTTACAGAAATATGCCAAGAACGTGCCAGAGAACAACGGAACGAGCATCTTAGCCGGAGGAAGACATCGGAAAGCTGCACAGCGTATGATTAACGACAAGATGGAAGTGCGGGAAGAGAGTCGACAATTCCACAAACCAGAGTCTACCTGTTAAGGCGACTTCATTCCACGAACTTATGGAATTGCCAGATTGAAGGCTACGGCTCATATTCACCCTCACGCTATGCACAGGAAGGGTAATTGAGACTGAAACTACAGCGTAAAGTGGGATCCGAACAACTTTTTCCGGTATCAAACTCATCTTCGCTGTATGTTCTGTGACCGCAACGAATATATTACCGACAATGATAATGAATGAGTGCCTACAACCGTACCAAGAGGTAACGTCCTCAGCAGACTGGATACAATGCTTCAAATGCACAAACGAAACTTGGTCAGGTTATCCTGATAAGTGCTTCGCGAGTGGAAGAATGGAACCAAGGGCTGACAAGAAGAAGTTGTGAGGCGCTAAACTGTTGTATTCAGACCGCATTCCCACTGCGCCATCTCTCCCACCGGATGGCTTAAAGCTACTATTTTTTTGCGTGCACATTGTCGCTACATGGTGATACAGAACTTAGCCATCGTACATTTTTATTGTTCCTCAAGAACTGAAAAATGATGTAAAGAACATTGAAAATAAATAAAAAGATAAATAAACAATTTTTTGCGTTAACTGAAAATGTGCGCCATCTGCCCCCCCTTTACCCTATATATACTAGTATGTATATTTAAACTACTGCGCATTAAATGTAACTGCCTCTCAGTATTTCCACACCTCTGTCCGATTCTCCACTTGTTTGTGCCTTGTGCTGTTGCAGCTTAAAGTAAACGTTCATGTCGAACGTATCATTGCGATCGACGGCCGTTTCAAGCGATGTCCTGAACGATCGTTGGTCGGAGGGTGAGTCGCGTTCAGCCATCATCTCTCTCGCGGCCTCGTTTGCTTACTGCTGACCCCCGGGAAGCTTAATTGCTTTCAATTTGAGTGCTAGCAACGGACCGTTTAACTGCACCTTCATTCACTCACGCGTCCGAGTAGCAGTGCATCATGGCGCCTATATCGCCTTTCTTTTTCGTACATACTTACCTCGAAAGACAATACCCCAACGATACAGCAACAAAGAAAGAAATCATACGTAAATATTCACATATCTAGAACCTTTTCGTATCATTGCTACGTTATAGGCTAACTACAACTTCACACGCACCTAATACATTCCGGGCTTATTGGTCTAAGGGTTTGCCAATAATAGGAATTTAATCAATTCAATACTTTATTAAGATGCGAGATTCGGCCTGCGGCTGTTCTGCCAACTAACCCTAATGGATACATACGAGGTCTGACAATTAAGTTCGCGAACTTATCCAAGAAATTATGCCACATACCTTATTGCTGAATAGCGCTGTGGTCACCTGCAAAGTATTCCTCTTAGGAAGCTATACACCGATGCCAGCGCCTACTCCACCGTTCGAAGCAATTGTGGAAATCTCTTTCTGGAATGGCCTTCAGAGTTGCATTCGCATTAACCTTAACGTCCTCGATGTCATCAAAATGTCTTCCTTTCAAAAATTGTTTAATCTTCGGGTAAATAAGGAAGTCATTGGGGGCAAGGTCAGGTGAGCATGGCGGGTGGTCTACCAAAGTTATTTGTTTCCTGGCCAAAAACTCTCTTACAGACAGTGCCGTGTGCGCAGTTGCATTGTCGTGATGCACAATCCTTTAGGAGTTGGCGAAAAGTTCCGGTCGCTTGCGTCTCACTTTTTCAAGCAACCTTTGCAGCACTCTCAAATAGTACACTTTGTTAACTGTGCGTCTTGGTGGCACAAATTCATAGTGAAAAAACCCCTCGGATATCGCACAATTTGACGAAGTTTAACAATGTTTTCGTCCGTTCGGCTCGTTACTGGCCACCCTACCCTTTCATCATCAATCACTTGTTCTCTCTCCTCAGATAACCGTTTAATACATTTGTACACCGAAGTTTCCTTCATGGCATTCTCGCCACACTAAATTTCGCTCCAACTCTTGCACAGTTTCACCGAAAATTTGACGTTTGTTCGTTGCTCTAATTCCAGCTCAGCCATTTTCACGACAGCATACACACACAAGCACAAACAACAATGTACGCCACTCAGCACAAATCCGCCACGCGTCAACGCGAACACTGCTGTGAGACATTGAAATACCAAGATTACAAAATCTTACAGAGCTGCTTGTATAGTGCTGCCCTCAGCGCTAAACGGTAGCGAGTTCGCGAACTTAATTGTCAGACCTCGTATACTGCATATTAAAGACTCATAAAAAAAGAGAAAAAGAAACATACACATAAGTGAGAACAAAAGTGCGTGCACACACACACAAAAAAGCACAAAGGATACACACATAAACAGACGCAGTTGTGCTTGGTGTTATTTAGGTAAGATCGGTATCGATACCGGAAGTATCGGTTGGATTGTATTTACCGATACCCGCCGATACTTTTCTGGCGTTTGGATCGTTCGCGGTGTCCGCAAAATACGTATTAACACTTTCGCGGAGTCCAATTATCCTGGAAGTTATGCAAAATTCGACATTTCCATTGATTATGCACCAATATTATGGAAAAAACATTATTTTGTGCTTATCTAAAAAGTATTTTTATATTCTGAAGTTATTTTTTAATATTTTAAAAGGAAAATATAGTAAGTTGATGCTTATAATTGGAGTGGAATGGCCGTAGGCCGGGAGCGCACAAACAAAAGGCTGCGTGCGCTTATGCGCTTATGGTTAAAAATATATAACACGAGCGCACAAAATCCATGGCGTTGTTGCCACGTTGTGTCAACTGTTTTTGCCTTTCAAGGGACCCCTGCTGGGTCCTTATGTATCATATATTATGTGAATGGCTATATTCATAACATAAGACGTGCAATGTATCGCTGCAGAAGGAGGGAGACACCAGCAGACCCCAGACACGTAGTCGAAGCTAACCTAACCTAACCTAACGTCCCAGTTGCTCACTAAAGAGGAAGATATAATTGGTACTATATATGTGTAATACTTCTTGATATTTGACATTTTACGCAATTAAATGATCCTCTACACAGGCCAGCCATTACACAATCATAGATGTGGCAAAGCAGCATTGGATGTTGTGCGCTCGTGGCACCTTTCATATACCACGAGCGCACACTTTCACATTTTTGTGCGCTAGTGGACTGCACCCAGTGGAATATACTCGCTTACTAATTTTTTGAACATCTATTAATTTTTACAATTTTCAAGCATCCCTGTCTGCAGTGGCGTTTGGGTTCCAAAACTAGGGGGGCAAGGTGCAAAAAGAGGGCGTCAAGGACGGTTTACTTTCCATTGGTAGGCCTACATAAGGTTTAGCATAGTGCGGGGGCAATAGTGGCAAAATATGGGGAGAGGGAAATTGCCATCCTTCGCCCCCCCTCCCTAATAGCCGCCACTGCCTGTTGGTCTCGTTAGGAATGGATAAGAGTATCGGCATCGGATCAGCCCTACATAATAGTCACAATCGTTGAAAATAACAGTTACAATTGATGCCATTTATTATGAACCAAAGTAATAGCTACTACAAATTATTTTTATTTATTTATTAGAAGATAGCCATTTTACATTAGAACGATTTTATAGAACATAAGGACAAAAATAATAACATAATGCAACAAAAATAATAACATAGAAAAATTACATGTGGTTAAGAGGCTTACATACTTTTAGTTAACTTTCTTCTAAAACTGTCCAGATTTTCAAAAATGTCTATTTGGCTTCCTAGATTATTATATTCACCGGGCAGTCTATGGAACAGAGCGCGCTGGATGAGGCACAATCTCGGCTTCTGAGAAGCAAAAAGTTGAGTGCTTCTTGTTGAGCGGGCAGGCACACGAAAGTGAATTTCCTGAAGAAGGCGGTCACTTCTGATGTTGCCATTCACTATTTTATGTAGGAATATATGGTCAGCTAGACTATGTCTCTCTTGAGGAGTTTGGATATTTAACATTTGTAGGAGGATGGACATTTGCAAGTGTTTTATGGACGGAATTCGGTGTCGAACAATGGCCAGGAAGAAATTTAGGACGGAATTTAGTCTCCTTCACATTTAACACGTTGAAACCCGTTCAAAGCCGTTGGAACATGATTGAATGTTTGAATTCATGTCGGTGTACGGTTCGTTGACGTTAAGCAGCTTTCTCTTCGTAATTGCAGCACGCTGCCGCTACGAAACGTCCACGAGCAAAGGCATTATTCGAATATCTCTCACCGTTGCCGTAAACAGGTTCAGAGCAAGCCAAAGAGGGCGCTAACAGGCGAGAAAGCCTTTCCAGTGAAGCATTGATTGGACGTCAAGAATTTTATAAAGGTAGAATTTTATTCTTCCGCAGCGTGAGCAGCGAGAATTTTTTTTATCAAAGAGCTTTTTATCAGCGAGGAAGTAATCAGGCGGGGATTTTTCAGATTCCACAAAGACTCGAGCGTCCCCTATGGTGCGGAATGAATACTTCTAACCCTAAGCAAGCAATTCGAATTGCGACTTGGCACTTTGTTGTTCGCGTGCTATTCTTCGTTTCTACGGCATATTCTGAACGTGCAGTATCACTTCTGTACATGGCGTTACGTGTGTTTCCTAACTCTACGACGATGAGCAAACTTCAATACAAAATTTTAAATGCCAAGTTGAGTCATTCTCGTACAGTTAGGTAACACGCACAATGCCAGTTAGTATTTCACCATCAGGTTGTTCAGTTTTTATTGCGCATGACTGTACAATGATGTACCGTTCAAAAAGCTTAATTTGTTTTCCCTTTTTTCGAGTAGACTCTTGCATGTTATACTCCTAGAGAAATACATTTTTCGTTTTTGACGGAAACACAAAATGTAAGACCTTATTGTTTACTTTTACCTTATTTTTTAAAGGTATGATGTACAGTTCTCTAACGCATTTTTCCACGAAAGAAAGTGCAAAATGCGAAATAAACTCTCGAATGCAAAATTTAGAGTTACTGGAACAACACTTTCCACAGACTGAACTGTCTTGTGAAACATTCCCGAAAATAAATTACTTCCGCTGCAAAATTTTGGAAGAAAAATTAACTTCTGTACACAGGAATGTGTTATTAGAATGTTTTTTTTATATATTTATGTTCTATTGAGTTGATGTTATTTTAAGTCTACTTTATGCACAGCAAGGCTAATCGGGACTGGACCTACAGTTTAAAGTGCGATCCGAAACACTTGTGCCTTCACCGGGTATCGAACCCGGGACCCCTTGATTACAAGGCATATTTATGTTATGTTATTAAGTATAGTTATAAAATGAAATTTAGGGTTTTATTCACAATGTTTTATTCACCATCGTTATATTTTATTCATCATAAACACGTATTCCTAAGTATTGCATAAAGCTTCCATTTTCAACATAGATTCCTTCATCGTCAACACGCATTTTCCACTGCTGAGTAAATTCCTGAATTCCTTTAGGGAAATAGTATTTGGGCTGTGTTTGCGACAATCTTGCCATGCGAATATCTTTCTACCCACCTGTCCACGAATTGACGTCATAGCTAAGCTCTTCCCTCCATTCGCAAAGTTGCTGGACGAATATTTTTCCAGCAATATAATTCTATGTAAGTTTGAAACTTCCAGAGGACACGAAAACAATAATTACCTTTGTGTAAATGTTTAATGGAACCTCTTTTTGAGATGACCAATTTTGAATTATTATTGATTATCTTAATACGATTACGATTAACCTGTATGGTATTTCCTTTAGATAATATTAATGGTAATAATGGCTTGAATATATATACAAAGTAGAAAAATCCTGTAGAAAACGCTATTTCTGAGGAAAATTAGATGAATTGCACGGAAGTACATGAACACATACACAAAGTAAAACATAGGGAAAGTAGAGCGTTGTATACCGTCCGTGGGATAAAGAAATACCATGAATAGTCTCTGGCTCAGTTTAGCACATGTAGCCAAGTTTCTGGTAATTTTCTCCCGTCGTCGGCGGAATTGTTTTTCAAGATTTTAATCGGCGCATTTATATTCTAAAAAAATCACCGATTTCAATCACTTTAAAGAAATAATTTATAGAATAATGTACATAATGGTTTTGTAGACATCAGAATTACTTTTGGTGAAAGTACATTAATCTTGTAATCATTGAATGTCTTTAATTACGCTCTAAGAAACGAAAGTAAAGGAAACAAAATATATGTACTGGTGGTGTGAAGCTCATACGAAAAGAAATGTAATATGTAAACTGTAAACACACTTAAATTGATCTTCATTTTAAATTTAATATTTTTATTGGCAGAAATGGTAAACATTTTGTGTAGAATAATATACAGAATGCCAATCAAGTTAAACTGTAAATAATGTGATTATCATTAAACTGTAAATATACGTACATAGCAGCTGATATTTGACAAACTATCATTAAAAAGAATGCCAAAATTCAGCTACAAAGACTAGAAAAATGTTTCAAGTTACAATTATAAAGTACATTTGGATTTTTTTATTTTACTGAAATAAGAGTTAATGAAATTATTGTAGTTTCATTGACACACTCAACAAACATTTCCATAGTAGGTCCATGTGTATACAGTATCAGAAACAGAAAAATGTGTATATATACATGTAATTTTTTATTTGGTTTAATCAAACTGTTCAAATATTTTTCATGGATGTTTATCCGACAAAGTATATCTATAGAAAAAATATTCTATGTGTATGTTGCGAAAAACCATACAAACAATTTTAAGCATGTTTTTTTTTATAAAAATAGATAAAATAATCAGATTTAAATTTAACAAAATCATCATTTTTTTAAAAAAAATTATTACAAATCATGAGTTTTATCCACTCTGATCTTGTAGCTTCCGTAACAAGTCATAGCAGCTAGTACTAGTGTTAAGACTGACTAGACTGAAGGGGGGACGCTTTAGCAGTCTTCTATCATACCGTTCAACAAGTTATCCCACTAAATTTGCAGCATGGCAAATTTGCAACGAGTAACTGGACGAAAGTTGATTTTCCAGAAAGTTACTGCAAAACACACTGTTCACGCATCATCCTCCGGTACTGAGTATCCAAGGAAACGACTTTGTAGTCGTAGGCAACAAGAAGCACCACTTTAATGTTGCTGGGTGCTTGTTAGAATTTTCCCCATCTTGGCGAATCAGAATGGCGAACCACTTAAGTACTGTTGGATATTGAAGTGCGTCATCAGCACAAGCTTGCATTATGTTATCTGTGAACAGTATTTCTTTCAAATCCAAGTGGAATTTTCATGAACGCAATTTGTTCTTTTCGTGAGAACAGTTTTGGAGCTCTGTACCCAATATGGCTGCAGTCAGCACAGTGCTGTTGCCACACGCCAATCTGTGATACTACAACATGTGAGGCGGTAATAATGCCATGGTCTGAAGCCACGATTAATTGTTAGTGCCAACGAAAACCGGTGGACATATTGTTAAGTAATAACTTTTTTTAAGCCCTTCCCTACGTTGAAATGAAGTACGACCAAAAATATATAATCTATATAGAGATGCAACCGTAAATTTGTTTCATAGTAAATAATGAAAAAATAACTAACTATAAAAAGACTCACCGCAAAATGAAGCTAAGGAAAACAATCTACATACAGATTCTGCTTCAAATAAACATTTCATATTAGGTAAGGTCAAAGGTAAGGTTTCCCACTGCACACAACACCATGCTTTGAAGGCACGTTTAGAGTACCCCACCACATATTCTCGAGCTCGCCCATTTTGGAGGTGATGCGATCAGCACCACGCTCCAGCCACCTTTACCTTCCACGGTTGGCCCAGGTACCCATTGATTTGAGGCAGGGTGAGCCCCAGAGCCGCTTTATGCAGAGACTAGGCCGGAAAAATTCCAACCTTACAACACCCACCCCAGTAATCGAACCCGGGTCTTCCGCATGCCAGTCAGACACCCTACCAACTTCAACACCGTGGCTCCAATTCCATTTTGCAAAAAATATTTTTCAGGAACTGACAATGCATCAACAATGGACTTTTGATTGTCAATAGCCCACATAGCCTAATAATAGAACGATAAAGCGGTGTCTATAAAAATGACTTGCCGCAATACAAGACCAGTGAACTTTGAAATACCGTCTACATATAGACGCTCGGCAAAAAAGGCCCAATTTTAGAGAGTCTATATATAGCTCCGTCGCAGTTAATGGATAATCCTCGTACAAAGAAAATCAAAATATTTTGGTTCGATTTAATCTCCAATGCGACGAAGTCCACTGCCTCTAACATGATCGGTCATGATGGTAAAGTCATCAACTTGTAATCAAGGAATCGAAGGGCCGATATTCGGTGGAGTCACATCGTCTTTCGAAGCCTTTTAAATTGTAGATTCAGTCCCGATTTGCGTATCTATGCATGAAGTTGAAACTTTAACTTTGAAGCAAAGCTTCAAATGTTTGAACCTGAACACGATTGAACGGAAGCACGGAACAGTCGTCTATGTTCGGTGAAACCTCGGCACGGAACGTTTCGTTTGCGCATGCGACGTGAGTCTCATTCCATGCATGGAGACTGCATGGTGTGTTGGTTCGAAAATATTTCATTGTGCTCTGTTGCATTGTTTACATAGTCAAAGGTACAATCACATGTTTTTGTTCCGTCACACGACAATGCTTTTGTATCGTCGTGTTTTGTTCGACACAGTTGGATCTACAACAATTGCCCTGCAAATTGTCCATGATTATTTCATTAATTTTTCTCCTGCATCATACGTGTTTTAGGGAATGGATATTTACGTATTGTGACGCAGAAGCCCACTGTTAAACGTGTTTCGTTTTATTTCTAGAAGCTCTGTCTCTTGTTCGTCTCCGCTGGTGCACCTTGCACATTGATTCGCATCCTAATGTAAACTGTAGGTCCAGTCCCAATTACCCTATATGAGCATAAACTGGACGTGGAATAGGGCCGTAACAAAATATGAAAATGGCAATGTATTTCAGTGGATTAATTTCCTGAAACCTGGGACAAGTAAAGTACAATAGTTTTGCAATTATACATTAATCTGGTGCACAAGTAGGCATCTGTTCCCAAGGATATGATGATAGTAGTAATAGTTACATAATTACGTAATCAGTAGTATATGTTCTTCTTTATTTTAGCGTCACTTTTCAGTTACTTTTGGGTAATCACGATGATAAGGTTGAGTGATGATTAGATGGAATTGGTGAAAGGAGGATTACAAGGAAAACTTTCATTCCCACGTAAGGACTGAACATTGGGTTGGCAAGATTGGAAGTCGACTGTTTACCACGCTCGGTATATACGTATATACATATATGTATGTATTCATGTATATATGTATGTGTGTATATATATATACGCAACGCACACAACTATATCATTTATAATTATTATATATATTTATGTATGATAACGTAATCAAATTTAGATTACATATATTTATTCATTCGTTGTTTTCTGCCCAGGGTCAGCTCTTTTCTTGCTACCTCCATGCTTTTATGTATATGTATTACTGTACTATAGTCCTCTATACATAACATGCATGAGTATGTATCTGTGTTTAATATTCTAAGCTGTCATTGTAGCCACAGTCACTAGAGTACGAACGATTTTTTCAGAGGGGGGCTGAAATTGTAAAGGTGGGTTCTATGGAGCAAGATACACTATAAAATATTTAAAATATTATACGAACACACTTAAGCTCATGAAAAAGAAAAGTTGTGTCCGGGTTTTGTACATTTTAACGTATAATATTGTTTACACTACCTCCTAACAGCACAACAACTTTTTAAATGCTAATGGTCAAATAATAATAATATCACGAATATTTTCAAAAACAATAGAAGATAGAGTTTTGTATCTAAAACTTTCTCATGGAAAATCCCTCGAAGGCAAATATATTCACCAAAATTTCTAGTCATAAATTTTAGTTATATTATTGGACTGACTAAATGTTTCATTGACACTTGTAATGTGCACTTACTGTAATGGTAATAATAGTATTAGCATTTGCTGTCAGTAATATGTAGAGCCCGGATTTTAGGCAAAATGCCTATTCGTTTCCGACGCTGGTAGACAAAAATTGAACACAAAAGTACACCGATCCGAAGGTTCTTAACATTCTGAACAAAACTTTATGTTGCCTTTTTTTTTTTTGCCTATTTCACCTTACGCTGCCTTTTTCAAACATTTTTGTCTTTTTTGCCTCTTCTATCATTCTGACAAAGCAATTTTTTAAATTAAATTTCTCTTCTTCTATTTGATTTCGTTTTTCAATAACCCTTTCCATTCAAATTATTATTTGTAAATACATTTTTAAAGATTTAAGAAGAATTTAAGTCCTTCTCTTCAATTTTTAATGCCTCTTCTTCAATTTTCACTGCCTCTTTCTGAAACTTGACTAGCTTTTTTTCGACATACACTACCTTTTTTTCAATTTTTCGTTGCCTTTTCGCCTGCCATTTTTAACACTTTTCAGTGCCTGAACATCCGGGCTCTAGTAATAAGTCTAGGTTTTCCAATAAGAACAATATGATTTTACAATGAAATAAAATAAAAACTATTTCAGATACAACCAAAGGGCCTCCCCGATGGCGCAGTGGTAGCGTCGTTGCCTCGATACCCGCTGGAGGCACATAGTGGTTCAGATCCCACTTTAAACTGTATGTCCAGTCCCGATTAGCCTTACTGTGCATAAAGTGGACTTTAAACACCAAATCAAACCAAACCAAAGATACAACCAAACTATTTATATTATTTTGAAGCATAGTTTATTACATTATGTCATTTAAGTGTCCACCTCGACTTCATGCACACGAGTGAATTCGATGAACTCAATTTTTGATGACTTTGTGCAACAACTCGGGCCTAAAGTCACGAATGCAGCGTTCGATGTTCAATCTTAATACATCAAGGGTTCGTGGTCTGTTTGCATAGTCTATAGATTTCAAATAACCCCACAAAAAGCAATCTAAAGGAGATAAAGCACAACTTCTTGGAAGCCAACCAACAGTTGCATTTCTTGAAATTATCCTTTCACCAAACTGTTCTTGCAATACGCCGATAGTGGCATTAGCAGTGTGACATGTGGCACCGTCTTGTTGGAACCACATGTCCTCCGAATCAATTTCTTCTAAATTTTAGTCACGAAAAATCTGTTAACATCAATCGGTACCGCTCACTAGTCACTGTAACTGCATCTCCTACATCGTTTTGGAAATAAAATGGTCCGATGATACCACCATGCCATAAACTACACCATACAGTGACCTTTTGCGGATTCAAGGGCTTCTCGTGAATCTCTTGTGGATTGTTTTCACAAAATTTTGTTTGCTAACATATCCACTTAACCAGAAATGAGCTTCATCTGAGAAGATAATTTTCTGCCCAAAATTATGATCCGTTTCAAGTTGCTCTAAAGCCCAAGCAGCAAAATCACGGCTCTAAGGATGGTCCAGTGGCTTCAGTTCTTGGGTCAACACAATCTTATACGAGTTTAAACCCAAGTCTTTTCGCAAAATACGTATATTTGCCGTTCTTCTAAGCCCTAATTCTTGAGCACAACGAGGAATCTATAAATGTGGAACCTCTGCAATGCTACCTCTTACAGCAGCAATGTTCTCTACACTTCTTGCATTTCGACCTCTTGCTGGCATTTTCGCATCGGAAGAGTAAAATCCCTTTCAAATTTTTGAACGATTCGACGAATAGCAAGCACAGAAGGGCGATTATGTGAACCATAGTTTTCGCGAAGTGCACGTTGAGTATTCACAAAACAACGTCTATTTTCAAAAAGAAATTTGGATAATAACTAAACGTTCTTGAACCGTGTATTTAGCCATGATGAATTGTCACAGTATACTAAACACAAATTAAAACTAGTGACAGTTATAAAATTTGAAGCATAGTTGCCAGTTCATTTCAAAATCATATCATATCATTCTTATTGGAAAACCCTTTACATTAATTAAATGTAATTCATTTACTATTTAACTTGATGAATGAAGGATAGTTACAGTGTTACGAACATGTGTATATATAGCAAAAGTATAGCACTGCGATATCTACAATGGAATATTTAAATTATAAAATACCACTCCATTTGAAATAACGTTAATAGGAGTCAAAAATATACTAATATCCGATATAATGCAACAGACACAAATAAATATAGCCTATGATTTTTATATAATAATATATTTGATTATTTTGACTATCTACGATGAAGATAGATGATAATCAGATGAGATTGATGAAGACACTCGCAAGGAAAAATGCTTACGGTCAGATCCGGACTCAAACTCGTAATTATTTGTGTAATGTCGTCTGGCAGCTCATTCCATACGTAATTTTAGTTACATAAAAGTGCTCTCCTGTGCATAGCACTACGCCATGAAGGCGTATAGGGGGTGTGGGGGTAACGCCCCACACTTTCTTGATCCGGTCGTGAGTGGGGGTGATGTGATCAGCATCACGCACCTGACCGCCTTTACCCCCCACGGGTTTCCTCCAGGTACCCATATTATTCGACGCTGGGTGGGCGCCGGGGCCGCTTCCATCGTTAGAAAAGTTCCCGGATTTGAACCGGCCGGGGATCGAACCCGGGACCTTTAGCATGGTAGTCAGACGCGTTACCGACTTTTTTTCTTTTTATTACTATTATTACAAATTACATTTTATATGAACATGGTTAAAAATAAGATACCTTCTTTTTATTCATATACAACCTTTAGGAAATTTGCATAATTCTTTCTATTATAAACAATAGTGTTTTGCATTAATTCTTGTTGTAAGAAATCTTTAAAATTACATGCGTACTTAATATTTGTGCAGTTTAAAGTATAGTAAATAGAATTGCTAATAAGCCATTGTACTGCATTCCATTTGGTCTTAGGATAATACTTAAAATCTGGTATTATTACAGTCTGTGTCGTATAATTAGCTGTTGATGTACGACATATTCTACTTAACATGTTTCGTAATTGTTGCCACATGGTACTTGCGTGACGACATTTAGATATTCTGTGTTCTATTGTATCTTCCTCATTGCACACATTACATAATGGCGTGTCACTGAATTGAAGTCATGTCTTTTACTTTTGGTATCATATTTATCATGTACTAATATGTACCATAAGGATTGAACCTTGTTAGTTAAATGTTTCGCCCAAACATTCGTCCATACTATGTTCCATTCCTTATTGGGAGTTTGTTGCTCTACTTTCGTTGACTGCGTATTTAGGTCAAGTTCCTGGCGATACAAGTCATTGACTTGTAGGTTCGCTATCGTACTTCCTGCTCCCAGTCTGTACACACATTCTGTAATAGAAGGTAAAAGATAAGCAAAGTTTTTCGGGATAGCTGCTGTGTGCATTGGCAAGGTCAAGGGAATTTTATCGAGGATCGATCGTAGCACTATCGCTGTGTAGCTATCTGGTTGTTGTATGAGCATCTGTAGATTACGCGTGTTGAACAATGCCGCTGCTTTCCATTCCACGTGCATTAGTCCCAATCCACCTGCCGTTCGCTGTTGCACTGCAGTGTTATAAGCCACTCTGAAAACCTGACCTTGCCACACAAAATACGTAGCTAGCGATCGTAAACGTGTTGCAAAACTTCTTGACAAAGGGAAGAGTGCTGCAACAAACCAAACTTTTGCGAATATGTATCTGTTTAAATAATGCACTCGTGATATAAGCGATACATTTCTTAACACATTGGTTTTAATCAAACCTTGTATGTTATTTATTATTGTTTCAAAATTTATATTGATCGTTGATTGTAATTTATTCTGAAAAACTATCCCCAATATTCTTACTTTATCTTTGGTTACAATTTCACGTCCATATGTTAAGATTGTTTGCTTTCCCAGTGGCAACAAATACGATTTTTTATAATTAATTTTTGCACCTGATATTTGCATGTATTCATTTAGACAGACTATAACTTCCTCATAATCAGTCTTCGAATTAATGAAGGCTGTTACATCGTCCATATACCCACATACATGTAAGTTATTTTGACAATATCTCAGAGATGACAATTTTGTTTGAATTATGTTCAGAAAAGGTGATAACGATAACATGAACAGATATGAACTTAATGGGGATCTTTGTAAGACTCCTCTTTTCACCTGTATTGTCGATGTTAGGAACCCATTAACAAGTACCTTAATGTATATATTTCTAGTTAATAGTTGTACCCAACTAATAAATTTGTCACCAAATCCAAGCTTTTGTAAAACTAATTTTAAGTATTTATGGCTAACATAATCATATGCAGATGCAAAGTCAAGCGTGAAAATAGCTGCGTCAGTGTCATTCTTCTCTTCATATGTTGCTATTATATCTCTAGTTATCATTAATGCTTGGTGTATGGTGCCAACACTTGGCATTCCATATTGTGTGTTACCTACTAACAATGACATATATGGTTTTAACCTATTTGATATTATTTTTGTTAAGATTTTATACTCAACATTCATTAGATTAATTGGTCTGTATTCATTAATTGTTATCGGTTTCTTTACCTTAGGTATTAAAACAGTCACTCCAGTACTACAATTTTTTCCTATCTTAATTTTGTGAAATACCTCTTGAACCCACTTAGTTACTGTGGGTCCTATAGTAGGCCATATCTTTTTATAACCTTCGCTTGTAATACCATCGATACCTGGTGATACATTTCCACGTAAACTGAAAACCGCTTTAGTTATTTCATCCTGAGTAAACTCTTTTTCTAATATATTTCTATCTTCATCCTGAAGTATTGTGGGTATATTATTTATTATTATGTTGCCCTCTATTATGTCGATCGTTTCTGTTTCAAATTTTTGTTGAAAATGTTCCTTTATTACTTGTTGAATTTCAGATTGCATTATAATTTCTTTCTCATGTTTGTCTTTAATTTTGTTTATAATTTTTCTCTGACCTCTATTTCGTTCTTGTTTTATATGATATAATGTGGTTGTTTCTCCGTGATCAAAGGGCTGTACCTTACTTCTTACTTGAATACCTTTTATTTTATTTCTATGGAATCCTAATAATATCGCCTGAACATGCTTAATTTTATCTTGTACTGACTTACCTTGCAATACTTGATATTTTAATTCATGCAAAACACTATAGTAAAAATTGTACATACTATTTCTGTCTTGATATTGTTGTTTTCCATAGTTTTTACAAAGTTTTTGGAATTCTACTTTAAAGCAACTCTCCCACCACTCCACAAGATTTGTCTTATAAGTAATTTTTGTTGACCACGTCTTCCATTTTTCTTGAAAACGTACTATGAATTCCTTGTCTTGAATCAATGCATTATTTAAATGCCAGAAACCTGGCCCTCTACAAGTATTATCTGAATCTATTTTGATCCTAACGATATATGCAAAATGGTCTGTAAAGCAAATTGGGAAAGTTTACACATTAGAAACATGGTGCTTAATATTATTAGATACATAAATTCTATCAATGCGCGAGGCATGATTTGGTTTGATGTACGTATAACCTTCTTCATTTCCTTTAACATATTCCCATGTATCAACTAATTGTAATCCATCTATTAATGCCTTTAAAGTTGGGGAGTAGTTGTAACCTGGTTTTTGATCAATGATTCTTAGAACTGAATTAAAATCACCTCCTAAGATGATAGATGTAATATTACCACTTAATTCCGCCGCCACGTCTTCTAGAAAGAAGTGGTTCCGCTGTGTTCTGTTTTGTGAACCAGACGGTGCGTAAATATTACAAAGTTTTATTCCATTTAATATTGCTGTTATTATTCTTCCTGAATAGTAACATTGTAAATGTTGTATCGGTATTCCTTTACGAATATAGAGAGCTGTACCATGATTTTGTGGAGTACAATTATTATACACATCATATATGTTACCGTCTTCTAAATATGGAGTTCCAATTTCTTGCAAAAAGGCTATGTCCACATATGCTTTTTTAAGGAAGTCTAGTAAAGCTTCCTGCTTAATTTTACTACACGACTTATTATAATTAATAGTAGCTACTGTATAGGTCAACATATTATGAATGTATAATGAAAAACTAAGGATTACATGTATATATATATATATATATATAAATATACAGGGTGTCATTTTAATGGCGCCCACGGACCACGGGAACGTATAGAGGACATCAAAACAAACAACTTTTCTCAGTAACATTTTCCTCGTTGGTGCGTCGTTTCGGCGCTACAGTCGTTAAAAAAGGCCCGTTTTGCCGCCTGAATGCTGGCAACCACACACAACATTTGATTGCATTTGTGACGTCATATCCCGTCGTGAAGCGATGCGTTCCAGGGTTGCCAGGAACAACATACTCTGTGAAAAATGACATAACTACAATCAGCCACATTATGTACCGTAACACAAAACGAGAAAACACGTTCTTTAACCTAACAGGAAGTAAACAAACGATACGAAAAATAGTAGAGAGGAAATAGAATTCAAGTGGAAGTGGTCATATCGAATTTTGTCTCAGCTTTCATGTAAAATATTTGCAAATCTAGTTACCAAGTTGGCATCTACAATTTAGTTTATCCACTTCGTTCTTCTGATACTAGTTGTCTGTGACACACTGAACAGATGACAAAATAGAAATGAAATAACTCAAAATTCCAAAGGTAAGCAACAGATAATACAGAGTGTCCGAAAAGTCACGCAACCCGGTGTTTACGACCGTATAACGGAATAGCGAAACGGAATGAGTAGAAACGCTTTCTGCCAAGAGAATGCCCTGTATATTGGGAAAATTTAGAGAGACAAACATATGTAAGAACATGCGTGTTTTAATAACAAATAAGCAAAGTGTTGCCAAAGGCGGGAAAAAAATATTTGCAAATCGTGTATATTGATGCACAGAACTCACTGAGGAAAATTATTGCAACATTTCACAATACCAACGAACAATTTGGATGGCCATCTAATGAATTTGACAGAAAAAGAAGTTTGACGAAGTTTCAAAAACATTGCAGAAGGGAATAAATGGGCTGTTCCAAAAATCGATGTTTTCACAATATTACGAGGGACACTGGCAACACTGTTGGTGTCACGTGTCACTAACAGTCGTGTTTCACCTCAGGCTATCACACTAAGGCACTTTCAACGACAAAGGAGAAAGTTGGTTATTCTCGAACATATGCAATAAATTACATACACCTTGCAACCCTGAAATGTGGTTTCAATTGGATAGGTATGTCAACAGCCAAAATTCCAGGCATTGGTCGACAGAAAACCCGCATCAGTTGCATGAACTACCCTTGCACTCTCCGAAAATCGGTGTATGGTGTGGAATATCGCGACGTCGTATTGTAGGACCGTTATTCTTTGAGACAACAGTGGATTCTGCTGTGTACGGGGATCTCATAATGCAATTCGTTGCTCTCCTGGAAAAAGACGAACGTGATGTTTGGCTACAACAAGATGGAGCAACTTGCCATACATCTAATGAATCTCTTCGTATGCTGAGATAATTTTTTGGTGATCGTCTAATATCCAAGGATTTATGGCCCAGTCGCTCGCCAGATTTAACATCTGGAGATTTTTTTCTGCGGGGTTACTTAAAGGGGAAAGTATACCAAACGGGACCCAGAACATTGGAGGAGCTGAAACGAAACATTACACAGGAAATTAATAATATCGGTGCTGCAACCTTCAGGAAGGTATCTGAGAACATGATCAAGCGAACCAACTTATGTATCCAAGAAAATGGTGGACACTTCAAACATTTGCTTTAATTTGTAGCGATACCCACATTTCAGGGTTGCAAGGTGTATGTAATTTATTGCATATGTTCGAGAATAACCAACTTTCTCCTTTGTCGTTAAAAGTGCCTTAGTGTGATAGCCTGAGGTGAAACACGACTGTTAGTGACACGTGACACCAACAGTGTTGCCAGTGTCCCTCGTAATATTGTGAAAACATCGATTTTAGGAACAGCCCATTTATTCCCTTCTGCAATGTTTTTGAAACTTCGTCAAACTTCTTTTTCTGTCAAATTCATTAGATGACCATCCAAATTGTTCGTTGGTATTGTGAAATGTTGCAATAATTTACCTCAGTGAGTTCTGTGCATCAATATACACGATTTGCAAATATTTTTTTTCCGCCTTTGGCAACACTTTGCTTATTTGTTATTAAAACATGCATGTTCTTACATATGTTTGTCTCTCTAAATTTTCCCAATATACAGGGCATTCTCTTGGCAGAAAGCGTTTCTTCTCATTCCGTTTCGCTATTCCGTTATACGGTCGTAAACACCGGGTTGCGTGACTTTTCGGACACTCTGTATAATGTATATTCAGAGCATTATGAGGCAAGTGTAAAAAATGATTGAAAATACAGGGATATAAGTAGTAGTAATACAAGCTCTAAGACGACTATGTGTTTATCTATGCACAAGATACACATGTAATAGTTTGCAAATGTGAACAGGGCAGTATATTTGCTACTGATTCATCATTAGATTGTTACTGTGGTTGTACTTGTTTTAGCCGTAATATAACAAAGTGAACCTCGGATACTTCCGTTATCAGCACAAAAGTACCACAAGGCATCTGGACACAAACCTGTAGATATCAACCTTGCAACGAGATTTGCAAATATTTGACATGTAGTTGGGCGTAAACAGCCACGTGTAAGCTGTAAGTCCAACAAAATGTATTGTTGTTGATATTTTAGATGTAGACTGAGACAAAATCCGACATTGACATTTCATTTTGAATACGTTTTTTACCATTTCTCATATCGTTGGTTCACTTACCCCTTCCCCTGAGATGACTGCTGATTTTCTGGCTGGCAGGCTATGGTGTTCGGTCTGCTGGACGCGTTTCTCGCTTCGTTTTACAGCTAATAATGTGGTTGGTGGTTTGTCATTTTTCACAAAATGTGTGTGTTCCTTGCAACCCTGCCGTGCGCTGTTTCGCCGCAGGATATGAGGTCACAGGTACGATCAAATGTTGTGTTGGGTTGCCAGCATCCAGGCGGCAAAACGGTTTTTTTTTTTGAACGGCTGTAGCGTCGAATCGACGCACCAACGAGAAAAATGTTACTGGGAAATGTTGTTTGTTTTGATGTCCTCTATACGAATCTGTGGTCCGTGGGCGCCATTAAAATGACACCCTGTATATAGAATTATAAGAAAATACTTTTTTCCAGTTCATTTTACCTTAATCTTATTTTGGCTATATATGCAATATTTCACACCAATTATTAAGGCCAAACTATTTATTAAATTATTGTTTTGATTTACTTAAATCACCTACCCTTCGCCTAGATCTTCTTTTCGCTAAGTTCATGTCGCTCAATTTCGCCGCACTTTTAGTCCGTTTTTTTGTACCAGTTACATTTTCCACTACCATTTTCATATTTACACTACTACTCTCACTATCTTCATCAGTAATCAACTCACTATCCACATCGTCTCCCATTGCGTTTTGTTGTTCTTCCTGTCTTTCTGCTGTCTTCTGTTCCTTAATGTCATTGGTGCGTACCACGCCATCCTCTACGACTACTTCTCTCACTGATTCCGGTTTGGAGTTTTCTTCCTTAGTTACCAAGCATGGTGTACCACCATCTTCCTCTGCGATCTTCGAAGCCGCCACTGCCAGTTCTGCTTCTTTCTTAGTGTCTTCTACGGGGTTGGTAGGTGTGCCGTCCTTCTGGGTGTTAGGGTGTCTTTCTGTGTGTATTTCAGTTGATTCCAGCCGATTCTCAAGGCTAGTAGAAGGTGTTTCACTTCTTGGTATGGTCCCTCTCGTTGTTGCACCACTTGACTGTAGTTTCGTCCTTACCTGAGCGGAACTCTCAGGACAGTGGGTTGACGAAGGTCGCACATCCTACGTTCGTGACCAGGTTGGTGACAAATCTGGCACGTCCGTTGCTGTCCATCATAGATAACGTGACACTGAAACGAGCGTATTACTAGAAACGAAGGTATTGGTTTTGTGACTTCCATTTTAGCCACTCGCACTCCATTATACACTGGGTATCGAAAGTTCCCCGACCATTGTTCTTTGTCTACACTATCGACAGTTCCAAATTCTTGCAGTTTTTCTTTCACGCTATCATCGTCCATTTCCAATGGGAGATTAAAGACACGCACAAATTTCACTTCCCTTCCCGCATCTTCTAATGACACTTTCACACTATTGCCATCAGCGTAACGAAACTCCATGTCAGCCCCATGTTGTTCTAATAGTTTTCTCATTGTCGCTTCTCTCACAAATTTAATATACACACAACGCAAAATTGTCGGGAGTTGTATTCCCATCAATTCGTCAACATGCAGACGGAATTGTCCGTGAATAAATTCATGTATATCCGTTGCCCTCGGTTTAGGAGCATTCACTGGAAAGCTTATCTTTATCGTATTTAACCTATTCATTTCGTTATTCTTACTTGCCACTATAGTACTTACAAGTTTATCGATTTGTCTCTTATGTTACAAGTCCAATTTTTCAGACGTAGTTGACTCACTAGCTGCACTCGGGGAACGCACTACCAGAGAACGATATCAGCACGTCCAACACCCACGGCGTCCACCGAGGAACTACCGACTGAGCCACCGCATATTATTATAATTTGGTAAAAATGGTTACCTATCTATTCTTTAATACTTGCATGAAGGGTTGAGATAACACTCATAAGATGAACAAAATTACAATGCTCTGAATTACGAAAACATAGTTTTGGAGCGTCCATTTGGACATGGGCATCTATACAAGGAATCTCACAGTTTAAATGACACGGGACTTACTATTTCACTTTCTCGGGGTAGGATATAACTGTGTTAAAACGGCCCCCGTGGCGGAGTGGTTAGCACATCGCGTTACGACGCCAGGGGTCCCGGGTTCGAATCCTTGCCTGGGCATGGATGTTTGTGAGTGTCCATTCATCAATTTCATCACATCATCACTCATCCCAATCTTCGCAAATTAGCCAAAAGTGGCACAAAACACGAAGTAAAATAAAGCAAATCAATCAATCAATCAAAGTGTGTTAAAAAAAACTTTGCGATTTGCAATGTACGATTGTATAAAGCAAGTAAGAAATTGTCGATTTAGAAAGTAGTACAAATCCTCAATCTGCTAAACGAGACTCATGATGGTCCCGTTGTGCGTATTCTTTCATCAACTACAGACACCAGTCGTAACCATCGTAATAATTAGCTTATGGGGGTTGCGAAATAGCGCAACATAAGAAAAATCTTTAAAAACTTATGTATAATCTTGTATGAACATGGTTGAAACGTTATTGCAGGCACAAGTTAGGCAAAGATTAAGTTTACTTTGTGTTCAGATAGGCTAATCGTGTTTGAACTTACAGTTCGAAGTGAAATTTGATTCGCTATGGAACGTGCCCCCAACAGGAATAGAACCCGGAATCTCTTAATTCCAAGACGACAGTCACTGTGCTATCCGGGAGGTTCAATCAAGTCTTTGTTTGTTTGAACTGTGTAGAAAACATACCAACCGATTATTATTTATTATCTTAGAATCCAAATGAATCCTTTAAATGGATACAAGGAAAGTCCAGCTGTACGTCGATACTCGAATCAGCTTCCAAATAGACCACGGACGAAATAATGTGCTCCATTGTCTTTACTTCCCCAAGAAAGCTGCAAGTTCCGGAATGAACCACAAAATACCCGCGCCTGAGAAAATGGGCTGGCTTGGTCTCGAGGAACGATACAAATGTTGAACACGCTTTCGTCCTTCTGAGTAAATTATACCCGCCCGTGCAGAACTCTACTAACAGACGACCTTTTCCTATTTTCTGATAGGCACAGAAACAGGAAGGGGATCGCTAGCGCGGAAAGGCAACAAATTGGACCAAAAGCGGATACAATTGCTGATTCGTCAACAGTTCAAAGTGTGAACATTGTAAAGCGCCTAGTATACTATCAAATGAATCACGAGCAGGTCGTTGAATGCCATTTTTAAAGAAACTGACGTCAGAGTACACGTCATTCTCTTCTCGCATTCGTGGTTACCGCTCAAGAATTTCAAAAGGAACTATTTTAATGAAAGCCTTTCGTGACCAACTCTACTTATTTCTATTCTGTGGTTGAGTAAGAAGAAGCGACGCATAAAGTGTAAACATGTGTTTGTGACTCTCATCTGGATTTATTCAATCGCGATTATACAACGAAGAAAGAATTATGTTTATTTTTACAACAGCGATTAATGTGATAATAAAATATATTCGACAACTAACCATAAAACATAATATTTTCTGTTGATCTTAAATTGAAGTTTAAACACAATAAAAAACAACTATCTGTATATCTGTGGAAATGAGATCTTTTTTATTGTATTATTTTGTTGTGCTCATATTGTTTTTCTGGTATCTCAGATAATATTTAGACTCTTGATACCGAGAAAATACATCAACATCAACTTCTTCTTCAAGTTTAAGGAAATAAAATTATCTTTGTTACGGCTAATCGCTAGTCTATTTATTTGCTTTCGTGCCAGACAAACTTGAAACAACCCAAGTTATGTCGTACCAGAAGACTTATTATTTCTCTGTTTAATTTATGTACATTTTTTGTTTGAACCAATGTTATTCTGTCATTGTATAACACGGTCTGTATGGTCAAAGAAGATTTCTAGTGTTATCACACGTTTAGGTATGATAATTTTCTGTGCGAGGTTGGCAACCCCCCCCCCCAAAAAAAGAGCGGGTTAGTAACGATGGGAAAATATAGGACATTCTCTTTAGTTATGAAGAACAGAAAGATGACATTAATGTAAGTTTGTGTTAGTTCAAATCTTTTTGCAACTAATCTTGTGACTTTTTATCGTTCCTAATTTGATGAAAATCGCAGGGCTGAAATTTAATTGGAAGATTTGCCTCTGCAAGGCTTTTTTTAATGTAAGTATCTCAGTGGAAGTGTCTTTCAAACGTGTTGAGTGATGTGTGTTAACTAGTTTCGAGTTAAATCAATTACTGTTAAAAAAAAAGCGTTAATTATACGATATTAAGACTGTTACTAAACCACAGAAAACCCTGAGTGTGAACACGAACGTTGTTCAACGACTTTCAATTGTCGATTTTAGTGTTCAATTCAACGACTCATTCGTTATTTATTTGGTGGTGTACAAACAGTTTAACACCTAATTGTTTTTTTTACCCCTTTCAGTAGTTGAAACTCTCCAGTAAGTTGTGTCAATTTATTTAAACTATTTGAACAGATGATTCTTTGAAAGAGCCAAACATTTTAATAATTCATTTTTTTGAATTTTTGTGTCCGGAATATCCAAGCCCAGTTAATGGCAATGCAACTGTTCTTTTTCCTTTCAGACAAAGTGGACTCTGTGTGCAAGAACCACTTCCTGCAGCGCCAGTACCGCAAGATCGACGGCGCCGTGCTTCGTTCCCAGAACGAGAGGAACCTTGACTGCGTCATCACTTTCCAGACGCACTCCATCCTCCAGCGCTTCATGCTCCGCTTCGACCTGCTCCTCCTCGATTGCAACGACCACCTGTTCGTCTACGACGGGGCCAACCCGGTCGGCAACTACAAGGTAAGTTCGACAGATATATCTTATTAAAAATATATCATGTACGAGGGTCGATCAGTAAGTAACGAAGGAACCTCTATACCGCGTTTGGTAGAACCTGTCACGCTTCCAGCGCTTCCTGATCGTTGGCATTTCTACACGACGTTGCCACTGTAGACAGAGTAAACTCCACGTTGGAGGAAGCCGAGGTCAGGTTGCGCGTAAGATACGCGGGAATGCTCAAATTCTACACCGTACTAATCAGCACCACTCTTACAAAGCAAGCTTCTTGCTAAGACAAACAAAATACAGGGGAATTACCACAACGTGGCAACAGCGCATGCGTAAGTGCCTCTCTTCTGGCTTCCATTCGCTCCTTGCTGCTCAGCAGACGATGTTTTCCTCGTTTCTCGTTGGCATCTAGGAGCTACTCCTAATCAAAGTTTCCGTTTGTAGCACAAGCGTGACTTTCTGCATGTGGCTAAGTTATCAGACGTCTCGATAAGTACTCAAAGAACTTTAATTTTAATCCCTGTCTCGACTTTCTTGTGTGCTGCAGTTGTCACTTATTCTTTTTGTATTTACAATTATTGTTAGCACACATTAGCATATGTTCTTCTCTATCAATTTTTGAATTACTTGTGTTTATCAATAAAGTGATAAACGCGAACCACCGTTCAGGTGCTGACAGCCAACACCTGATGTTCCGGGGTGGCTTCCTCGCTGGTGCCGTGGTCGTCAGCAGGGTCCAATACGCCAGATGGATTGCAGTCTGATTAGGTGAGTGTGCTTTGCTCGTCCGCCTTCCTTACCTCTTCACCGAGTCAAGGAGGGCTTTCCACAACCTGTAAAACCCAGTTGAACATTGTTTTACTGCTACATCCCTAAGAGACATCCCTCGTACCTCGTTACCACTCTTGCCATATTACTACATAGTATATATATAATAGAAAATGGCCGATATTTAATACGCTATAGAATATATGGAGGTCACCACCAGGGGAAAATAATTATAATTATTTTATTCTTTGTGTTTTCATTTCAGGCCTTTTACTCACCTACTATTCTGAATAAATCAGGCCTCGAAGTGGAAATTTCCAGGAAACGAGGCGCTTCACTTTCCTTACCATACTGTTGTGTTTATTTGTCTCTGATAACTACAGCGACGATTGATTGATTTGCTTTATATTACTTCGCTTTTTGTGCCACTTTTGGCTAATTTGCGAAGATGGGGATGAGTGATGATATGATGACATTGATGAATGGACACTCACAAACACCCATGCCCAGGCCGGGATTCGAACGCAGGACCCCTGGCTTTGTAGCGCGATGTGCTAACCACTCCGCCACGGGGGCCGGCTACTACTACAGCGAAAGATTAATGACTAGTGAAATGACGTGTTGTATTAAAATTAATAATGGTTAATATTAAAATATTTACATAAACGTTAAGTAATGCTAAATGCATTGAAATTGAGGCTTCTGGACTTTTCTTCATTTTAAAGATTTAAACAGACGGAAATTATGAATGGTAGTCAATTCTCCCAAGAGCTGAAAATTGTAATTCGAAATAGTGTGCATATCCTCGATACTTTGTCTTAATAATCGAAAAACAAATTTGACAAGTGCATTTTTTTTCGATATTGTTATTATGCGTGTGGTCAAAAATAGGACTTATTGTTGACTGACTCTAAATTTTACTGTTGGGTTAATCGGAGCAAAGAAGAACGAACGATAGAACAAGAAAGAAGAAGAGAAATTCAAGGCGAGGTGCTGCTTGCAGTTTCAGCGGTTCGCACTTGTCTCCAACTTAGGCAACATTGACGCCGTCATACTCTGCTACGCCCTCTCGCGGCATCAACACGTCTTCATGTATAGGGAAAGTTGTAATGAATGCTATTAAAATATGCACTATTAAATAGTATTAATAATTTAGTTCACACGTAAAAGTAAAATGTAGTGAAATATCTAAATAGTAATAGGCGAACAAGAACTGTCCGTTACCATTTCTGACGAGAGACGAAACGGGAAGTTTTCAGTTATTCACGAACGTCGTTCCGGTCCGCTCCTGTCTTATTTCGTGCCTTAATTTTAAATGTAAAACTTCAATATTATTTTATTATTATTTATTATCTTAATAGGGTTATAATTAAGCTATACAACATTTTAGTTAGAACAATATTAATACAAATAATGACTTGATTAGATATTAGACTTGATATTGGATATACCTTTCACTTTCGATCATATTTATTAACCGTTTCTGTCGCAATTCTCACTTTGCGAGACTCGTACGACTCGCAGGTGAATTTGAACTTTTTCGTGTGAGCTTACATTTCAATATTGATAGGTTGATTTTGTATTTTGTATCCACTTTATGCGTAGGAAGACTAATCAGGAATGGACCTACATTTTAAAGTTGGATCCATTACATTTCAATATGAAGCACGATTTTCCAGTCAGTGTTCCTGCATAGATTCTGTGTATCCAGGTTCACATCACTGTGACGGCCGGAGTGTGCGGACGCGAGGTCGAAAATGTGTCTTCAGGGTACGGTGAGAACCTTACTTTATTGAGGAAACCAATTTTCTTAAGAGATACAAAAGCATTTTGGGGTTTGCCATAAATACACCAAGTTTCATCTTTCAAGCTCTACGGCTATCGAGAATCGCATGTGGATTTAGCTGAAGAAGAGGACAGCCTTTTACAGTTGATTAGAATGTTAAAGCTTGCATTAAATCACGCTCCCGCAGGGAACCACCGAATGCTTGAGGGATTTCGCAATCCCTGCCCTGGCTACACTGCTCCACACACGACGTCGCTCGGCGGATTGAGTGCGTGCAGAGACTGCTGCATCCGCATTCTCGTCGTGCGTTCATCGATCGCCTAACTCAATCGAATTCTAGTTTCTTTTTCGGAAAGAGGAGGGACGGGGGATGTCCCAGTTGCAGTGTGTTGGGGGAGCAGCTCGCTTCCCCTTTGGAACTGGGACTCACAGATGCACAAAACGGATTGAGGGAGGGGATTGCGAACTGGTATTTACTCCACTCGAGTTGTGACGCTCTTTCTTTCTAAATCTTATTCCCTTGGATAATATGTAATCCAAAGTTTATTTGAAATGCCCGTTGTCTTCGAAACATACATGCTTGCAATTTAATGTTCGTAAATTATACAGCGCGTTCCGCTTAGAGGAATCCAGAAATAATTGATAATTTGAAGTGTAAATAATGGTTTATTAACACACCTTTCTACATACCTTGATATAGAAACTTTCCGAGTTTAGGGAAATGGCAAATTGAGTTGCCCTGCAGACATATAAACGGTCCACATCGAAAACGTAACAGAAAATCAAATGAAGACTAAGAACAAATAAGGGAAGTCCCGAGAATTAGCCAAACCAGACCGTAGATAAGAGAGGATCAATTTTCACAAAGATTACCCAAATATGCGCGTATGCGGATGATATTGCAATAATAGCAGGATCGGAATATGATTTGAAGAAAACGTGTCAAAGGCTGGTAGAAACTGCAAACAAGTTAGGATTAGAAACGAATGTCAATAAAACAATGATTACATGATTATGATACAATACACGATTCTTACACGAAATCCAGCTAAATATTGAGAAAAAAAATAAAAATGAATCGGAAGAAATTTGAAAGAGTCAGCTGATCAGTACCTAGGTTTGATTATAAATGAACAAAACCAAAAAGGAAGCATTATATAGGAAAGTATATACATGGGCAGTAGAGCTTTTTACGCAAACATGCTGTTACTAAAGAGAAAATTAATAAACTCAAAAACACCATATACAAAACATTAATCAGGCCAATAATAACATATGGTGCTGAGACATGGGTAATGAATAAAACAGAAGAGAAAGCATTGCGCAGATTTGAGAGAAGTGTGATACGCAAAATTTATGGACCCATCATTTAAAGTAATATCTGGAGAATAAGAACTAATGAAGAAATAGAGATTAATTGATTGAGTTGGTGTTTTAAGTCCCTTGAATACAAGGCGACGACGCTACCACCTCGCCACCAGGGAGGCCCAACATAATAGAGGAAGAGGATAGTGATGCAAGAGAAAATTCACTCAACAAGAAGAAGACGAAGACCAATAACGAGACGCACTGATGATGTATGAAAAACTCAATGTGAATGGCGAGGAAAACGGAATGCTATCGGTTGCTAATGTTAAGGAAGCCTCAAGCGGCATAGACGATCGGGAAAGGAAGGTATAAGGCGTCCGAAGGTCTATCACAAAGATTGTGTTACTTGGACCTACACATTCCGACCAACGACGAAAAAGTGTAGCTTCTAGAATTTATTATTTGAAACGCCATTTCGAACCTGTGGGAAAATACTGTACATCGCCATAAGAAGAACGTCTGTGTTTTTGTCAAGTCCTTGAGAGCGAAGTCGTCTCTTTGGACTATCTCGGAAACATCAGACTTCGGCAGTCACAACCACCCCCCTCGGCCAACGAATGACCACGAATGACCTTCTTTGGATTGAGCTTTTCAAGATTAGACGCAAGCACCTCCAACCTACATTCGTGTGCATTGGTGGGTACTAAATTCACAGATCTATCGTAGGTCAGATCCCAACTAGCGGGGAAAAGAAATTAGTTCAACTGAAAACGAGAGAAGAGGTGCTCTCTCTAAGCATAGTGTTGGAATAAGCAACAGGCAATGAGTAATATCCAATTAGGTTTGCATGCTAATGTAGAACCCCCGTTCCTAGCATTCAGAGAATTTTTAATGTACTATGTTGCATATTTTATGTTAAGTCTTCCAACTTCCGAGATCGGCCTTTGCCATAATCAGTCGAATAATTTGTTCACAGCATACTTTCCGACAGACAAAATAAACGCTTGTGGCAACGATGAGTCTTTGTCGCATGGTTGCATACATACAGGATAGCGAGGAAAACGCTATTTAGAAAAGTTTCTTGCTGATCTTTATGTCTTATACGCTCTGTGAAAAGTTTTATCGCTGTTGTACACTTCGCAACATCTTATTTGACCGCCCTGAAAAATTTCAAAGTCCGGAATTCGTAAATTTGGCAGCATAGCGCTTCAGAGCCAACTAAGAGTAGCCAACTTTGCAACATTTCTTCTTCCTGAATGAAAACGCTCGTAATTTTTTTTCATTCTTTCACATTCCATAAAGTAAAGATACCCTAAAGCAGTAATAAAATATATGAGTAGACAAAAAAATGTTAAGTAGAAATACGAATATTGAAGATATTTCAAGAGTCTTCGTTCTGAATTTGAAAATAGGAAAATGTATGTGCATTGTGAAACACTGAACAGGTTCTCATCCACCTGGAAATAATTGCGGTCACATTTGAATGCAAGAAGGCAAATTTATGATGATTTTATGCGAAATGTTTAGTAAAGATACCTTCCACAACAGCAAACGATTCTGCAAAGTGTGTCTTTTCCTTGGTTCTTGGCGAAAAATGGTTCGAAACTCCGGCACAATGTTGCTTCAACTGAGATTAACGTGTTTTACTGAGCTTTCTCCTAGCAATCTCCTGGAGTAGTTGGTTAGATGACAGCACTTTCGTTTTTTTTACTGTTTTCGTCAAGATCGATACATCGTAGGTTCAAATCCCACCCTTTCCTTATTATTTTTTCCTTTCTATTTACCGAGTACGAAGTGTTCTAATAACGTAATATAATATTATATTATATTACTGTAAATATTTATGCGATGCATGCTCAGTGGCGGCGATTGGGTTTCAAAACTGAGGGGGGAGGGCAAAGACAGTTTCTTTCCCTTGGTAGATAATGTTAAGCATAGTGCGGGGTCATCTGCCCCTCCACACTCCATAATCGTCGCCACTGTGCATGCCTCAAGTAATGCTTCTACTAATGTTTTTAATCTTTCAGTGATTGGCAGGATTTTAGAAAATACTTTTCCTTTCATTCAGCTGTTATAAGTTAACACATATCAAGAACTTACATGTCAACTTTCTGTATCCGGAAATGCTGGACATAAATCGCATAAATATCAACGGAAATATCCAAGAAACGCAGATAAGCATTCTCGTCCAAAGCCGTTTACTTCCCGAAAACGATTTTGCAAAGAAGTAGGTTTGAACCCATGACCTTCCATTCCATAAGCAAACGATCCCCCTACACCACACGGTTAAAGTTATTTTATGCACTCTGTTCGGATCCCACTTTACACTGTAGGTCCAGTCCCGATTAGGCTTACTATGCATAAAGTTGACTTAAAATACCAAATCAACCAATTCATCTCCTTTCAGAGTGGGCCTTCTATGATACTGTAGTCGGCCAGCATCCGAAAATACAGTTCTGCTTCGCGTATACCAGAGTGTAATTGCATTTAATATTGTGACTAATTTTACTTTAAAACTACAGAGTAAAGCGATAATAGTGTCCAGAAAAAGAACCTCAAAGTAGATCTTCACACAAAGTATTTTAATCCATTGCCAAACATTTCAGTTAAGAATAATATTATGCTTTTCCAATGACCGTATTTTCGATTCATGGTGAATTTGCTAAAAGGACCATGTCAAGACATCTAAATATGTAAGTTTTACTAGTAAATAAATTTAAAATGCACGATACAACAGGGGAGGAGAAAAATAAACCTCAAAAATAAGTAAAAATGCAACAAAAACTGTTAAAAATACTGACAAATAAACTAAAAGCCAAAAAGGCCGAAAAATGCAAAAACAAATGTAAAATAGAAAGTGTTTTCCGGCTCTAACTGAAGGGAAACGGACATGATATCAGGTTTAGCATTGTTTTTAAGGGTCAGAAAAAAGTTGATTTTTCATCAACTTCCGGACCCTAATTAGTAATTATGACCATTGAAAAAGTTGAAGGTAGCTTACTTAAAACTTTCTTGCTGAGGGATCGTATCGTCCCATATCTCCACTTCATAATAAAGAAAAACATCAAGTTCATATTTCGAAAATGACTTAGAGTTTTCCACCACAAAAATATGTTTTTCATAGTTTGAAGTTCGTTAGTATTATCTTTCAAGTTTTCCATTGTTTTAATTTCACACATATTTTATATTTCATACGTTCCTCTCTCTTTTCATACAGTCTTTGGAGAAAAGCTGAAGTTTCTTGTCAAACGGGGTCTGGTTCAAATTACTCCGTTTCGCTCTCCTGTTCCTACTTTAAAAAAAAAAAAAAAATACTTCGTAACTAAACGATTGCTTGTTAAAAATACGGAATTTTTACACAATTTACAAAATGTGACAAAACGCCAATAGACATGTTCATCATTTTTCCCTTTCAGCGTTTCTCGATTTTATCTGAATTTGTTTCCTCATGAAAATTGCTGAGGAAATTATAGATATGACATTATGTGTGAATTGGTTTCCTCAAACTGGTAGCAAATTTTAACATGAGCTACCTGGAGAAGAGGTAGCGTGCTTGATTCTTACGAGGGAAGTCCTAGGTTCGATTCTCCACCTAGGCAGGATTTTTTTCAGGAGTATATCGTTGGGTGTAAAGTTTATCCACCGTGCTAAGAAGTTAACATTGGTCTCTGTATTTCACGAGAGGAAAGGAAATAGTAAGAGAAAGTTTTTTCCATGATAGGAGGAAGTCACGTGCCACATGGAATGCGTAGAATCAAGTTACATAGAGCTAAGTCTGTAATGGTGGTTTCGAATATTGCAAAATTAGTGGGGAAAGTTTGTTATATCTGGTACTCGTACTTTTTGTTCAAAGAAGACTAACATTTTAGATACAAAGCAATGAGGAATTAACGATCATTATGAGGTTTTGAATGTTTTGTTTGTCACTCACGATATAAATACTTATTAGTAGTTTCTTATTGAATCAACCTTCGTGGCAATCACAATTTACTTATATTAATTAGCGATTTACTATTAGTTTTAGACGCATGGTAAGATGGTGGTGAGGGGATTGACAACAGTCATTACGAAGGAACGGACATAAAATTACCAATCTTAGCAATTTGAACTCATTAAATGCTCTCCTTCGTTAGAGTACTGCACTACATCACTACTTAACATATCTTTTTTTAGTATATCGAAATCAAATAATCAATATTATAGGTGTCAGTGAAGAACAAACAATACATAACTTAAATAACATTACATTTTGCATCCTGAATATATATACGTGATTTGTGAATTAATCATGATGTGTGTGTTAACACAACATATGAACAATAACTAAAAAGAAAAGTTTTAACTTTAAATCCTGGAAATCTCCAACTTCTAAGGGGAAATATGCGCAGAAGGGACGTCCCTCAAGTGTGCATTGGATTCATTTTTTAAATATTCTAATATGAACGGCATCTGTTCAGCAAACAAAAAAAAAAGAAACAGGAGAGGGTGGGATTTGAACCCGCGATTAGAGGCCAGCATAGTCTGCATTTTACCTACCCACTGCCCGCTTGCCCGTGAGGACAGGTATACCTGCTAGGCTGCCCACGGCAACGAGTCGACTTGCGTCTTTACCCGGGTTCTTCGTCTTCCAGGCGCTCTGCGCTTACAAGGTAACTGGGCATTCAACAAGACCCGGGCGCCTGCAAAACCTGCTGGAAGGAAACAGCCCTCCGGCAGCGTGTCGCTCCAGGTGTTTCATCACCACGTGGACAGCTTCAGGCAGTGTTGCCTACTTACGTAGCTCCTAAATCCTACGAGGTCCTAGGAGGAGCTCTCTCCTCCAAGGAGAATTTATATACTTAGCGATTTCAGTTCAGCGTAAGCAGTTTTTATCTTACTGCCAGGAAATGCACGCAGTATTACAGCTTCATTTATTTAAATGAATGATCGAGCAAACAAAAATCTCCTCACTGAAAACTAATTGCTTTTCATTGCATGGTGCCTTAACCAGGCACGCAGTGGCGCAACCAGAGGGGGTAGGGTGCATTGCTCACAACCTTGGACGGAAATTAAGTCTAGCGGAAGGGTCAGGGTGGGGGTCAAACATTAAAGTACAAGAAAAAACAGACTAGCAGAATTTAAGAGTAGCAGGGCTAAAGGGTACTCAAGATGGAATTAATTTTCATATTTTTCTTGCATTTTCCTTCCAGACGGCCAAGGGCACCTGCAGAGGGGGAATGGAGGGGTAATTGCAACCCCTTGATTTCAAATTTTATGAAAGTAGAAATATATTATAAAATATTATCCAGTCTCATCAAGTCGCAATGCCGCAGCAAAGGGGTAGCGGGAGTCGGCCCTGAGCGCTGAACGATCTAAGTGAGAAAAGTTTTAAAACAGAGAATGCTATGGCGGCCCGTGATATTATTTGCTATTAATGTTGGTTTGTTACGAGTTGGATGAATTGATTATGTAATACGTCGCTCCATGTGAAAAGAAAATATTGTAGATGGAAATTTTACATGCCATATGTATGTACATTCGGAATGCATTTATCATGCACTTTCTTTCTTTCAAAAACAGTTTGTGTGCTTGTTTTCCATTATTAGCTAATGTGAAATTGACGTGTTGAAAAAAAATATTTCTAATCCTCTGTTTCAACACAAATGCACGTGAGAACCGACTTCTACCCCCTTTTTGCGTGATTTATGAGGATTATAATGCCTTTCATGCTACTTTATTACTATTATTGTGATTGTTCTTGTTGGCACGTTTATCCAAGTACTTGGCCCTACCCCCCAAACGAGGGTAACGGCAATGGCCCTGGCTGGCTACGGCCCTGGTGTTCGCAGTAGAACAGTGTGTTGTTCGACTCGCGACCTCAGCGTCGAACGTGACATGTTTCAGTCCTGTCCTATATCACTATATATACGTATATTGGTTGTTTACGACATATACTTATGGATCCTGTGCCACGGAAAACCTATTTCAATGTGTGTGTGTGGGGGGGTAGCAACATTCGTAAATCTCATTTCATTGGTGATGTGGCTTACGAAGCTTCGAGTTCCCTTTTTTAAGTAGTGAAAATCTATTGCAGTTGGCAACACTGCAGAACGGTGTGGGCCCGGTGCAGTTTCTACTCGAAGCAACTACGTCATGTAGAGAGTAGAACTGCAGTTGATGGAAAGAACGAACTGAGACCTACTAGGTATCGTAAGACTGCGGGTACCCGCCGGGTCTACAATGACTGCCAGGAACGATCTGGGCAGGTGGTCAGACAAGCTGCTCAAGCGAGGGTGTTGCGCAGGTTGCATGGCATTTCAGGAGCGATGTCTCGCGAACGGGTCTGCTTCAGGTCTTGTGCAGGCCTTTACCCGCGATCTTTCACGCTTGACGAAAAATAAAGATATCAACGTCTAACCAACTGCTCTACGTTAACTTAATGACGTTATACCCTTAAAAACATGTCGACGTTTATGAAAACTCCCACCTTCCTGAGTTTCAAACACATTTTCTCGAGAAGTCGTGTAAAATATATGTTTTTGAGAACTGTTCGATATTATGCAAGGTATTGTAAATAAAATGTCGCACAAACTCCTAACAAATTTGCTTCTTTCTGCACAAACTTGATGGCAATTTCCTCCGGGTAGAGAAGAACTCTATTCAGTGTTTCAAACCCCCCAAATTTCAAGTCGAGCAAGCAGATTCGTAAATATCCTTCAAGGTTCTTTTTCCAATTCATTATTACTGTTTGATTGTGTATTATAATAGCGGTTTATAGTTTCTAAGTTAAATTGAAAACCTCTCACCGCAGCGTTTTTCCTCTAGTGGAAGGACCTACTCAAAGTTGGCTACTCTCACCTGGAGCTGAAGTGCAATGTTGCTAAGTTTACGATTTCGGGACTTAGAATTCTTTCGGTGCGGTCAAATAAGATGTTGCGAAGTGTACAGCGTTAGTAATCGGTCCGACATAATCCAGTCTCCCCAGATTTGAAGTTATTCAATACTCTTTCCGTTGTCTCCATTTTTTAAAAACAATTTATGAATAAAAGAGTTTGATGGTACACTTCTTCGCCATACGTATTCCCAAACCCTTTGACATTGTGTAAATCAAATTCTTCGCTAGTGTTCACAAACAATAAGCACGCACTATTCAACTGAGCATGTGATTGTGGCAGACACAATCGCTCTACACTGAGTCAAACGCCTGCTTGACGGTACCATCTCAAGGTCAAAGGTAAAGTCCATTTCATTGTGGGGTGTGATAGTTGTGTAGTCACCATGTATATTTTCATACCGAACCATACAAAGAGTTTTTGAGGAATCATTGGGTTTCGTAGCGCGAGACTCTAACTAACTAACTCTCTAGCGTTCTTAGACCCGAAGGTTTATGGCTGCAGCAACACAAGCCTTCCATCTGTCCCTTTCCAGGGCAAGATCAATCCAATCTTTTCCATCCTTACCCAGTTTATTTAGATCCATCTCAACGTTATCCCTTCATCTTCGTATTGGTCTCTTGCCATCAGGTTTCCCAACAAGAATCTTGTAAACTCTTCTTTCCTCTCTCATTCGTGCCACATGGCCTGCCCACCTAAGTCTTCTTGATTTAATTATTCTAGTTGCGCGAGAATCATTCTGTAGATTCCATAATGCTTGAATAAGAGGCAAGTTTAAATTTAAAAGAATCACAAGTTTATTTGTTGCCCAGGTAAACTCTCGAATCTATTATTGCCTGCGTGGGTCTCTCCGTGCCTTCCGCTCCCCTGAGCCAGCAGGCGGTGCCTTTTAAGTTGCAGCCAATTCCCACCTGGACGGACCAATTGAATCCTAGAAGGAAAACCGCGTCTGGCGCGTGAATCGCATGGAGAATTGTTTGGGCGCCTTCCGCCTCGCCCCATTCCCCGCGCACCGTTACCATCTCACTCACTGAACTGGGGAAACCAGGCACGGGATCTAATGGAGCATCTCCGACTGCCGAAGCAAGGCTTTAAAGACAACTGAGCTGCAGTTTCACCGTTTAAAAAGTAATTCGCGTACGTATATTGTTGGAAAGTGGTGTACTGGCAGATTTTCTCGAGTCTACACATGTAGCAGCTTCGGTTGTCTATACTCTGTCCCGGGAATATGGAGCGAGCGAACGAAAACAAGTGTCTGCGCAAGTAGGGACTCGAGAGGACTCGTACAATGAACAAGTGCGAGGGAACGGGATTGCGTGGAGGGGGAAAGCGACTGCAGTCACTAGCCTTGCAGCAGCGATTACTGCTTCGCTCGGCCCACTCGCTGTCTCCCCTTCTCTATCGTTAAGTGCGTCACTTCTTTACCATTATATACAAATGCAAAGGGTTTAAGTGCCTGGTACAAACTTGCACGATCAATGGCTGCAAGAGCGTGGAACTGATAACGTCATTCCAGCATGCCCCAGATTGAGAATGTGGAGCCTACTACCACATCCCCACGTGTCTCCATGGGTCGGTGCATACACACAACACCGACAAATCGTAACGTCCTGAACATTACATTGTAATTGTTTGTTATTTAGTTGCAATATTGTGTTTATAACTAACTAACTCTCTAGCCTTCTTAAACCCGAAGGTTTATGGCTGCAACAACACAAGCTTTCAATCTGTCCCTATCCTGGGCAAGATCAACCTAATCTTTTCCATCCTTTAGGTCCATCTCAACGTTATCTCTCCATCTTCGTCTTGGCCTTGCTATGTGTCCCTTACCATCAGGTTTCCCAACAAGAATCCCGTAAACTCCTCTTTCCTGTCCCTTCATGCCATATGGCTTACCGACAAGTTTTCTTGATTTAGTTATTCTAATAATATCTGGGTGTGAATACAAATTATGCAGTTCTAAATTATGTAGCCTTCTCCACTCACCCGTCTCCTAATCCATTTTAGGCCCAAATATTTTCCTAAGGATTTTATTTTCAAATACTCTTAATTTATGTTCGTCTTTCAATATTGTGTTTATTCGTTTTTCAATTTGTCAAAGTAAGATGTCACAGGTAACTAGCTGATTGATTGAGTTGGTGTTTTAAGTCCACTTTATGCACAGTAAGACTAATCGGGACTGGACCTACAGTTTAAAGTGGGATCCGAACCACTATGTGCCTCCACCGGGTATCTAACCCGGGACCTCTTGATTACAAGGCGACGACGCTACCACTGCGCCATCTGGGAGGCCTAACAGGCAACTAGTAAGGAGGAAGAGGAAGTTTTGATTACCACGAGTGATGATTACCAGAGTGTTTTGCTAACGACGTGAGGAGTAATGAGTAATTTCCTAAACAGACTCAAAGATATGGAACAAAATGTTGACGCCGATGAAGGACATCAACACAAACAACTTTCCATGACAACGTTCTGCTTCTTGAGACTTATTTTTCACTAATGACATGAATCCTCAAACAAATTGCCATTGATTCTCACATTGACGGCGACAACTTAACTTTAATACACACTTGGTCATTCCATGCCAAGTCAACGAAGAACCATCTGCCACAACCCATCCGATTTTGACCAAATTTGTAGAAACCCCCCCCCCCCCCAGGTTCCCTGAACATGCATATGATTTTTACACGATAAGAAGTAACAATTTTCGAAATGCGGCATCTTGAAAATTTCAGGTTTTCGAAAAACGAGTTGCATATATCGTCGATTATGTCTGCTTTTGAATCAAATACAGGCCTCGGAAAACACTCATTTGTAGATCCTAGATATTACGCTAGGGCAACAAATTAACCTAGCAACTGCCAGCCTCCCTCCCATATGTCTAAGCAGGGTTGGAAGGTCATCCAACCAGTTTCGGGGTGACGTGTGGTCATGATCGGGTTGAGCTACTCATTCGTAGCTCTCCAATTTCCTCACGATGGAGGGTGTCCACAGGCCGAAATATCAGGAGAAAAGTTACATCATCGCCCAACTAGACAGTCGTAGGCCCTGGCCCTCACGGGCTTTTGCGCAACCGATTATTATTTTTTAACTTGTAAAAAATTCTTAAAAATCGCGTTTAGCCAAAATTGGAAGAAAAGTTAAGTAAAATAAACGAAACCAAATTCTTTAAAGGAAAACGTACTTTCTTGGAGAAAAATAAGCAGCTGGAGTATGGGGGAGGGAGGAGAATATTTTTATATTTGGCTATAATCGTAATTCATCCTCGAAGTTGTTCTAGTGCAAGAGCAGCATAAACAACCTCGAACACACTCGCCGGGAGCCTGTGCAGCCGGTCTTGCAGCAGCATTGCCCATAAATTGTATGAATTCTCAAAAGGATACTAACACCTGGGCACCACCTGTAAAAATCCAGAAGGCAACCCCCTCCCCCCGTTGCAATGGCCATTGATTTCCGATAAATCGACTTCTGGAAATGCGGGAGACCTCACTCGGGATGTAGCACTGCCGCCGTGAGATTGGGATCTTGTCCTAGATTTTTATTCTGGTGTATGAAAGTTTTTCTAGCCATGTATTCGCGTAGCCGAAATATTTAGCGCTGTGGCCTTCAGTGCGATAGGTCCCGGGTTTGATTCCTGGTGAAAGCCTCCAAAAGTTCGATGTTTACGCCGCAGGACACTTGAAAAGAAGTAGCGGATTCCGGTACCGAAAGCCAGAAAACATCGACGATGGGACTCGATGCGCTGACCATGCGTAACTCAAAGGTCCAATAGGGTGACCCTTTTTGAAAACATCAAAATGTTAACATTTGTTCCACGTAGTACACCCTTGGACTGTATTGTTGCAGACTAACGTGGCTCTGGCGACTGGACGCACGTACAGTATAATCCTCTGTGGGGCACGTGTTGTGTTGCCCATATATATACAACCTTAGTGACAATGAAGTTCAACCAGTCACAAATATAGGAGTGCGTTGTGAAAGAAGAACACATGCATATGATGAACATATTTTATTCAGCAGGCTACATGGAACAAAGGAAAACATAAATTTCCGCTGCAACGCAGCAATGTATGGTGTCCACACAAAATAAAACATTTTCGTCCATCTACACGTGACATTGAAGTTCGACCACTGTTAGAGGGGATCCTGTTTACCATGGTGTGACGCCGCCCCGTCGGCGAATAACTGTGGCAATGCGTCGGGGCATGCTGCGGACGAGTCGTTCAAGGTATTCCACATCGATGCGGTGCCATTCCTCCTGCAGGCAGGCGATAAGAGGATGGCCACTGTCGTGGGTCCCCTCTGTTGCACACGTCGCTTAAGAACACGCCACACATTCTCAATGGGCGAGAGGTCGGGACTCGATGGTGGCCATGGCAGAGTTCGCACGTGATGGCGAGTCAACCATTCTCTTGTCAGCCGCGCTGTATCAGGCCTGGCATTGTCGTGTTGAAAGATGAGACGCCGCCTGTGGAACAGGTGCCTTCGCACTGTGGGAAGATGCCGCTCCAGTATGCGTGTATAGGCGTGTGCATTCACAATGCCCTCACAGACGTGTAGTGGGCCAACCCCAGATGCATTCATGCATCCCCATACCATCACTAACGCAGGTTTCTGTACCCGACGTGCATAACATTTTGCTTCATTCTGTTCCTCCTTCCGACAAATGACTGTTTTCCGTATTTTCCCGTACACAACATTGAAAATGGATTCGTCCGTCTACAAAACCCTGTTCCACTGCCGAAATGTCCATCCCCGGTACATTCGTGCCCACCGTAGTCGATTGCCTTTGTTCAACATGGAAAGGAAGGGTTTACGTTTCGCCTTGTACACTCGGTAACCGCATCGCTGTAGGTAACGGCGAATGGTTCTGGTTGACACTTCAATGTGAAAGCGTTCTCGAGTCCACAGTCGTAATTCGGCCGCAGAAACATGATTGTTGGTCTGGATATAGCGCCTAAATATCCGTAGGTCACGCACGCTCAGCAGGCGTTTTCGACCGGGGGCCTTACCTGGCTCTGTAGTACCAGTATTTTGGTGGTGTTTGATGATGCAGTGGACGGTTGACTTGGGTAAGTTCAGTTGGCGACCTATTTCCCGTTCACTGAGTCCATCCCGTTGCAACTCCACCACTCTTCTCCTCACGGTGTTGTCAATAGGTTTGCCCCTGGCTATGGTGATAATGCACTGTGGTTCCTCGGTGCACAGCACGCGCTTATATACGGCGGACTCCCTTATCGTGTCCGTGACGTCATCTTCCGTCGAATGCGCCACTATCTGAAATTTTCCCGTATGGGTCTGGTGCCTGGTCGAAGTTCAATGTCACGCGTATTGTTCCCCGTTTTCGTTCCTTACGTGACCTTGGGTGCAACATGCTGGGATCACGATCCTTGCCTGCTCACACGCCTCCTCTTACACACATGCGTCACTTCTGCGGGTCACCCATTCCACCGCCTATGCCTCTGTGCATTTAATTACGTATTCCTTTCTGATCGAACTTCATTGTCACCAAGGTTGTATGTTTGATTGCTTAATTGAATTAAAATTTTTAAGTGCGTTGGCACATTAGGCCACTTTGCACCCTACAATGTACACGGTGAAATATCCCCTTATCTAAAATTCTTACAGAAATGTCAAAAGGTTGTAAGAGTACCTGCAGAAGACAAACACAACACATAAAAAAGTAAGAATTTTCTAAAAAAACTTCCTCAGAGAAGTTGTCATCTCCCAACAGGGATGCCAAACAGTTTGGAAGATTAAAAGTCTGTCCGAGAGCCTCTCCGTCGTCGCCTTGTAAACACGGAGTCTCGGGTTCGATTCCAGGTGGAGGCTTATAGCGGTTGGGATTCCATTTTAAACTGTAGGTCCGGTCCCGATTGGCCTTACAGTGCATAAAGTGAACATTAAAACACCAACTCAACTCAACTCAACAAAAGTCTGCCTGAGGGAAGCAAAATCTGCACATTCAACGAGAATATGCCGAACATATTTATTTTATTTTTCAATCTTACCGCATAGACTCAAATTATATGGGGTATTACATTTTCACGGGCGAGACAGACGAGACACCGCATCTTCACTTAATATATTAATTCCTGTGAATTGTCAAAGGATGAAAAATAAATTATTTATGACAAAGAAATAATATTCTAGTGGAGTTGATGGGAAAATTTAGCAGTTAAATCAGAAATTAATTGTTTTTTGATGTCACGGGTGGGACACAATAGAAAGCAAAAGTAAATAAAAAAGTTAAAATAAGCAAACAATATATGTTAAGATATCTACTACCTTCTAAGTTAATTATGTACACTCACCTCACTCAGTACTCCGGCAATTTGTTTCTTTATACAACATATTTGCAGACGATTCAATTCAACCTACAAGTGTATCAATACACGCTGTGTAAAACACATCGTATTACTAACTTCGTTGACCCTGTACAATACTTCAATTTTTATGCAAGTGGTAATTTTAGATTGCTCACTCACAATATAGGATAAAGTTACAGCATTTCATTTAATTTTAAATATTGAGGTTTAGGGGCAGTTCCACATGGAATGCCAAACATTTATCAATAGTGCTTTCTTCAACCATGATGTCTTGGAACGACTGAAGGGAAGACAGAAAAATACTGAGAGAAAGCATGCATAGAACAGCCACGTGTTTTGCGTCAGTCTTATCTGTCAAACTTGCCTTATCATGCAAGATTGACGACAAAGTATTACGTGTGGACCAGGCTTTAGATAACTGTCTTATACGAAGTCGAGTAAGAATAACATCTTCTGGACGCGAGGGACGAGACGAGGAACGAGATGCATCTATGGTCAGATATGTCCAGCCTCCGGAGGCCGGGCTTCATGAGGCTCGGCCTCAGCCTCGGCCTCCAGGAGCCTTGCAAGGCTGAGGCCGTGTGAGGCCGAGGCCGACCTTGAGCTTGGAGGCTGATGCCGTGTGAAGCCGGAGGCCAAGTTGAAGATCGGAGGCTGAGGCCGGAGGCTGGCCTTTAACTCGGAGGCCGGGCCTCGTAAGGCCGAAGTCAAATGACCATCTCTGCCTATGGTAGGCTTAATAGCGTGAAGCTTGCTCCTTGTTAGGGCACCCCACTCTTCCTGCCAAGTATCAAGAAGGCAACAACGAATCACATTCTGCAGGTCGCTAGCTGGCAGGAGGTGGACGAGAAAGTCGGCATCTGCATCAGCAGACTTGGCAGCAGCATCGACTGCTTCGTTCCCGATTTCATCATGCCACCATTCATCATAACATTCGCGATTAGGCAAATGTGACAGAAAAGCGAAGGAAAGTAAAGCAAAATAATCAATCACTCAAAGAAAAAGTCTTGGCAGACCGTAATCCTCAGAGCTATTGCGCGATGGGTTGTAGTCATGTAGGCATGGAAGCTCGGGGCTAATATCATTGCATTGTCAACACTCTCATCTGTATACAAGTTCAGTTATACGTTTCAGCTCAAGTTATGTCACATGATTTGTTAATTTATTTATATATATATATATATATATATATATATATATATACATATATACACACTGTGTGGAAGAAAGTCATTGGACACCACATGTCAGCGGATACCATCAGTTTTCTTGCAATCAATAGGGGGTCGGTCCGCCTTTGGCAGTGATAACAGCAGCCACTCGTCGTGGTAAGCTGGCCACAAGGTCGTGTAGTACATTGAGTGGGATATTCCGCCATTCCTCATGCAGTAGGGGAAGGTGGGGGACTTTGCAACACTTTTCAGTTTAATTTTTTTAATTCAAAAACTGTTACAGTTGGAACAAGTTACAAATATGCTATGAAATGGTACATCTTTTGGCTACTTAAGAAACAAATATGAAATTTTAATTTTGAACAAGTGAGAAAAGTCTGTTAATTTAAAGCAGGTCCGAGTGTTGCTATGTGCCCCATGCATGGGGTAAGTTGCAACAGTGTTTGGGGTACGTTGCAACAGGGATTATGCGTTGTCTGAATGACACTATTTGCAATCAATGCACACATAATAAGGATTTCTCTCCGCGCACAGCCAATGGGACCACATTTTGCATTGCTTGCACTGTGCCCAGTCTTCTTCTTCTTTGTAGGATTCTCCACACACTAAACAGTGATATTCTTTGCAAGAACTTTGGAATAATGTTTTCTTGCACATAATTTTCTTCTTGCCCTTTTCCTTTGCACTACTCTTTTTTGCATCTTCCAAAGCATTTTTTTCAGGTGTGTGTGTTAGAATGGCACTTCGTTTACGTTTACGATTCGTCGTTTTCCTGGGTTCAGCCTTTGGCTATGGACGAACATTTTCAGGAGAGAAGGAAACTTTAGGTCTACTCACTACTGAAGACATTTGTGTTCCACTTGGACCCGGCATTTCAATTTGCGAAAGCAAATGTTCATTTTGAACATCACCTGAAGATGATTTAGTTGGCAGTGCATCGCACCTGGCAGTTTGGACTATGTCATCACTATCAGATACGGGACGCCTACTATCTACCTGTTCTGCTGGATTTGGTCGATCTGAAACGAAACACGACGCAAAGTCGTGAGGAATACCTCAGAATTGAAGGGAAATATTCCTGTTTGAACAAAACCTGATGTTATGTTGGTAGGGGTAACTGTATTCAAAAATGCTGTTTTAACTATCTGTGGTACGTCGTAGATTGTAAGAGTTTTTCCTGGATTATTCTTATGCCAAGAATCAATTGCTCGGCCACACACTTTCTTAAATGGACCAAAAACACTGACATCTAACGGTTGTAGTCGATGCGAACAGTGTGGAGGAAATGACAAAAGGGTAATATTATTATTTTTGCATTCATCTAAAGCTTCACAGCTGAGTTGGGAAGAGTGATTATCGATGAAAAGAAGCACAGGGGAGTTTTCGTTAGGATTCACCTGAGAAATGAAGTGTCGAATGAATTGGACAAACGTTTCCTCAATCATCCAACCTGAACCAGTAGCTGCTCCAATGCAGCATGTTGGGCCATCTCGAATGAAATGGTCCCGAAAGTTCTTACGTGGAAATATTAGCATTGGAGGTATAAAAGTCCCTTGAGCACTAACTGCCACTGCAACTGTCACAAGTTCACCTCTTTCTGCACTGCTCACTATGCCAACCTGTTTTGTTCCTTTTCGAGCTACAACCTTATTTGGTTTCATGACAGTTGTGACACCAGTTTCATCCATGTTCCAAATTCTTGAGGATGAATAATTGTTTCTGGACAGAACTTCGGAAACTTTGTCAAAAAACATGCGCACATTTTCTTTGTTGAAACTGGACATTCGTGCTAAAGAAGTTGATTCAGGAAAGCGCACCGAAAGATCTTTGTTTCTCTGCAGGAATCCCCTGAACCATTCAATACCAGTTATTCCGTACACCGACCACGATGAAGGAGCACTTATATCAAACTTAACTGCACAGAGATGAGCCAATTTTCGCACTTCCTGTGGTGTTAGTCCAAACATAATCTCACTGGAACGCTGCAAGTACATTTTGAAGATATTCTCTTCTTCCTCTGAAAACACTTTCCACGGTTTCGCATAACCACAACTTATGTTCTGTCCCTCACGAGGCCCACTTTCTTGTAATTTCTTCTTTTGTATGTATCTTGAGAGGGTTGAATAATGAATGTTGAACTCTGCAGCCACTTGTCTTAAGCTGACATTTTTGTCATCTTCGTGTTCCAGGACTAAATTTGCTGCTCTATCCATCACATCAGGCGGTGTAGTCCCCTTTTGGGTCTTCCTCTTGTAGTTCCTCATCTTGCAGGCTACCTGAAACAATAGAAATAATAATAATACGGCAACAATTATACAGCAATTCGACAACAATAGTTTCGGCGGGAACATAAGAAGGAACAATCTTTTAAAAATAAATCTGCAAGACGAAAGAGACCATATCAGAAAGCATAACAATATTAATGTTTCGTGCTGCTAGTAGAAATTACATGCACATGATTCTAAACAAAAATTCATTCACAATTTATCTAGCACTACTTAGTGAAATATAGTGTTTTCTTGCCGTACTGACGTGCGTGTAATTTTGTATAAGAATAAATAAGTGAAAATTGAAAATGTGTGTTGGTTACTGAATATAGGACTAAATATATGCGATCACATTTTTCTTTTACTTGAAAATATTGTAAAATTAGTAAACAATAAACCGTATTTCGATTTATCACATTCGGGACAGTGAACAATTACATTCAATATCTTTTTCATGCGCTGGTCTGTCATGGGGCAGTTTGCAACATTGTGGGGTTAGTTGCAACATCTGTTGCAACTTGCCTCACCGACATGTTTGATTACGAAAGCTATTCTTGCCTCCACAAAAATTGCATAACATAAAAAGCAATATCACTTTCCACACCTTCAATAAACATGCTTTCAATTGACCACATGTCGCATGCTGTGGTCATTTATAGGATTTGCGTATTAAAAATTGTAAGAGATTCTTAAAAATTACTCACCGTCCTCAAAATTCTTCTTTCTTCCTCCACTCTGACAACCTCTGAAAAACTGGCGTAACGAACGGTTCATCAGAGACACCTACCAACGTGTGTTGGAACGACAGTAAGCGCAACACAGTAGAGCCATCCTACATAACAGAAAAAGCACTGTTGCAACGTGCCCATGTTGCAAAGTGACCCACTTTCCCCTACAGTCACCACCCTGGAAGTGTAGAAGGGCGAGGCGATCGCGACCTCAATCGGCGCTCCAGTTCGTCCCATAGATGTTCAATAGGGTTGAGGTCAGGGCTCTGAGCAGGCCAATCCAGTCGGGTGACATTATTTTCTGCATACCACTTCATGGTAGCCCTGGAAACATGACAAGTCGCATTATAGTCCTGGAACGCACATTCTTCGTTTCCATAGAAACGCCACAACGTGGGGAGCATGGAGTTGTCGAAAATATCTCGGTAGGACGCAGACGTCATGTGGCCATACAACGGTACCAGTGGTCCCACTCCGTGCCAGCAGAAACAACCCCAAAACATGATGCCGCCACCACCATATTTCACTGTGGGCACTAAACACTCGGGTAACAGACGTTCTCCGCGTAATTGCATACCCACACTCTCCCATCCGATCGAAACATGTGAAGCGTGATTCATCGCTCCATAGTACCTTCCGCCATAGGTCCACCGTCCAGTTTCTCCGCTCTTTACCAGCATAGTCTCTGCAGCTCATTGTTTTTTTTTTTTTTTTTTTGTTTGTTGTTTTTTTTTTTTTTTTTTTTTGTTATCAGGAGTTTGTGGGCAACGGCTCGACCATGATAACCGAGCATATGGGCCTCTTTGCGAAGTGTCTTGGTCGAAACAGTCAAATTGGTCGCACTTTGAAACTCTTCTGCAATCGAATGCATCGGACGGGTCCTGTTTTTTCTAATCTCCCTCTTCAGCACTCTCCTGTCCCGGTCGTCCAATTTCGTGGGTCTTCCACTTCCTGGTGCATTGCTGCAGTGTCCCCTTTCCTTCCACTTCTTGATGACAAAGGCTACAGTTGATTTAGGGACTTGTCGGATATCAGCTATGCTACGTATACTCATGCCTCCTATGGAGCAGCCTACTATGATCCCTCTTTCAAACATGCTGAGCTCTTTCCTGTCTTTCATTTTATCAGCGAACGATCTGAGAAGCCGTCTGTACTCTCTTTTCCATGAGGAGTTCGTTTCAGAGTTGAAACCGGGGTGTCCAATGACTTTCTTCCACATAGTGTGTACATATATATATATATATATATATATATATATATATATATATATATATATATATATATATATATACATATACATACATACATTACATATAGTATATATTCAATCTTATGATGGCCTCCGTGGCGGAGTGGTTACCACAACGCGATACGAATCTGAGCATGAGTGTTCTTTGTGAGCAGCGGCGGTGCCAGAATTAATCACTTAGGGGTGCTGAGGGGGCACGGAAAGTAATTTAGAGGGTGTGATGCTGAATATAAGGAAAACCATGAAACACACATGCAACCTTTCAAAACTGGAGGAGCTAGGTGCCAAAACGGGGGGACAAGGACAGTTTACTTTCCCTCGGTAGATAAGGTTTAGCTAGTGCGGGGGCAAAAGCAGCTAAAAGCGAGGAGCAACTGCAGCCCTAATCGCCGCCACTGATTAAAATAAATTACTTACTGAAATGAAATAGTATGTGTGAAATATAATACCTTTAGATTGACATTCATTTTCCAGTGAGGCTATGCCCCCGTTGCCCTCCCTCTGGACGTCCATGGTGATATGCCGTATTAAGTCTTCTATTCCAAGAAAGTGGTCCTACGGCGTAAATGTTCAAATACACGTTGCAGTCTTATTGAACTGTGTAGTGAAATAGAAAATTAAATTATCCTTGTCTTTAAAAACACAATTTTTGAACCTTTTTAATGTAAGCATGGAGGTACAAAATACATAATACATTGTACCTTCCGTCTGCCACTTCAGGCCAAAACGAAAAGTACACAGCCAGCAACTTCGTCTTCGTTAAAATACCATCTGCCACACTATCGCCGACAACGAACTGTAATATTTCTTCGTGAACATTGGGCCTCTTCCGAACGGGTTTTGAAAAAGCCTGAAATGGTACGTTTACATTTTACGGGGAACAATACATAGAACGTATTAACAAGAAAACTACCCTTCACGTCACGTTACAACTCGCATTAAATAATTTCCCAAGCACGACTTGGCGATAGTTTGAAAGCAGCTGCAATTTTTGCTCCAGTGTGAGGAAGAACAAGTAGGTGGAAAATAAACCGTTTATGAACAATGCAAAAAAGATAGAGGAAAAAAACTCACATTAAACTATAGGCAATTATCGAAAACCACAAACTGACCACTTGAAGATGAAAAATTCATAACAACAATACTGACGAAAGAAAAAAAACGGCCGCTGATCTTTATAGAGGCTGCCGCCAGTACAGGAAAGTATTATATCGGTATCTCTTTGAGTTCTTGCCTGTTCATACAATAATAACGGTCTTACTTCAGTACCTAACATTCGGCGCTCAATATGACGACATGACATAATATGACACTCTAAGGGTTAGTGTTGTCAGTTGAACGTAGGAGGTGCGGAAGATAATTAAGGGGTGCAAAACAACCCGCCCGCGCCGCCCCTGTTTGTGAGAGGCCCTTCATCAATTTCATCACTCATCCTCATCTTCGCGATCAGCCGAAAATGACAGAAATGCGAGGTAAAATAAGCCAAATCAGTCACTCCAGTAATCAATATTCATTCTTACGAATTCACTCCCTTATAGTTTGTGGTCCTATTCACAGCACTGATCCCCAGTGAGAATTCTTTTATTCATGGAAACCAACAACCCCTGCTAAATCTCGACCTGTTTATTACATTTTCCAAAAATTGAGAGTTAGAGGTGGTAAGATCTAAGGACAACTATCCCCCAATCAAAATATGAAGCCATTAAATAAAGCCTTCTCTGTTCATTACATCATACCATGAAGTCGCACAGATTTTTGGCCAGAGTGAATGTGGTGTGGTAAACACCACGTTTCGGCAGCTTTTACCTTTTCAGGATTGCCAGTAGGAATGAGGAGAAATAATCTACCATTTTATTTTCTGAAAATTGAAACATATCTGTGTCAGTTTATATGTTTGCAGTCTACTCTTGTACGTCCGTCTGCTTGTCTATGTATCTCAGATAATAACAGAAGCATAATTGCGCAATTTGGTGTTCATAAGTCAACACAACATGACTCGATCAGCCCGTTTGTCAATCCGTCAGAGACAGCAATCAATCAAATTCTCTCTCAGGAGTCAGGATATCTGTAAAAATCAATTTTTTTTCTAAAATTGATGACGTATCTAAGTTGCACTAATGGTGTCAATTTTCTTGAAGATAAATATTTTCTTTAGAACTTACTTATCATTATTATTATTATATTTTTGGAAATTACGAACTACTTTCCTGTGACGAAATATTTTGTTTTGGTATCTTCGCCGTTAGTCTTGCTGCAAAGGGAGCTTTCAGACTGAAGTGACACGCGACAAACTGCATGTGTCGCCTGTTGCTTGCGTTTTGCTCAGTCTGTTGATCGCCGATGCGTAGTGATTACTTTTGGAGAAGAAAGTGCCTCTTTTGTGGTAAATTTTCGCTTGTCCTTTGTCACTTCCTTTCTTCGTCTATTTCTTACATGTTTTTCTTGGGGCCTCCCCGATGGCGCAGTGGTAGCGTCGTCGCCTTCGATACCCGGTGGAGGCACATAGTGGTTCGGATCCCAGTTTAAACTGTAGGTCCAGTCCAGATTAGTCTTACTGTGCAGAAAGTGGACTTAAAACACCAAATCAATCAATCAATATGTTTTTCTTTTTCTCATTCCTTATCTGTTTCATTCTCTGCCTTTCCTTCCTTGTCTCTCCCTTTTGTACTTGTTCTTTCTTTTCCTCTACAGCCTCCAGTAACGCCCGAACCGACGAACGTTGCATGATAGACTGATTTTGAGCCCTGTAGTTGACTTAGCATGGGGTGCCTTGGGCTCCTACAGAGCTGCCACCTCGCATTGGGGCCGGGTGACCCGGGCCACTGCCTGGAGCTTCAAACCGAGGGTGTACTCCTTGAATGGAGCCAAAACCTTGATTTTGATTACATGAGCGTGGCTATTTGTTTTAAAGAGACTTATTACAAACCAAACTTTTTATAT